>NC_091125.1:40390311-40728311 GCF_040183065.1 Periplaneta americana
AACCCAAGGTCAAATTGACTCAATTTATATCGACTTTAGCAAAGCGTTTGATGTTGTACCTCACAATATTCTGATAAATAAATTAAAAAACTTTGGTCTCTCTTCTAACTACGTGAGCTGGTTTGAAAACTATTTAACTAATAGACAATGTTGTGTTCGTCTTGGTGATTCTCTCTCGGACCCATTTAATTGTTTATGTGGAGTTCCCCAAGGATCTACATTGGGCCCTCTATTATTTTTATTATTTATTGATGACATATGTAAAAGAATAAGTTCAAACTACCTGTTATTTGCTGATGATCTCAAAATCTTTCGCTCAATAAATAGTTCTGCCGATTGCCAAACTCTTCAAAATGATATTAACTCCATTGAACTTTGGTCTGACAGTAATGGAATGAAAATTAATGAAACAAAAACTTTTGTCATTTCGTACTCTCGAAAAACTACTTCCATAAAATTTAATTATTCTCTTAATAACGCCTGTATTATTAGGAAAAATTCTATAAAAGATCTTGGTGTACTACTCGATTCTAAATTATACTTTCACGATCATGTTCAATATATTTATAATCATTCAATAAGAATGCTTGGTTTAATAAGGTCTATAACTTATTCTTTTTCTACTCCTGAGTCACTATTAATTCTATACTTTACTTTGGTTCGCTCTAAACTTGAATATGCATCTGTAGCCTGGAATTCCATTACTTCAACCGATTCGGTTAAATTGGAAAATATTCAAAGAAAATTTATTTCCTTATGTGCTTTTCGATATATACCCAATTCCACTGACTTTAACTATGATATTACCTGTAAATGTTTTAACTGTTGTAGCCTTTATGCTAGACGTCTAAATCTTGATTATCAATTTTTTTGCAAAGTTATCAAGGGTGATATTGATTGTGAGTCTATCATAAACAATATCAGTCTTCGTATTCCTACAAAAGGTTTAAGATTTCAAAAAATTTTTTATAACCGAAATTCAAAATCACTTTCTCCAGTCTGTAGATGCATAAAATATGCCAATTTGCATGGGCACAATTTAGATCCTTTTAAGGTTTAGTTTCGTTTTGATTATTAGTTTTTACTGTTTGTACACAATTGTATTCATGTATGTTTTTGTTATTTATGATATTATTTATTTTTGTTTTGCACCTTTGTATCTTCTGTTTGTGTATTGTGCTGAACTATAATTGGCCTCTGGCTGTTGTTCAGCACACAAATATTAATAATAAATAAATAAATAAATTATTATTATAATTATTATTATTATTATAATTATTATTATTATTATAATTATTATTATTATTATAATTATTATTATTATTATAATTATTATTATTATTATAATTATTATTATTATTATAATTATTATTATTATTATAATTATTATTATTATTATAATTATTATTATTATTATTATTATAATTATTATTATTATAATTATTATTATTATTATTATTATTATAATTATTATTATTATTATTATAATTATTATTATTATTATTATAATTATTATTATTATTATTATAATAATTATTATTATTATTATTATAATTATTATAATTATTATAATAATAATTATAATTATAATAATTATTATTATTATAATTATAATTATAATAATTATTATTATTATAATTATAATAATTATTATTATTATTATAATTATAATTATTATTATTATTATTATAATTATAATAATTATTATTATAATTACTATTATTATTATAATTATAATAATTATTATTATAATTATAATTATTATTATTATTATAATAATTATAATTATAATTATTATTATAATTATAATTATAATTATTATTATTATTATTATTATTATAATTATTATTATTATTATTATAATTATTATTATTATTATAATTATTATTATTATTATAATTATAATTATAATTATTATTATTATTATTATTATAATTATTATTATTATAATTATAATTATTATTATTATTATTATTATAATTATAATTATTATTATAATTATTATTATTATAATTATTATTATAATTGTTATTATAATTATTATTATTATTATTATTATTATTATTATTATAATTATTATTATTATTATTATTATAATTATTATTATTATTATTATAATTATTATTATTATTATTATTATAATTATTATTATTATTATTATTATAATTATTATTATTATTATTATAATTATTATTATTATTATAATTATTATTATTATTATAATTATAATTATAATTATAATTATAATTATAATTATAATTATTATTATTATTATTGTTATAATAATAATTATTATTATTATAATTATAATAATAATTATTATTATTATTATTATTATTATAATTATAATTATTATTATTATTATTATTATTATTATTATTATTATTAAAAGTGGTGGTATGGTAGAGGCAGTACTGATATTAGTAGTGTGATAGTATCGCTCGATCAAAATTTGTTATGTGTAGTTCCGTGAACTTTTACTACTTTTAATTTTGCAACAATGTTTTTTAGTTAGTCAGGACTAATAACAATCTTGGATTCAAGATACCTGCATTACAAGTTAGAATTCGAGCCTAATTTAATGCAGCGTGAGATAAGATGTAGTTCTGAATTTGAAATCCGCTGTCCCGTCCGTCTCTCACGGCAATGCGGCAACAGCGCACTCCCCCCTGCGACTCCTCATACAACTGTCAGAAGTACAAACATTCGTTGATTCTAGTATAAGTTACCTCCAAGACTTTACCTCAGCCTACTTTTAAATATTGCAGAACATAGATGAAATGAGGGAAAGGTAGAGTGCGTTAGTGGAATGATAGAGGGAAACGGGAAAATCCCGAGAAATTGTCCAACACAAATTCCATCACGACCCGAGCGGGAATCGAACCCAGGCCGCCTGAATGGAAGACCAATGTGCTATCGCTTAAGTCACAGATGCGGTTTACATGTAGTGTATTGGGCATTACATCGCCAGCATTGATACGAGAATGTGAATAGTGAGTAGTTTCGTATAGCGTTAGTATTACAAAAGTGGGGAAATATGTAGGTTACTAAGAGCTGTGCGTATAAACGGGGCCTCGCAGTTTCCATGGCAATTAGCTGGAAGTGCTGTAAGCACTTCCCCCACCAGCGGGAGAACAAGTACGTGGAACAAGCACTCGAACAGTAACCGCCGCCATTTTGATGTCATGTTTCGCGCGACAGCTATGTTACGGTATATATTATGAAAAGGATGTTCTATAGCCTCCTGTTTATTGATCGTACCTGTTGCCTATCGAAACTTTCTGTAATAATCTACGTGTTTTATGTTTTGTTTATCTTCTTTTTGTTCGTCAAACAACCAGCCAACTTGTATGTGAGGTAATTTTGCATTTTATCAGGAAGTCTTGAAGTTAACACTTGTTTGAAATCCAGTAACTTGTTGAAGTATTTGTATGGAATAAAATTATTACAAATTACTTTCTCAGGTAACAACACTATAATAGTGACTTTTTAATTTGTCATTTTAGTTTAAAGTTACATGAATTCATTAATTAATTTATTGTAACTATTTACAGTATAATTAGGACGTTGAAAAAAATGAACATTTGGAGATCGAACATACAATTGGACGGTGATTAGCAATAGTGATCCAAGCGCCAAAAACCTGTTTCGAGATATTGGCCATTGCAATAAATCTGTTTTTCTTTATAAAACATTTTATGCAAGAAGTATTATAATATTTGAGGGAGGTAGGATGTGATGATATAGAGTGGATTAATCTTGCACAGGATAGAAACCGATGGAGGGCTTATGTGAGGGCGACAATGAATCTTAGGGTTCCTTAAAAGCCATTTATAAGTAAATAAGTATTACGAGAATAACATTCATTCCATTACAAAAAATAGCACAAATAATACCAAAAACGGCTCATCGATTTTTAATAAGAGGCCAGCAGTTGAATTAATATTTCAAAACAAAATAAGTAAATGAATTGTATGCAATAACCGAATTTTTACTTATAAATAGCAACAAAATTCAGATATCGCATTCTTGATTTTTTTTCCGAGTTAAATTAGCCTGTCATCAACAGATTTGTGCAAATATCTCATTTTTTAAAATTGTCGGTTGGTCTATTATTGCGTAACTCCGTCCAATTCTTTCCCCACTTTATGAACTTGGATATCACCTGCAGCTGAAGGTAATTCATGCTTCCCATTGTTGCTTGTAGAGATTTTTAATTTCTTGGGTATATTTTCCTTTTCCCCTAGAATCTTGTTTGCAATTTGAAATAGCTCAGTTGGTTAAACAGAGGATTGAGGAGATTATATCTGTCGTGGAGGACTCGAGCCCACGAAGAAGCCGATTTTAATTATACAATTCATTTATTATATATAGATATATATATTTTTTAAACAGTATATCAGTTACATATTTATTTTCTGCAACCGGTCAACATTATTGCAAAGATGTCCTGAACGTTTAGATAGTCTTGAAAACGACTGTTCGACTGGACGCCATATTGGATTACCGTTTAATATCAGGTGCAGCACTCCTTATCATATCAGATAGGAATTTTACAAGACCAACTGCTTTCGTTCTGGAAAACCTCTTTTCAGGCGCCTAGTACATCTTATAAGGAGCCCTTAGACTCTGGAGGATTGTCAAGCCAGTTTCTGGCCATGACACGTTTCGTCTCCTCCCACATATTTCCGATGAGTCTGAGGTCGGGCCCCACAAGGAGGCCAATTCAACACCTGCACCTCGTTGTTGCCAATTATCCAACGGAGGCTACCCCCGCATTATGAATTAGTGACTGCTCCTGCTGGAAAAGAATAGCTCCATAGGGATGCACTTTTCGCACTAAAATCTCCCAAAATCTAGAGAACTGGGCACCGTTCAACCGATCACATATCCTGTAAAGTATCCGATTCCGCACGAGGATATCTACTCCCACACAGACACAGAAACACGTCCAGAGCTTAGGCTACACACTTTTTCACCTATTTTACATTGTAGGCCTATCGGGTATCTGCAGGCCGAAAAATTTGTATCGGCTCATCTTCTGAGAAAATTACATCTTCCTAGTTTCGATCCACATTATCTTGAGAGAATACAAGCCAGTAGAGTATGTGGTCCACTGAGAGCCGCTCCTTTCACTGCCTATATCTGAGGCAGCGTCCATGAGGTGGTTCCTCGCAATTCTCGAGCACTGTTCCGTTTCAGTTCGGCGGAATAAAATTAACGAATTAATTTTCCCGAGCCAGGTCTACCAGCAAGGCGTCCTGAGCTTGGGTTGAAAGAAGACACAATCCCTACTCTACCCAACATCGACCGGTGCGAGCTAGAATTCCATAGAGACGAATTGCAGCTGAACTTGAAAATATTTATTCCCATTCTCAACCAAAGCAGTCACCCATTCACAAACGGGCTGTCAGAGGTTATCGCGATATGAAGGAGTGTTCTGGTTATAACCAGCCAAACAATTAAATGCTAACAACAACAAACGCACCGTAAAACAAGAAGGGTCGCTCAGAAGCACATCGATTCACTTTCAATCAAATAGAATAGTATTTATAAGCATAATGTCTTTTTTATTTTCGATGGGACAGTCAGAGTATATTTAATATTAAATAGTTCTTAGGAACGTAAATCAACGTACTTGCAAGACGTAATGTGTGCAAAGCGAACTGGACATTAATATCACGTGAAACTAAGTACGAACCTATAATAAACGAGTCAGTCAATAAATAAGAGGGACTCGAACACAGTAACGTTTGTTTCATAGTCAAACAATTGAGCTACGACAGGCTTGGACTACAAGCATTTGCGAGTGTCCTTTCCACACGTATGCTTGGTGAATATCGCGGGCACCTAGAAAATGATTAGTTCTTATATTCGTGAAGTTGGATGTGTTATATCTTTATCTAAATTAGAAACACATAACGGTAGAACAGAGTTGGTTTCGTTCTAAAGGCGTGGGAGGGCAAAAACATAAGCGGAATCAAACAATATTTTGCAGAATTTCGGTACATGGCCATCATGAAGAGGTGTTAAAGCTAATCATTTTTTTTCTTTCCACGAAAAGGAAAAACTTTGTTACTTTAATTCTGAAAATCCTTTGGGTAACGTCCTCTCGGGGTTTATGATACTGGTATAAAATAATTCATACTTTTCGCATGTTTCATGGATAACATTGATGGAGCTCCATACTCCGCATACATTTAAAAAGGATACTGTGCTCCATCATCACGCTCATCATAAAACTCAATTTGGACTTTCTAGAGTCAATACTTGCTTAGCGATGTCCTTGACGTATTATCTTTAGACAGTCTTCTGGCTATGTTTCAGACTCAAGTTGTCAAGGCGAAAGCATGCTTCATCTGTCCGTTTCTTCAGAATTCCTCAACTTCTACAAAGTAATTCTGATTCAACAGGAATGTTTCAGCCACGGTCTTCTCTGCTATATAACGGCACCTGTATCAACGATTAGCTTATTTAGCGTCTTCGAAATTGGTGACAGAGACATGGTGTTTGGCTAAATGAGGCTGAGAATTCATAAATTACCTGATATTCGTCTTGAAGTTGGAGAAAAATGTGAGAAAGGTCCCAACCAGGTAATCAGTCCTAGCGGGAATTGAGTCCGAGCGCAACCCGAATCAGCAGACAAACGCGCTACCGTCTTAACTATGCCGATTGTATGTCAGCCATTTCCTTAACAACATAATTGGCTCCTTAATTCCCTGCTATGCCCTTGTAATTAATGTTTGTGTAGAAGAATTGCAGTTGCCTCGATGTAATGATCTCTGTAATCCCACGACTTACAGCAACTTTTGACTTTCCATCTGCTTATGTTTTTCGTTTAAAAGTATATGTAGACTATGTACGAGTATATATTGCAATATATTAATTATTAGGAATGAAATCGCTGTAATAATACTGAAGTTTCATTCATTCCAAAATGATCTGTGCCTCGATATTTAGTTTTTTTAACTAGCAAATATTTGCTACAAAGAGATGCAAAGAAACATTGGTAGTTAGAAGCGTCATTAAATTAACTGTTGTCGAGTAATATTCTTGCATAAAAAGCATATTTTAGTTAGTATCACTTTACATTACATATGACCTTTGAAATGTGAAAAATGTAATTACGGAATATTATATCAACCATTGACATTATTAAATACAGATAAAAATGACTGCATGTGTTTTCGTAAAGTGGCCCGCTGTACAGTTTAATAATAAACCATTGACCTATTTTCCAGTTTTTTTTTTCCAATTGCCTATATGGCTGTATGTTTGGTTCGAGAGGGAAACAACAGTAGGGCCTAATTCAAAACTTCCGAGAATCGATAGAGTTGAAGCGTTCCTAGAATAAGGTTATTAGTTGCATTTTAAACCATTATTATTAATTTATTGTTATTTGAAGACAATGACTATTCGTTTACAAGCTATATAATCACTTACTTGCGTCATCTAGACTTGTCTTCCTTTTCTTTATGGAATGCATTTAATTTATTGTTGCTGCAATGGGGCGCAGCCTCCCTATTCCGAGACCCTCTATTAGCACGTCACAAATTTACCTCTAAATGCTTAACCACGTTACATAATCCTGTTTAGTTCCTTACTGTTGTGTGTAAGAATACAGATGGGGACTAACAATTCGACTGCATGTACAGAGTGATTTATACAGAACTGACACATTTCTTTCATTAATTGTTTCAAAACTAATTGTGCTAGCGACAACTTATTATACCTAAAATGTAGAGGAATTTTGGGAGATTATTTACCTCTATAGCAAATGTTGAAAATGTCCTCCATCCTGCATAAGGCACAACTCAACACGTCGTTCCATGTTACTGGCCACTCGTTGGAGGACTCAGTTATCAATAGCTTGAATCTCCTGTGTGATGTTGTGCTTCATATCGTCCAATGTCTGGGGACGTGTGGCGTAAACCCTGTCTTTTAAGTAACCCCATAGAAAGAAGTTCGGCGTTATCAAATCCGGAGATCTCGGTGGCCACAGGTTCCTGGAAATTATTCGGTCGTCAAAGAAACTTGCAATTAGTTCCATGGATTCATTTGATGTATGGCATGTAGCGCCATCTTGCTGAAAATATCCTTGACTCAGCTCTACATCGTCCAGTTGCTCAACAAACTCTATGAAAATCAGTCGGTACTCTGCAGTGTTCACAGTCTGGTTATAAAAAATTGGCCCTTTTCACTCACCAGAGATCCAGTTGTTTCCAATTTGTTTACCAGTCCCAATATTGTGTTTCTTTTGGGAGGATTGCGAACACCAAATTCTCTCTGGTATGCCCTTTGAGTAGCTATAATGAATTCGTAATCCAGTATTGCTTCACAAGGAAGAGTCGTTGATTTAATGTGTACTGCATTTTCACGTTGACACAAAATGTGGAAAACAGCTGCCAACAATAGGTATAAAACATAAACATCTGCGCATCTAGTGCTGCCAACAATAGGAATAAAACATAAACATCTGCGCATCTAGTGACAAGGAATCGAAACTCCAGAACATTCTGCTTAATTTGGTGCTAAAATTGGGTCAGTGCTGCCAACAATAGGAATAAAACATAAACATCTTCGCATCTAGTGACAAGGAATCGAAACTCCAGAACATTCTGCTTAATTTGGTGCTAAAATTGGGTCATTGAATGAATTTCCAACGGAATAATTAAAGAAAGAAATGTGTCAGTTCTATATAAATCACTCAGTAGTAGTAGCCTGTACAAGATTCATTATAGGCCTACATACAAACCCTAGGGGATAGCGGTGAGACAAACGAAAAACCTTGTGGGCTACTTCTCATCTCTGTTAATATCGCAGACATGATTCAGGCAGGATCCTAAAGATCACCAGAATATACGCACCATACCCCAACATTAGAGAGACCCCATTCCAATTGGCACGAACATATCTTTTATGCGAGAAAACATCGCTGCAAGAGGTCCGTAATTCAGTAGAACACACTACAAAGTTCAATGGGTAAAAAGCAACTGCAGCTGATACTGGACGATCATGAACATTGCGCAGGGAAGCAGTCAACTGGCTGTCATCGACAGCTGGCATCATCGAAACTTGTACGTCTAACTCCGAAATCATTTTTTAAGTAACATGAAATTATATGAAATGGAAGGGAAAGTAAAATGAAAAAGTGGCTGTTGATTAAATAAAATTTGTAATGTTAGGGAATGTTATTATTCGGTTGAGAAGTTTTTGTCATCTAGTCTGCTGTTAAAAAAATCTTAAAGTTAGAATTTGTAAAAAAGTTATATTACCGGTTGTTCTGTGTGGTTGTGAAACTTGGACTCTCACTTTGAAAGAGGAACAGACATTAAGGGTGCTTAAGAATAAGCTTCTTAGGAAAATATTTGGGGCTAAGAAGGATGAAGTTACAGTAGAATGGAGAATGTTACAGAATGCGAACTGCACGCATTGTATTCTTCACCTGACATAATTAGGAACATTAAATCCAGACGTTTGAGATGGGCAGGGCATGTAGCATGTATGGGCGAATCCAGAAATGCATATAGAGTGTTAGTTGGGAGACCGGAGGGAAAAAGACCTTTGGGGAGGCCAAGACGTAGATGGAAGGATAATATTAAAATGGCTTTGAGGGAGGTGGGATATGATGATAGAGACAGGACTAATCTTGCACAGGGTAGGGACAGATGGCGGGCTTATGTGAGGGCGGCAATGAACCTGCGGGGTCCTTGAAAGGCATTTGTAAACCGCTTACCGTGTTTTCCTGTTGATTTTAGGACTTTTTTATTATCACGATTTCTAGTATTTAACTCTGCCAGGTTAAATAAAGCCATTATTATTATTATTATTATTATTATTATTATTATTATCATTATCATTATCATTATTATCATCATCACCTTCATCATCCCATATCGACCTACCCACTATAGTTCCTGATAGTTCAACCTTAATGTTCTGTATTTCAATTTTTAGATTCTGTCTGACATGTTTTATTGGTACATAGAAATCTATAATTTCAGTTACTTGAGGATGCTCAGTTACTCAGAAAATGGCTAAAAGTTTCAATACATTTTCTCTTCAGAAGTTCCTCAGTTCTATAAATCTGAGTTTATTTACTTATTTATTTATTTACTTATTTATTTATTTATTTATTTATTTTTTTACATTCTCTATACGACGACTTCTGTAAACAGTTACGTTAATAGGTGACTCAGCTGCAAGAAATAACGCGACACATCTGTGATAAATGTCGTACCATACACGAATTGTCAGAGTAGAACATCGCTATCGAGGAAAATAATGATATGAGGAAAAGAAATTCACATGCTGCCATCTGTAATGTGGTGTGGAAGATAGTCCGCACATATGCTGCTTATTAGCAGAGTTAAGCTCTACTTGGTGTGAGGATTACGCGAGATCTAAGTTACTATTACTAACAACAACAAATGGATTTCAACATCCCATTGAGCATTTTATTCTCTTATTAGGTACAATAAAATTACAAAGTTATGCGAAAATTTATTTTGGAACAAAAGAAAAATACAGTGGAACTCCACAAATAGACGCTCACTCTCGTATATTTAACGATACAAGGTAAGTCAACGCATCCTGTCCCGTGCTGCACAGGGCTAACCAGTTTTTTTTTTTTTTTTTTTTTTTTTCGACCGGCCAGAGGCCGTTTTCCAAAGTTATCTATTTTCGTTTTCTGTTTGTTTACCTTTTTTTTTTACTAATACAATCACAACACCCATGCCCGAGGCGGGACTCGAACCCACAACCCTTCGGACCAAGCGATAGGGACATGCCGTGCCCCTACCGCTTGAGCCATCCGGGCCGGCTCCAGTTGAACCAGTGCAGTAGTGTGCAGATACTCGTCCACGTTGGCAGCAAGGCAGGGAACAAAAAAATGTGTACTTATGTTGAAGCAGAAGTTACAAATATTGGAACATATAAAAAAGATGAATCAATCAGAGCCATCCCTCAAGAATTTGACATTTCGATCAGAACAGTGCATAGGATAAAACAAAATTCATCTAAATACCAGGCAGTCTGTAGTGATTATAAGAAGCTTTGTTATTATCAGTTGATTGTAGGATGAAAACACAGCTTATTTTGTGTATTTCCTAAATTTAATCAATAGGTATGATTTATGTTCTCCCTTGAAGGGTATACACCATTTTAAAATAATTTAATACGCAAACACAACTATTACAAGAAATGCTCAATAAGTTTTTGTAGCTTTATTCTCTTCGGCTCTAATCAACAATAACAAAAATTCAGGTTTCCAGGCGACGATAGAAAAGATGCGAAAACAAAATAATGACTGTGGTGTATAAACAATTGAATGCTCTTTCATATTTAAGTCTAAAAATATAGGGGTGCCATTTGAAATTTCAAAGTGGGAGTGGCTGGGAGTGAGAGGTGAAATCTAAAATGCAATTAAGCCTTGTTTAAGACTTCCCCCTTGGCATCTAAATTTACGTGTTTTTTGGTTTAAATTGAATTCAATTTAATTAACTAGTTATTTAGAGTGGGAAGTTTTGAAATGAAAGCCCCGTATGTAGATATATTTAGAGAGTTTTTCCTCCAGAAGTTTGTTTTATGTTTCAGATGTATCACGTATATATTATACTTAATCACGGATTTCTTTTGTTATATAGTTTGCATATACTACAATAATATATTATTTAAAATTATATACGTTAATTATTTATGTTTCGGTTCGCACGCCATAAAAGCATTGTACAGCCCTTATGTTTACCAATGTCCGCAGTACTCCGTAGAAAGACAGAGTTCGTACCTTGTCTCGCACACGGACCATTGCTGTGTGTATTTGTGGAGTTCCACTGTACATTGACATTTACTTCCAGATTCTTAACAACAAGCACAGGCTTAAGTACTCATTTTATTAGAAAATTCTTAAACATAAACATAACAGTTATTTAACTGCGAATAAAATAATAGGCGTAACAAATTCTTCAAAATAAAATTAATTATTTTCGATAAAAACTTGCCAATAGTTAAAGAAGCCAAATACTCTTACAGTGTCATATGATTTAGTTGCTCTCCGTGTAGAAAATGAACCACGCTGCAGATTTACTGTAATGAAAAGATTGAAATGTATGAGCTATGTAATGAATATCTGAAAAACGTCAAAGACTTTCTGCCTGTATCAAACCTAGAGAGTTGTTATTCGCTTTCGGTTAACTAAAGACGGATAGCGATTACGGAAAAGTCGTACATATGATAACGTTGGAATACATTTAGAAATCTGTAAGCCGATCAGCCTAAATAATTTACAATTCATTTTTAATAATCAGATAAGCCGATCTTATTGTTACGTATATCAATATATTAAAGCTTTTTTCAATCTTTATGGCTTAACCCATTAAACAAAACCAAGTTATATATCACTGTTTTGTATATTTACATTTTTAAGAACGTAACCGTAAGAAATCAAAGTATGCTACTCATTTGATAGAAACTGGTCATGATACGTTTAAAATCCTAAAATCTTGTTCAGACAATAGATTAATAAACAGCGCTGAAGAATTCTACATAAATAAACAATATTTAGAACATGGTACTATAATAAACGAAAATCTTATTCATAATCATAACCCGTTATACGCTCTGTGATTTAATAAAATATAGTCCCCCACCCTTCTACCATAACATTTAATATTACTACGCGGATGTAGGAACAGCTAGAAATACGAAACATCTGGCTAGTTGCATACAAACGCTCGAACAGACACCTACATTCAGCTCCGACCACCAAAATGTAGGTATTGATATATAAAATTACAACCCCAATGTCAAATTCGTATTCTTCATTCAGTATAATATCAAATATTTGTTTTCAGATCACGATTTTGAGCATACGATGGTAATTATATGGCCGTTGTAAAACAACTTATCCAACCCATCGTTACATCGAACAACATTTGACCACAGTTGAACAATCTTGACTCAACATTTGGTGATACTCCTGCGTCGTGTACACAAAACATTATAATTATAACTATCATTATTTTGCAACTTACATTATAGTACATGTAAATTAGAAAGTTCATCAAAGTTTGAAAATTGAATATTGACAACTTGGATCATTCTATTGGTTTCTTCATATACCCATTAAATGGGACATTTATTAATCTTCTATGACAATGTCATTTACATTAAATATTAACAAATATACAACAATTCAGTACTATTTAGCAGTAATATATATCTTTGTACACAAAGTATATTAAGCATTAACCAATGCATTTTCTTGATATCGTACATAGCATACAAGATACAGCCATTCAGGCATGTTAATGATTCTTCATGGTACGTTTTAATATACATGTTGAGATGCTTGTGAAGAACATTGTGTACACTTCCGACTGATATCCCGACCTCTGCTGCTGTCTCATTTATGGTTTTACGTCGGTCGTCCCTCACAACATTACGCACACGCTGAGCGATCGCTTCATTTGTTGTTGTTGTTGGGCCGCTGCGTACGTCATCTTTGATGCTATCGCGGCCACCAGAAAAGCGTTTATGCCAGGCATACACTTGAGTTATTTTCATTGCTGCTTCGCCATATGCTTCTTCCAACAATCTTCTGCAGGAGTTTTGTGTAACAAAACACAGAACTTGATGTTTGTACGTTGCTCTGTGGACATAATTACAAAATGCGACGAACAAACAAAACACTATGATAAACAATGCCTACAACTCAAAACCAACAATCGCCATTATCAACAAACTTTAAGGAAATGACATCATGAATGTTACCAACAAAACAAATGTATAATATCCCTTGTTATATATTAATACAAAAAATGGTAGTAAAATTCCGGGAACTTTTTGAACCCAGTAGTATATTAATTGTTCAACTCCATTTTAACATGCTCATTTGTGCACACTATAATATGAGATTTTCATCATATGTTACGTGTCATGATAAACAGTATTGCACGTTTTTATATACTTGATTTTAGACATGATATTTTAATATTGTTTTACCTGATGATGCCCCTTGGACAGTTAAAACGTTCGTACAAATGTAAATACAGTATACAAAACAGTGATATGTAACTTGGTTTTGTTTAATGGGTTAAGCCATAAAGATTGAAAAAAGCTTTAATATATTAATATATGCAATCTAAATAAGTTCAGAATTGGTCATCCCGACCGATATTTCTGTTAAATCAGTCATGTCAGCATCAGCCCGCGATGTGTACTTCGCCCGCAGTGTACAGTGTCGTGCTAGCGGGAGTTTGTACTCTTCCCCTCTTTCGCTGCAAGAGGGATTGTAGGGATCAGTAAGTGCACTGGTAATGCGAAATATACGATTGCATGCTTTACGGTGCCTATTGTATACAATACGATGACATGACACGTGTTAATGATATCCTTTAGAGTTTTGTATATTTTTTAACTATGTTTAATTATTTTATTTTAAAATGTATAATTTATTTTGTTAAGTTCGTGGGGAACAATTAATTCTTTTTCATATTTATACGTTTATTTATGGGAAGCTGATCCAATTTTGTTCATTATACGACCATTAATTGGCACTCACACTGCTAGTTCTAGAATCAGCAGTAGCTCTTATTCAATCTTAGCATGAAGGTTTGTTATTCAAGCTTTCAAGTCCCAGTCACAATGGAGAGAGACAATGTATAATGTGTACAAAAAATACATTACCTGTAAGAAATTTAATGTAGGCTACAGCGACATTGCGATACATATATAATTCACATGAATACAAGAACGTCGCAGAAAATGATAGGATGAAAATGATTGATGATTACAAAAAAAAAAAATTGAAATTATATGTAGTCCAAAATTTTACTAACGTATTGAAAACCTAACTAGAAATTATAACGCTCTGTTGTTAAAAACTTTAAGGGTTTTACTGTGATTATTATTTATTTGTATAAATTCCATCTCGCTCGTAATTTTGCGGAAGAAGTAATGTCAAGATTTGGGAGCACTTACAGGCTTTTTTACAAATGAATCTCAACAAAACCAGGCGAAGACCACGTTTGACAGATTCTCACATTTAGTCCATTATGAGGTTAGTTTGCAGCAATACCGACTTTGGAAGAATATTTTTAGAGAACGTCACAAAAATTTAGGAGATAGAAACTGTCACGAATAAGGACAAAAAAGTTTGTATATGTGTGTAAAAACAAAATAAATTTCAATTATTTTAGCTTTATTTTAAAAAATTCGTCAAAATATAAACATTTTGAAAAGGTGTCAGCATATAACCTACTGTGTATTTATTTATGAATGGGTAGTGTCGTTCATAATATAGTAATATTTCAAATCGTTTTTGTTATAATGTGAAGTAATTTTTATTAAGAATTATTGTCAAGTATACCTTCAAAGAAATATTTTAACATGATTGTCGAAACACAAATTTCCTAAATAAATAACCCTAGTAGGGCTATGTATAGCCGAGTATTAACTTTATTTTGCTGTAATAACTTATTCCCTATAAATTACAGTGGTCGTCAGCACTCGCTGAAATGTGCAATGGGTAAGCGGTACCGTCCCTTGTGCAACAGGGAGAGATAGAGAGCATACCTGCCAGCAGCTACGAGAGCACAATAGTGCACAGCGTTTTCCGCGGGTAAAAGAGGCTAGCCCCAGCGTGCTCTGTGCTGACGACCCCTGCATGCAACGCACATCCCTGACAGGATTTCTCATCGCTCACTCCATGGTGGAAACATGGCTCACTCAAACCACAGCGCTCGCAAAGTGCACTTTGATAGACAACAGTTCGTAACCTTGCTCGTGTCCTTTATAGGCTTGTATTAAACAGTTGTCTTCATTGGGCCAAGAAAATCAATTCAGTGTACAACTTCTGTATACATCTTTCATTTCCTGTTTTACACACTTTTTGTTCGCAGATTTGTTTGCATCTTTCTTTAAACAATGTGAAATTCAAGCGACTTTTTATCTTTTCGTCACCTAGCCTACACCTATAATAATTAATTAAATTACCTTCAGCGTGTTTTGTTCTACTCCTATAAAATAATCATGTATTTTTATGGTGATAGAAGAGCTCATTGAAAGGATAAGGATAAAGTTGAATACATCTTAATAGTAATGTAATAAGTAAACAATCCGTGGCGCGACAGCCCATGAAGAGAGAAGACCGAACAGTCAATTGTTGGCGCCACGTTCACATGCCTCAGCAGAGGTGAATGAACCTGTCCCTGAAAACACCAGACAAAATATGGCACTTGTTACCCACATTGCCACGTTAAATTTAGAGGCTGAATGACCTTTGCAGTTGAAAGCTTTGTATAATAAGACTACTACTACTACTACTACTACTACTACTACTACTACTACTACTACTACTACTGATGTGCTGCTGCTACTACTACTACTACTACTACTACTGATATGCTGCTACTGCTACTACTACTACTGTTATGCTGCTGCTGCTACTACTACTACTACTACTACTACTACTACTACTGATATGCTGCTACTACTACTACTGATATGCTGCTACTACTACTACTACTACTACTACTGATATGCTGCTACTGCTACTACTACTACTGTTATGCTGCTACTACTACTACTACTGATATGTTGCTACTATTACTACTGATATGCTACTACTACTACTGATATGTTGCTACTACTACTACTACTACTACTACTACTACTACTACTGCTGATATGCTGCTACTACTACTGTAGCTGATATGCTACAACTACAGAGTGTCCACCATGAACTTGACACATTTGAAATTGCTGTATAATTCATACTGCTTGGGGTAAAAAGAAAAGAATGCATGCAATATCAAGAGTAACTCACCAGGTTTTATTAAAAAAACAGTACACCTCAACATGAGATCCTCTCGTTGCACGAAGAACATCTAGTCTGAATTTAATTTCCTGCCAGGTCTTCTGAAGCATCTCGAGCGTAACGGCATCTCTTATGCGGCCGCGTAGCTGTTGAAGATCACGAATTTTGTGGCCTGTATACACTTTGTTCTTGACATATCCCCACAAGAAAACGTCTAGAGGGGTAATATCCGGTGATCGAGGTGGCCATCTTGTCGGTCAATTATGTATGTTGACTTTGCCCGATAAATGAAAAGTGGCCTCATCAGAAAAAGCAATGCGAGTTAAAAATGCTGGGTCTTCATCAATGTGCTGTAACATGTCGATAGCAAATGCCTGCCTCTTATTACCGTCATCTGGTTTCAGTTCATGAACCAACTGCAATTTGTATGCATGAAACCCAAGAGAGCGATGCAGTATCGTATGTACCGTGGACTTCGGCATCTGCAGTTCTCGTCCCGCTTGTCGAACTGACTTGCGTGGACTTCGTTCATACGCCTGTCTCACTGCTGCTGCACGCTCCTCTGATACGCGCACATTACCGCCACCATGCAATTTCACCACACTTCCCGTTGCCAAAAAGTGCTGTTTACATGTCTTAATGGTGTTCCGTGATGGTGGCTCCTTCTGGAACACGCGCCAAAAGTTGCGTTGCACTTGAATTACCGAATTTGTTTCAGCATACCACCAGATCGCTTGTGCTCGCTCTTGCGCTGTCGCCATTTTAACTTAAGCTACCGCAGCGCCACGTACAACCTCTCGTACGGGTTTTTAAAAATAGCCAACGAAATTTCCACAGTTTTTCTACATATTGCAATGCATGTTACCAACTTATTTCCATTCATTGATTTTTGGCAGCCAAATGAAATGTGTCAGGTTCATGGTGGACTACTGCTGTTGATATGCTACTACTACTTCTGTTGCTGATATGTTACTACTATACTACTACTACTATTACTACTACTACTACTGTAGCTGATATGCTGCTGCTACTACTACTACTACTACTACTACTACTATACTATTACTACTGTTGCTGATATGCTACTATTAAACTACTACTGTTGCTGATATGCTAGTAGAGTAGAGGAGGCAAGACCTGTCCTGTGACATCATGTGCCATGGCTGTATCACCAATGGGTATGGAGAGGGAAGATAGGTTTTAGCCTGAGATGAAGTTTCGTGTCAGTAGATTCATATAATATTAACCATCGTGAAACAAATTATCTTTCTGATAGCTCATTCTTTCCCCTCTCGCATAGCTTACATGACAGGTTTCGCATCCTCATTAATATACTACTATTGTCACTATTGCATGCTGCTACTACTACTACTACTACTACTACTACTACTACTACTACTACTACTACTACTACTACTACTACTATTGCCATCTCTACCACCACTACTGTTGCCGATATGCTGCTACTACTACTGTTGCTGATATGCTGCTACTGCTACTACTACTACTACTACTACTACTAGTTTCTGATTATACTACTACTACTACTACTGTTGTTGATATGCTACCACCACCACAGTGCTAGTGCTAGTGCTAGTGCTGCTGTAAGATACAATTGTATTATAGGTTATTTTAACTGAACATTAGTAAGTAACCCGAAATTAGTTTCTACATTTATGTTATATAAAATTAACTTATGAATGTGTAAACTATGTTTACTACTTATTATCTGGCATTTGCAATAAGAATGTATGTATGTATGTATGTATTTATTCACACTGCAAATGGGTAAATACCCGGTGGCAGTGGTAACTAATTACACTCAATAATTACAATAATAATCAAATACAGTCATAATATTAATAATAAAATAATAATAGCAATATGTAATAATATTAACAAGGAGCATCCTAAATTAAATTAATCACTTAACATAACATAATTAATTAATGTAAATCTAATTTATATCTTAACCCTAAGTTAGAACTTAAAACCACGAGTAGGCCCTATATATGATATGATTAAACTTGCATAAGTACCTTTCAGCAC
Source organism: Periplaneta americana (assembly GCF_040183065.1). Classification (NCBI taxonomy): domain Eukaryota; kingdom Metazoa; phylum Arthropoda; class Insecta; order Blattodea; family Blattidae; genus Periplaneta; species Periplaneta americana. The sequence goes on from NC_091125.1 coordinate 40,409,177, forward strand.
TACACTCATTTCGCTATCAATTCACTCACTGCACTGGAACTAAGACACATTTTACTGACACTATCCAGATTTCACTAACACTTCAAAAACATTTCTCTGTTCAAATACTTCGCACTATCACTGTAAACTATAGAACTTCACTGACACAAACACACTTCACTGTCACAACACATTTCACAGACACAACACACTTCACTGATACAACATTTCAAATAACAGAACATCAATTACATCCTTATTATTCCGTAGAATTGTACTTACTATATTAACCTCAAATCGCTATGCGATGAAAGAGTGATGGAGCGGAGAAAAATTCTCCCCGGCGCCGGGATTTGAACCCGGGTTTTCAGCTCTACGTGCTGATGCTTTATCCACTAAGCCACACCAGATACAACCCCGGCGCCGGACAGAATCGTCTCAGATTAAGCTCCAACTCTTGGGTTCCCTCTAGTGGCCGCCCTCTGCATACGTCATAGATGTCTATCAACGTAGGACCTAAGTCCACACATGTGCTGAGGTGCACTCGTTATGAGTGACTAGTTGGCCGGGATCCGACGGAATAAGCGCCGTCTTAAATCACGAAGTGATTTACGCATATCATATATATTATTTTAATGTACCGAAGTACATATGATATTTCCATGCAGATATTCTGCGTCATCATGCGATGAAAGAGTAATGGAGCGGAGAAAAATTCTCTCCGGCGCCGGGATTTGAACCCGGGTTTTCAGCTCTACGTGCTGATGCTTTATCCACTAAGCCACACCGGAGAGAATTTTTCTCCGCTCCATTACTCTTTCATCGCATGATGACGCAGAATATCTGCATGGAAATATCGTATGTACTTCGGTACATTAAAATAATATATACTCAAATCGCTAGCCTAGACCCCATAACAAGCAATTTAGCACGATCACTATAACTCACACCCGTTCACTATAAATTATTTTTTCTGCCACTATAACTCTCAGAATTTACTTATAAGCTCACTGCGCTTTCACTACAACACACTGCACACCCAATATAATTCACTGGGGATTCACTATGTTTCTCTGCTTACTCACTATACTTGTAAAACCACAGAATAGTCTGCATAATGTATTACCGTCTATTAGTAAAGTCCTTAAGCCTATTTTTAAATACATTTTTGGTTATTGGTAAAGCCTTTAGTAAGTCTGCAGGTAGAGCATTCCAGTCCCTGATAGTACGATTCAGAAAAGAAAACTTTCCAGTGTCTGTCCTCTGTCTTCTTTCCCTCAATTTATGTGAGTGGTCGTTCCTTGAAGAGTAACTTGGCGGCTGCAACCTATTCTTTATTTGTCTCCAGGCAGGCTCACCTCTGTATTTATGTGGCAACATCGCCAAATATGAATGAAATTCGAGTGTAAAGTGAGTAATCTTAAATTGTTTCGCCAATGAGAGGAAACACCATCTAAATATATACGTCTCAAGACGTGTGAGGAGTTTCATGAGAATTTAGAGAATGATTTCGTTGTGTTTGTGGCTATAACTGAGAAAATAGCTTTTGTTCTAGTTTTTCCCCTGTAAATTTTGGTAGGCTAACCGAAGTCTCACTTTAAATTATTTTCGAGTTCAATGAACTGATTTCCTCGCTCGTGGAAAACAAGAGGAACAGAGGTAAATTCAATATTATCGGCAGATGAGATATCGGAATAATCAGAAACCTGGAAATAAATGCAGTATATTTATGTTTAATGTAACTTAACCCAAAAAATAATTTTGAATATGTGTACAACATAGTTTTACTACAGTCGATATCTAAAAATTAACAGAAGTCTGTCTAAATACAGTGAAAATTAACGTCTCACTATTTCACTAATAAGGAGAATTTTTTTCTATTTTCTTTAGAAAATATTTTCTGTATAATTAACTTAAGAAGATTCGTGAGTTATATTTAACTTAAAGTTAAGAAACTAAAGACAGAAACTAAAGTTAGTATTTATACAACCAAAAATTCGCGTTAAAATATAACTGATGATTAATTTAATACCTTAATCTGAGTATAACCGTTATTACAACTGACTCTAAGAAAATTGTTCTATACAAGTACATTTAGTAATGCACAGCAGATATTTCGAAAACTTCTTCAAGTTGATATTTCTATATACTGTATAAACATAATGCATGTGCTGATGGATATATTCCGCCAGCGATTATGAAATATTTCAACAATCGTAGCCATGTGATCATCGGTGAATCGTTTTACGAGACTCCTGCCTCAATCTTAACAGGCTCTCAAGACTAATGACTTAAGAAGAAAGAACTACCTAATTTCAAACCTCATTCCAGAGACCTAGAACACAAGAAACTATATAATGGTATAAAACCTACAAATTTAATCCGTGATTTCGCATACCTCTATGATTGAGAACGAGAGCGCTCGTTGGACACACGATACAGCGCTTGCAATATGCAAGGGATTTGGAGGCAATCGGCCTACTAAATTACTCGTTGATTTGAGCGCTTAATGCTACCCCTGGACAGGTAATGAGCAGTCCGCAGCAGCCAGGGTAGAGGTACAGTCCAGCGGAAATCTTAAGGCCATGCTAATCTCAATGTTAACGCTCTGGCATAAACAGCTCTCCGTCAGACGGGTATAACTAGAATTAATTGCACTTCAGTTTAACGTGTTATAATATGCAGAAAGAGGCTGCACTCCTTACGTTGCAGTGTTAGTTTTTCTCATTTTCACTAAATGACTCTGTCATTCAGCACTGCAGCAAAGTAACTATTCTTCAGATAATCATAAACAGTAAATCATGAGATATTCTGTGAGGTGGCCGGTCGTGTTTTGGTACCTTGTATAAACGTAATTAATTCATTCTTACAAATATCACGGTTGGGCTCTTAGGCGTGTTACGTATGTTTGCAAAATTATTACTCTATCGCAATGTAGACAACTCAACATCTCTATTTTCATTTTGTTTTTTGTACAGGGACATCATTTTATTTTTACTTCAGTTTTTATTGTACCTGGGTTTTTTTAAATGTACTTCACTTCCACTCCTTCTACTAGTCAACTTCCACCAATCTTCAGCACAGAACGAAGGCCGCATATGCAAGTCGTCTTGCGGTCACAGTAAACAGTACTGAGTGAGTGAGTATAGTATGTTCCAAAAATATGGTCGAGTTTTCCAGTGAAAAAAGGGCATTCATTATTTAATCATATTTTCGTACAGGTAGTGTGCGTCCTTTTGGTTACGTCACATTCCGATTTTCCTCACCCGCTTCTGCTGAGCTGTCCAAGCTCTGTTTTGAAAATATTTTCTGTTAGGAATTGGACGTCTACGTAATATTATAAAACTTTTTTAAATAACTTAATAAACTTAAATAAAAGGGCCTCGTTAAGTATTTAACTTTCACGTCATTTCCCCCTTTCTACGACCCTGAGACATAACCACTTGGACGGACAGTAGATAGCATGTCTGAATAAAGTTATCTGTGCAGATCGGACAAAAGTGAAAACTGAATTTACAGTACGTAAGGTACTCTGTTATATAGAACGTACAGAATTATTACAACATGAGTTACTGGTACGAAGAACGAAACCGGATATTTGAATTAGGTACAATAGGTTAGAGTGCGATAATATGCACAAAAGAACTGAAGCTTCTATCGAAATGAACAGCCATCATTTTCAACAATTTGTTTAAATATCCAGATTTTGATTATTTTAAAATTTTAAAGCACTCTCTATAATGTATGCTAATGTGTTACAAGACAGTATAATATACACTACATAAGCAATAAGTCCGCATGGATAGCTCAGTTCGTGAGTAAGAAACACGTGTTGTTAATACTGTATTGTATTTTTATTAAATAAAAACCTAACGAAAATGATCAAACTCAAAAACGTAAATTTCCAAGTTCAGGTACGTAAATGGATCCACTAATTTTCTTCCCTCCTAAACCTAGTAAAGTGATTTGTTTGTATTTTACACCAGTATCATCAAACTCCAGTCGTGGAAGGGGATATTAAACCGTGTTTTCGGTTCTCAGCCGTTAATCCAAAGGTACAGTCGGATTAATATTAGAAATGTTAGTAAAAACAAAATGATGTCCCTGAATTTGTATGATTTACCGTACGAGTTTGTTGCAACCTAAATATTCGGCCATACCATTTCCTTTTCATTTAGATAATCTTCTGTTATGAATATGCTGGTTACATTAAATTCTTCTGTGATCCTTGTATTCCATTTGTAACCGAGCAGTAGCTCGCCACTTTCCTTAAAAGTCGCATATCAACAGTTATTCTTCTTTCTTAATGTGTAAGAGTTCATACTTCCGATTCATAAATGAGTATGTAATATGTAGAGATGTAAATACGTCACTTACGCGACCTATCTACGACGCATACTTATGAGTGCGAGGAGGCAATCGGCGCGAGCACGGTTTTGGTACAGAAAAGAACCCCCCCCCCCTCCCGCCACTTCCGCTAGGAGTTCAGCTCGTGAACGAAACTTTCACAGTCGTGTACCCATATCCTTCATCTTTCGAACCGTATACGGCATTTGCAGTTTCCACTTTATCCTACTCGGTGACAAGCTGTTTCTGCGTTACACACTTAAGTTACAGTACGTCCAATTTCGAAATGTCAGCTCTGAAGAACGACCGGATAGACATAATTCTATGTCAAAATATAATTTTTGGCGAATTGAACATTGTTTAGTCACGATTTGCTTTTTAAGTTGGTTATTTAACAACGATTTATTAACTACTTGGTTATTTAGCTTCGATGGAATTGGTGATAGCGAGATAGTATTTGGTAAGATGAGACCGAGAAATTACCATAGATTACCTGATATTCGCCTTACGCTTGGGAAAACCTAGGAAAAAACTGAACCAGGTAATTAACCCAAGCAGGAATCGAATCCACGTCCGAGCGTAACCCCGGATCAGCACGCAAATGCACTACTATAAGTAAAGTGAGATGACAGGTACGAAGAAATGGAGTTCAAGATTTCGAAGAGAAGGAGGAATGAATGTAAATGTATTCTATCTAGTTTAAGCTAACCTATTGCTTCCAGGGATGGAGTAATATGATTTGCGAACATTGCACACAGAACGTACACACAAATTATAAGCACATTGCTGTTTTATTTTGTTCCCGCTGAAAGGGATGTTCGGTAAAATAGGGCAATACAAGCGTCTGCATAAGGGACTTTTTTTAACTAGCAGGAAGATGAATATTTATTCTTTTTAGCACACAGGTATTGTAATATAGTTTTCTGCAGATTTCTGTGATGTGCATATCCCAGTTGAGATTATTTTCTATGTGAATGCCAAGATTTTTCACAGAAGAACTGATGGAATATGCTGTATTAGCATTAACGGGGGAAATGCAAAGCTGTTTTACAGTTTCGATTTGACGTTTGTTTGCTATTATATTTGATTGTTTCTTTCCAGGATTGATTTTAAGATGGAATTTTTTTGTCTATTTCACAGCCGAGTGGAAATCTTCGTTCAGTTTGTCTGTAGCGTCATTTGGTTGGTCTGCATCAGCAGGAAGAGACGTAGATCATCAACATACAAATGATTATAGAACAAAATTTCTCCAGGAGAGACATTTTTCTCCATCCAAATAATATAATTTACTACTGGTGACAACTGTGATCGTATACATTAACTAGGGCCTACTTCCACTTCGAATTTAAACATATTAGTTTTGTGGGTTATACATGCAACCTGTTTTGACAACCACTTAAAAGTTATAAAAAAAATTGGCTCTTACATCCTTTGTTATTTACACTCTTCAATTGCAATGCTTTACAAGTAATGCAATATCATTGACAGATTGTGAACAACAATGGTCCAAGTACTGATCTCTATGGTGCACCAGACGTTACATTAACAGAGGAGTCATTTCGGTTACCGGGTGAAACACATTGTTCTCTTTCCCATAAGTAGGATTCGAACCAACTGACAGCAGTCCCTGAAAAGTGCAGATTTCTCATTTTATGAATAAGCAGGTCAAACTTTGCCGAGTTGAAAGCTGTGCTGAAGTCGAGGGGAATTAGTATAGTCACTTTGTTAGAGTCAATTGCTTCTTGAATGTTTTCAATCACCTTGAACAGAGTAGTGCTTGTGTCATGTCCAGCTCTGAGACCTGACTGATACTTGTCGAATAGATTGTGTTCGTTTATGTAGTTTGTTAGTTTGTGTACTTTTCTTTCCAGTTCTTTGGTATGGCTGGAAGGATGCTTAATGGTCTATAGTCGTTCGGGACGATAGAAATTCTAACTTTTGGAAGAGGACAAACGGAAGTTTGCTTCCATATTTTAAGGAAGGTTGAAGCGATTAAGGAGCTATTGAATATGTATGCAATTGTAGCTAATATGTCTTTTATTTTCTGGAGTAATATATAAATGTTGTACGGGCCAGTCGCCCTCAGTAGCGCAGTTGGTATAGCGCTGGCCTTCTATGCTCGAGGTTGCGGGTTCGATCCCGGCCGACATCGATGGCATTTAAGTGTGTTTAAATGCAACAGGCTCATGTCAGTAGATCATGGCATGTAAAAGAACTCCTGCGGGACAAAAATTCCGGCACACCTGCGACGCTAATATAACCTCTGCAGTTGCGAGCGTCGTTAAACAAACCATAATTTAAAATTTTGTACGGGCCTTGTGCGCGTCGGACAGCTTTTGTTACTTCAATAGAGTGACGTCGGTGAAATATAATTTGTCTCAAGTGGAAGGGGGTTTATTCAGGCAAATCTGTATTGTTTTGTTGTGTCGTCTAAAGTTGGATGCTTTATAAAATGTTCATTCAAGCTGTCAGGTGGACTGGAAAGAACTGGAGAACCCTGAGCAAATCTCTTGGGCACCTTAGCTTTGTCTTCCATATATGTGATTCCGTCATTACCGGGATTTGAACCCGGGGCAGCAGTTATCTTAAGCCAGTGCTCCATCAAGCTGACATCGACTTTACTTTACTTTCGAGGGAAGTCATGCATAATTTCTATCGCTCCTTAAAAATCTATAGTGTTTCGCCAGACTTGAACCCGCAAACTTGGAATACAATACAAAGTATGGTACCATCTGAACCATCGAGAACAACCGAGTTAAAATGGAAATAAAATAATTTTAGCAGAGTAGCGGTTCATTCATTAAAACATACGTTCCGTTTCTTTTCTTTTTTTCCCAATGCTTTACTTTCTCCGCATGGATGTAACGTTATCAAGTCGTCGTCAGTGAAAGCTTCCTGATATCGATTCTTGGAAAAGGATACAGCACCGAATGAAATTCTCAAAGAAAAAGTATCCGTTTTCAGTATCCAATCACAGTGGACTGACCAGATTAGATAACCCTTCCAGATCTCTACTGCTACTCTTATAAGGATGAAGTCTGTAAATAGTTGTTGAATTAAATAACACACTGCATTGTTGCGAAATCCGAAATGTTAATCGTAACTGCCACATTGAAAGCCTGAAATTCCATAACACTTCTAAAGCGTATTTATTTACATAGCTATCTGCCACACCTACATGCATTTACGTCTTTTATGTCTTTATTATGGATGGATCTGTCGTAAAGATGGCAAATTATGAACGTAGCATGTTGTTTGGTCAATTGTCCGAAGACAGTTTTGAACCTCACAAGTGACACCAATAAGGAATCACTCATGAGACAACTAGGCCAGGAGATAATGATGTAAAGTGGCATGATGCGTAACTAGAAGCAAAAGTTTATTTAGTGAGTGGGGCTTGGTCTCGGAAGCTGCACTTAAGCATGGGCTTCAATCCCGCTTCGCCTGACTACCTGGTTGGGTTTATTCCGTGGATTTTCCTCAACCGTAGGAATCATCTCCTTAACTTTTTCGCCGGCGCTAGATAACCGCACAATTGTGAAAGCGTTGTTAAGTAATGAATTTATAAAGATTTTATTACATAGAGCAGGATCAATAATATGACATTCATCGTCTAATTTTAAAATTCTCAGTTCTGTTTTGAATTCAGTTTCCTTGTTACGGTATTGTACACAGCGTTAGCCAGGAAACACATTTCGCTCAGGTAAATGCTGTCTGTATTTTACTCTCAACTTATGTCAACGCAACTGCGGAGAAAATATGTACTAGTAAGGGCGAGTGGTCGGTAAAGGAATACAGTACAGCTTAACTGTACTAGAAACATACCGCTCCACCGCACGCATGACATCCGATCGCTCCGAAGGCAAGCGAGTGACTAACCCAAACACCCCTTGGCATAACTAAATGGACTCGCCTGATCTTGACGCACATTGCCGGCGACTGTCAGGACTAAATAATCGTACTGTACCGTTCCACAAACAGAATGTCATTGGTAGTAGTATGTACATTTCCTCTCAATCGAGCGTGGAAAGGTTTTCTGTTTTATAGTATGGACAGATAACAGAGATTGAAAGAACGTCAAGGTTTAGAGTATTAATATACAGCTGACTTCCATTCAGTGCAGTTCAGTTTTGTTCGTGGTATTGCCGTACACATTGGTAAAGCGAATCTTCATTTTTTTATATTTACATGCGAAGAAATCGTACAAAAACAGTGTGCTGTATTTGCGGAACTGTAAGGTAAGTCAGTAAATTACATCTGTAGTGTAACATTCAAGTCACGAGATTTTATTGCTGAATGCTGACGTGCTGAATCGCCTCTAAGCAAGCTCTAACAGGACTTAGGCCTACTATGCGGATGCAGTCATACTTTATACCTTACGTCCTGCCACTATGTTTGAATTGTGAGATTTATAACAACTTTATACAAGTTGTTCCAGAGCTGTTACAAAAAGTGTCATTTATCGTTCGCCAGCAGATGTAAATGCAACATGGCGAAACCCACACACTTTACTCTTGCTGTATGAAACTCTAAATCTCGCATATCCTGGCATTGGATTGGAAGAGAAAGTCCGATTGAATGGCCAGCCTGCTCGCCTGATTTTATTCCTCTTGAATCTTTCTTTAGGAGCATATCATTGAAATCCTTGTTTACGGGACACAGCTGGAAAATCCAGAAACATTATTATACAGGATGTTTGCAGCATCTCGTCCTTCGGGAGATGTCTGAGGCATTTGGTAGAAATAAGAACGATGGCTTTTAAGAGACAAGATCCAATAAGGATTAAAGTAGTAATAAAAATAAAATTATGCATGCATGCATGCATACATACATACATGTTCTGCCCATGGGCAGGTCTTTCACTGCAAACCCAGCATTCTCCAATCTTTCCTATTTTCTGCCTTCCTCTTAGTCTCCGTATATGATCCACATATCATGTCGTCTATTATCTGATAGCTTCTTCTGCCCCAAACTCTTCTCCCGTTCACCATTCCTTCCAGTGCATCCTTCAGTAGGCAGTTTCTTCTCAGCCAGTGACCCAACCAATTCATTTTTATCTAGACTATCCTATGAAAATAAAGATTTACATAACAAAGTTTAAATTTTCTTTTAGATTAGCATATTTAAATCCATGACGATATTAAGTGTAGTAATTTGTCATCTCAAACTTATATTTAGATAAATGTCATATTATATCTAATATGTTCATGGAGTTCTATCTCTTCGATGAAAGACTTTCAAAATAACAATTCTATTCTTTTGGAAGCGACAGTCCATATGATAACGAGATTTATACGAAGTATACTCCAGCATATTTTTGTAGCGGGGAACTCGTGATACACAACGAAATGTAACTTATTTCCAGGACGGAGTAAGTTCATGAAGATTGATGTCAACGTCTCAACTCATCTTCCGTAATCTCGTGATCCTGGCCGGCGTATTTTATACTGAGGAAAGACATCATGACAACAACTGAATGCATCTATTTGTTTTGTCAGCCATTTTCACTTCGAAAATTGTTCCGATTATACGAGTATCTTAGAGTTCATATTTCAATGCCTTTTTGTGCAGACAGTTCTGTTTTACACAAATACGACGCAGTTATTCTGGTATATTGATTGAAGTTCTATAAATGCTAAATATGTCGCATTAATATTCGTGTCAATGAGATGACTAAGAAAAATAGAAGAATAATTTCTTTTCTGAGGCCTAAGAATCACGTACATATTCGGAATGGAGATATCACTGGCAAGAGAGCATGACTACATTTTAGTGAGGTTTCTTTTCATAAGAAAATTTCTTCGTAGTGGAACATCCGACCCGTTATGATTATCTTAATGATCATGGCTACAAAGTGTCTACCACTGTGGAGTAACGGTTAGCACGTCTGACCGTAAAACAAGCGAGCCCGGATTCAAATCCTGGTTGGGGGTATGTTGCCTGGTTGAGAACTGCTGGGTAACTTTCGATGCTAGACCTCGGATTCGTTTCGCCATAATAGTTACACTTCCCTCTTTCATCATCTCCATTTCTTTCTCATATTTCAGACTTGCTTCGATGTACAGTCGGCTGCGGGCCGCAACTGAACTTGGACCCCATGATATATGGTCGCTCAAATGGATAAAAGTTAAGCAGTGCTTCGTAATATGCCCCGTCGTGCAGCAGGAAGAGGGAGTGAGAATATCCGCCAGCAGCCACGGATGCACGTCAGTGCAATGTTTTATCCGCGGGTAAGAGACGCTAGCCCGAGGGTGCACTGTGCTGATGGCCGCTGATGTAGGCTGTAGGGGAGTTCGTAGGCAGCGCGCAGGGGGATCTGTAGCGCGGAGGGCATGCACACATTTCCATCCAAGATAGTACAATGGGCCGACCCAAGCGGCCTGCGTGCGAAAATAGGCCCAGTCTGTGACCTTCCTACTGGGAGGTAATAGGTAGATGGGTACAGAATCTAGGAATTTTGTTTTAGGAATACACGTAGACCTACAGTATATAAGTACGAGTACATTATTCCTTGCATTCAAAAAAATAACAGTATGAACCTCTTTCAGCTAATGTACTGTTTTCCAACCAGGAGATTAACCGTGAAAGGAATGTGCTTACTATTGCGTCATCTACTGGAGCGAAGTAGATAGATAATATTACCGTTATAACGTCAGTTTAAAAAACATGCGCTCTCCTACATATGTTATTTCCTGTATGGAGGGATTTAGGAGATTAACCATGATCTAATTTTGTAACGTAGTATAAATATGTATCAGTGTTATCGTTTGTGCTTTGAGAGTTAGCCAGTGGAGATCCGTGTACCCACGTGTGTGACCTTATGACATATTATTACATCAACATTAATTGATAGCATTGCCCCGCTGCGTCTCATTCCCCTGAGACTATCTCCTAGTTGGAGTACACTAACTTCATAGCAATATTGGATTGTGAAATTCGTTAATGTACACATTCTTAATTGGCACACGAACTTTTTTGCCTAAACTTGGGGTGATGAGCGACGTACCGTACACCAAGAATTATGTATGTTGTTGGATTCTTATTCAAGACATTACCGATATCAAGTACAACACGCAATACTTGACTGAAATTTAAAGAAATGCGAATAATCTTTTCTAACTTACTGGCTAATATAAAATTACATTTTCTGGTATTTCTGTTATATTTTGCGTCACTATGTAACTATTAAATTAGAATATTTTTGGTCTTTAATGCAATGACATTTTTTATAGGAATGCAACAATTCGAAACACTTTGGAAGTTTTAGGACATAATTAACTTTGATTTTCCAAATACTGTAATTTCTGTGTTAACAGGGTATTTAATATTTTCTTTCTTTCTTTACCTTAGTTTAACCTCTCCCTTTTAGTTTCATTTATACGACCCATGCCACTCGGGCCTTACAGGGCCGCGACCAGTCGGGAGAGGAATTAATCTATTGGATGACATGCATACTTTTTGACCACACAAGGACATGGAGGGCCTCCCCGGATGGGAGATCAGGGCCACCTCCGTCACAACACAAACATTTAAGACATTACACAGCATTCACTCACACACATATGAAAGGATTAAGGGGAGGATCGCCGTCCATGGCCGGACTTCCAAGAGTTACAATCCCGGCATTTGCCTGGAAATAACTGAGGAAACCATGAAAAACCTCAGTTAGGATTGCCGGCCCCTAGGATCGAACCCCAGACCTCCCGAATGCAAGGCCAGCCCTCTACCACGCCGCTAGCCTACTCGGTATTTAATATTTTAGATCCGAAATAAATTCATATCAGTTACACAAGTAAATTGTCCTGTTTATAAGTGAAATGGAAATTAAATTCTACTGATAAGAAAAACTTTTATTAAAAATTTGATGTGCATTATTATGTGATAGCGAAAGTTAGCAAATTGGAAAGCAAAAAACTTATCACTTAGAAACCACAGAAACGTGAATCTGGCGCAGAATGTTACAAATTTGCTGAAGAGATAAACTGTCAAATATCGAATATTTCACGAGATTAAATGAAAAGAATATTAATAAATAAACTAGAGAAAATAAAACAGAATTAATTTGTTATAGAACCAGGCGTAACACATTTTGTGCGATGTATTGGAGGGGAAAATATATAGGCCTGCCTAATAGTAAAGCCGAGAAGAAGATACATCAAAGGCATGCTCAATACAATGGAGTGCGACAATTATAAATGACTTAGAACAGTGGTCGTCAGCACTCGCTAAAATGGGTACAGGGAAAGGAGTGTAACGAAATATGCTCCGTCGTGCAGAAGGGAGAAGGAGACAGCATACCCGCCAGCAGGGACGGATGCATGCTAGTGCCTCTCTTATCGGCGAGTAAGAGACGCTAGCCCGAGGGTGCACTGTGCTGATGACCGCTGATTTAGAGCATCAGAAGAGAAACATGGTTGAAGCGAAAAGGCGAACCCATTAGGATTGATTGATTGATCGATCGATTGATTGATTGATTGATTGATTGATTGATTGATTGATTGATTGATTGATTGATTGAATTATAAGGTGGATTTTAAAAGGGTATAAAACTTATCATGCAATCAGCCTATGGACACTGCTATATCGCATTGCATTGATAAATGTATGTCTATTTATTTAGACTCAAGCATGATAGGCCTATTCTGTTTTACAAACAAATGAATGAATTTCCATCTCTGTTACGGTGTTCTTTACAGAGGGGTGTAATGTCAGCGGGGCGTATCTTTATTTCCTGGAACCTCTTGCTTTGTCGATCTGTCACCTAGCAACGGCAGTCGTGTAGCGCCGCAGCCTGTCAATTGTTTTCCCCTAGCGTTGCGAGAAACTCAACGGAAAAAGAAAAGTGATAAAATATTATGGCTAAAGTTTTCAAACTTCAACTCGATAATTTGTTTCCTTGGTGTTCGCAATCTTTCTATTTAATGATGCATTCCAGTATCCTCACTATTTCAGTGGAGAAGTGTATCGGAAAACTGGGCTTCATGTTTCCTTATGTTGTCTTGAAGGTGTTGTAATTATCTCATAATATTTTCCGCATATTGGCGTAAATGGCATTTGCGCCTACTTTTTCTGGAGATTGTGATTAAGAACCCTGTTCTGAGATTGGGACACCCATTAGGTCGGATTCTGTTCACCCCGTACTGTAAGGTGACATGAGAATGGAAGTAGGCAGGATGGATGAACATGAAAGTGGTAATGACAGCAAAATGAGTCCAGACTCCGGCGTTGAAAATTAATGAGGTGTAGGGAAAATCTCTTTAAAAAACCTCAGACAATTTGTCTCAACCAGTATTGGCGCTAATCATATGCTTTCCGTCGTCCCAGTATTCAAATAGTTACCATGCGTACCACTGCTTGATTGTTATCATATCAGGCACTCGATTCTTAACTGATTAGTATGTAGGTTATGCACTTTCCACCGATTTAATGGTTATTTTTTATTGTTAAGTAGACATTTAATCAGCAATTACTTTTGTTTTTATTTGCAGCATATTATAGACCACAGTTTCTTTGATATTTTACATAATGCAGGGTGAAACTGAAATGTATATCAAAATTTTAGGGGCTTATTCCTATCATATAGAGCAGGTCTGCACAAGGTTTGCGCTCTCCGAGCCGGCTCACAGCTCATGAGCGAAATGCAGATATTAGCTGCGCTCTGTATAAGGGTGGACTGGAAGAAGGGGTGGATCTCGCACAAAATATACACAAAAGGAAGTACTAGTAAGAGTGCTTATGAAATCAATTCCCGTTCAGTTTTTGCAAAACTATCTTGGACTATTATTATTTAATAAAGAAATATTTATTTTACAGAAGTAATAGAAATTCTATAGCTACTTAAATGTACAATATCATTTTGTTATATTTTTATTTATCAGTACATGAACACGAGGTTTTATGCTGTTCGCAGTTGAAAGGAATAGTAGCCTACTGATCGCAATGAAACATCAGTTACAGATGTTCGATGTCTGCCTTTATTAAAGTTGATTATATGAAACAGTTCCTCACAAATATAAATGTTGAGCCAACATAGCAATCATTTTCACAGCCAGCCTGTGTAGTCGTGGATATTATTGCTAATGTTTAGTCTTGTAAAACTCAACCAGGCTAGTAGTATTATTCAAACGATCTTTAGCCCTTAGGTCACATTGAAGCTGTAAATCGTTAAATGTTAAATGTTATGTTCCGTCTTTTAGATTCCTCCATACTGTACTATAGCAGTAGGTAAGCAACGTGAAACAGTTACTGAGAATAGGCCTACACACTGCACTCCACTAGATAACTGAGTGGTCGTTTCCCTCTCCTCTACTCATAGCAAGTCTATGTCATTCTGACGTATCTTCCTCTCCGATTCGGCGAGCGGTGAACACCGCTCTCCCGCTCCGAAGGAGCGCGCGCGCTCGTTGAGCGCTGTTTGTGCAGGCCTGATATAGAGGATGAAAAAATGTTCTATGAACATTCGTCTGGAAACGTTTTATTTTCTTGTTACAGTCCTTTTTCTAAAACTCCGCTGGCATTGTGTGATGTGGTACATTATAAAATAGAAATAGCATACCACATGGAAATCTGTCTTACAGGAAGTACTCAAAAGCGCGGATACATGCATCAACCCGCCGTCGCATTGATTCCCGGATGCGCTAATGTACCTTGGAGAATGTTGCATTGGCTCGATTTCCAAAATACGGGCTCGAAGACTCCTTCGTCTTGCACAGGGTTCTATACATAAGTTCTTTTAAATGACCCTACGAATAAAAGTCTAGTGGGTTTAGGTCCGGAGAGCGCAGGGGCCAAGGAATTGGTCAATTTCTGCCTATCCATCTGTCACGTACCTTTGCTTTAGAAATCAACGAACATTGACATTGAAATGAGCAGAAGCTCCATCGTGCATGAAGTACATGTTTCGTGTATTGCTAACGGCACTTGGTGTAACAGAACAAGCAAGATGTACTATAAGAACACTTTGTATCTTTCTCTGTTGAGCCTGGGTGGAAGGAAATGAGGTCCCATCAAAACGTCACCAACAATGTCCGGCCCAAACATTGACATTTTCTTGTGATATGGTATTTTTTTTCCATAATGTACCGCATCATACAATGTAAGCAGAATTATATAAAAATGACTGTAAAAAGGAAATAAAGCGTTTTCAGATCAATGTTCATGTGACATTTTTTCATTCTCTGTATTGGAGGAATGTGCCCCTAAAATTCTGACATACATTTTTAGTTACATCCTATATAATATACCTGTGTGTTTGTGTCTATCGAGAGACGTAACAGAGATCGACTGTACATTGTAAGAATGTGGTTACTTAACGTAGCTGGAAACATGAATAACTGTTGCGGAAAGTATAAAATATAATGGGAAAGTATTCCATAAGACTGTTTAGTTTTATGTTGATAATATGTTCAACCAAAGCAAGCAGCAATATCATTAGAAGTTCTGGAGTATAGGTTCCTGTACGGGTTGTTTTTGTTGCAGGGGGCGACATGTGATGGCCGGCACGCACAGCACCGACCAGCCCCCACGCGATTGGAAGCAGAGACTATCACTCCGGGGTCCGCGGCGATCCGCCGTCGAGGAAGTAAGTCGAGAGCCTTCTTGTGTGATTTGGCCGATAAAGTAGACATCCTGTGTTTTATTGCGCGTTATAGATAATTCGTTATCTCGAGAAACCAAGTGCATTCGTCCGTCGTAGCTCATAGTAAGAATTAGAGTTGGGTAACACGATTCTTTTTCAGAAGTCTATTCCAACGATTCAATCATACATTGCGAATCGATTTTAACGATTCGTTCACGATTCTTCCCAGTCTGCAATTCCAACTATTCTTTTGAATCACCAATGAGTTCACGATGCTTCCCAGTCTGCGATTCCAACTATTCTTTTGAATCGTCAACGAGTTCACGATCTTCCCAGTCTGCGATTCCAAGTATTCTTTTGAATCGTCAACGAGTTCACGATGCTTCCCAGTCTGCGATTCCAACTATTCTTTTGAATCGTCAACGAGTTCACGATTCTTCCCAGTCTGCAATTCCAACTATTCTTTTGAATCATCAACGAGTTCACGATGCTTCCCAGTCTGCGATTCCAACTATTCTTTTGAATCATCAACGAGTTCACGATCTTCCCAGTCTGCGATTCCAACTATTCTTTTGAATCGTCAACGAGTTCACGATCTTCCCAGTCTGCGATTCCAACTATTCTTTTGAATCATCAACGAGTTCACGATCTTCCCAGTCTGCGATTCCAACTATTCTTTTGAATCATCAACGAGTTCACGATCTTCCCAGTCTGCGATTCCAACTATTCTTTTGAATCGTCAACGAGTTCACGATCTTCCCAGTCTGCGATTCCAACTATTCTTTTGAATCGTCAACGAGTTCACGATCTTCCCAGTCTGCGATTCCAATTATTCTTTTGAATCGTCAACGAGTTCACGATGCTTCCCAGTCTGCGATTCCATCTATTCTTATGAATCATCAACGAGTTCACGATCTTCCCAGTCTGCGATTCCAATTATTCTTTTGAATCGTCAACGAGTTCACGATGCTTCCCAGTCTGCGATTCCAACTATTCTTTTGAATCGTCAACGAGTTCACGATCTTCCCAGTCTGCGATTCCAACTATTCTTTTGAATCGTCAACGAGTTCACGATCTTCCCAGTCTGCGATTCCAACTATTCTTTTGAATCATCAACGAGTTCACCATCTTCCCAGTCTGCGATTCCAACTATTCTTTTTATAAGTTTTGCACTACGAATTCGGTGTTGGATAAGAAAGGAAACTAACGAAGGGCTGCTTTAAGGGTAGTTATTCGTGAACACTTAAAAAGAAAATGAGTAGAAGTTTGCAAACATTTTGCCCTAAACTGCGAATGAACTAAAAGTTGCTACTTAAAGTTGATGCAATATTTATACAGCGTTATAATGAATCATTTAACAATATTTTAAGGTGTGAGATATAACTTTTAAGTCGATAATTTTTTCTTTACTCACTCTTACATAGGCCTACTATGCTGACAAATATTCTTAAATTTGCATACTGCACATACATCTCAAAGACAAATTATGTTATAGTACGAGACACCTGAAGTTCTACCGATTCCCAGCTCCGCTCTACACCCCTCGCCCGGTGTATTGTCACGTTATTCGTCATATCTAAAGATGAGCATAGGCAGACCGTGGTCCTCCAACCGATTACCTGTACAGCAGTAAGGCCGCCGGTTCCCTTGAACTCCTGCTTCAGTGTTCGTGCTCGATGCAACGAACTCTAGCCCACTGAGCCCGAGACCGCTGGCCCGCAGGCCTGCATAGAGACCTTAGTGATTTCTTCACACTTCGTGTGAACTCCGAGGCCGTCTCAAAGACGACATAGCCTTCTTCTTTCTGTCCTCTTTCATCGATTGGTCTATTACTATTCGCTTATATAATATTCACCATTCTTCCTGCAAATAATGCATTACAATACAATATTCTTTTACTTTATGCATAATATAACATATATCTGTAAATAATCTTATCCTTTACTCTTATTATTTTGAAAATAACAGTATTGCCACACTAAACTTTTTGGTGGTGGTGGTGATGGTGGTAGTAGATTTTTCGTCCATACGATATCACGGTCATAGAAAGCAGTAGTGGTGGTGGTGGTGGTAGTGGTGGTAGTGGTAGTAGTAGTTTGCCTGGCAGAGTAAGGCCATAAAGAAGATACCTTAGAAATTACATAAAATATAGTAGAAAATTACAAATAGTCAAGCTCAGTTACATAATATAAGGACAATATAAAATGAAGTAAAAAATTACACATAATCAAAATCAGTTTCATACCATAAGGGGGATATATATATATATATATATATATATATATATATATATATATATATATATAATACACACACAATTTATAAGACCTAAAATGCTCGAGATAAATTCGACGATTAATTCACTTGAGATATATTATATAGTTAATATACTAATAGAAAAATTCATATGGGTTACAAGACATAAAAAGTTTAATAACAAAATCGTACGAAATGGCATAAATCTATATAAATGTAATTAAAAACTAACTGAACATAACTGATAACTGAAACTGCGTGACAATTGTCTATTTTAAGGATCATCATATTAAGAACTACCAGTAAAAAGTCGAGCGTCTTACATAATTTAGTTTTTAATAATAATAATAATAATAATAATAATAATGGTATATTTTAACTGGCAGAGTTAAGGCCATTCGGCCTTCTCTTCCACTCTACCAGTGTGATAAAAAATTACTACAGTGCTATGAATATAACATAATTAATACAATACAATACAATTCAAATCAATACAATACTACAAATACAAGACAATATAATACATAATTAATATAATACAGTGACAATTCTTTTCGTCTTCACAACACCAATAAAATAATTATGTAGTAATAATAATAATAATAATAATAATAATAATAATAATAGTCATGATAGTCATATCTATATTAAATTAAATTATTAAGCTCGATCACAAGTATAATTTCAATTTGACTGCGCCCGTAAGAAATCGTTTAGCCTTTTCTTGAAAGTTGTTATTGTTTGGCAGCCCCTAATCTTCTGAGGTAGAGAATTCCATTCACGGGGAACGGAGACAGTAAAAGAGGATGAATAGTGGGTTGTTCTATGGGCAGGAATTGCTAGGATTTGGCTCTCCTGTGACCTGGTGTTTAGATTGTGACTGGAGGATAAGTAGTTAAACCGGGAACGAAGATAATTTGGAGTAGAAGTGTGGAGAATTCGAAACAGAAGAGAGAGCGAATGAAGTGTTCTACGGTTACTAAGTTGCAGCCAGGATAAAGATTTGAACGAGGGTGTAATGTGGTCAAATTTGTGAGCATTACTGATGAATCTGACACACATATTGTGCACACGCTGCAGCTTGTTCGAAAGGTCAGTTGTCAAGTCTGTAAATATTACGTCGCAATAGTCAAACAGTGGTAGTACGAGGGTTTGCACTAAAGTCTGTTTTAATTCTGGCGGGAGGAAGTTTCTGAATGGGTTAAGAGAATGCATGGTATAGCACACTCTCTTGGATATTTCCTTTATTTGGCATTCCCAATTTAAATTTTCGTCCAAGAAAATGCCGAGATTTCTGACGACGGAATGGTACGGAATAGTGGCATTATTTACTGTAATAATTGGGATATGTCTGTCGTTCATTGTGTTCAGTAGTCTCTTATGTCCAATTATTATAGCTTGTGACTTACTAGCATTTAACCTAAGTCTGAACTTTTTCGCCCATGAAGAAACTTGATTCTTAGGTGTTTGTAGGCCTACTCATATAATCATTTTTTCCATACTGTATTTAATCACATCTGATTGAGATACTGATATGTACTATATCTATTATCACGCAGTACATCTCACTTAACGATATGTGTTAGGGGAAGAACAATTATTTTTATATATCTGATATCTGAAGTCTGATTAGTGTAATATGTTACTAGTCAGCGATATAAGCAATGGATATTTGGAAAGGAACTGGCCACACTACCCCATTTTCTCCTGACTTAGTTAGGTCATGAACGATAACTTATCGCTGTCACTTACGAGGTTAAAACCTATCTTCGGACAGTTGACTGAACAGCTGTGTAACAAGGAAACGAAAGATATTATGCACCTAAATGCTATGCCTTACCTTTCAAGATACACTCGTACTTAAATGATCAATTCTAAAAATGACATGAAATAATGATTGAAACTTTTTATATTTTTCTCAGTTTAAATATTCGCTGTTTTATAGGCCTAATGATTTTCCATGTTTTTTTTTTTTTTTTTTCATTCTACACTTTTTGATTTTAAAGTGTTCGAAAATGATTTATTGTACTGAATGGAAATTATGAAAAAAATCTATTATATTTTTACGTCATTGTATTGGCTACTAACTTTATCGCATTTGAGCATATCTCAATCATAATATATTTATCTGTTATCACAGTTAAGAAGAATACTTCACATTTCGCCTGAAATATCATCAGTATAATAAATAATACCATCAACGTGAAACCAGAATAGAAAGCAATAATTTATTACACAGGATTAATTCCTGTTCACTTGCTACTCTTAATGAATTAGCTGGTATTCCCTCATTCCGAACAGATAACATCAGTATGAAAACAGAGAACACAATAAAGTTCGTGGTGAAATCAATACAATTTGTATACCACCATATATGGTACTGTTGTAATAAATACATACATGAACGCCTATAAATTCTGTGTTCGGACATCTAGGCAGTACTCATTTCCTTCAACCATGTCGTTTTTCGTGATGCAATGGTTAGCAAGCTAGTCGGTATGTCCGAGGTTCACGAATTCACAGCCGACTGAGGGCAATAAAACCCCTAGCATGTTTGTCGTAGATTTATGGTACGCACAATACCTCTGTCTTTGATAAACAGCCTGAAATTTGTTCGTCAGCTTTTGCCAATGTCGAATTTCGACGCTGTAGTTGAAAGCATCGTTAAATGAAACAAGTCTACTGCTACTACTACCACCACGATTACTACGACTACCACTAGCTGTTATAATGATTACCATCATCATCATCATCATCATCTACAATTAATATTTGAGGAGAAAAATTCGCTCCGGCGCCGGGGATCGAACCCGGGTCTTTGGTTCTACGTACCAAGCGCTCTGACCACTGAGCTACGCCGCACTGCGGAATCCTGGCCAAACAAGTCACTCAGCTGAGTGCGCTCCTAATATAATGGCAGTTGACATTAGACATATACGTCAACATATATGCCTAACTTGGAGTCAGGCTACAAAGAGAAACATTGAAGGAGGAAGGTTCGAACCGGTGCTGTGGATTGAATTCGGCGTAGCTCAATGGTCAGAGCGCTTGGTACATAGAACCAAGGACCCGGGTTCGATCCCCGGCGCCGGAGCGAATTTTTCACCTAAAATTATTAACTGTCAATATTACAGATATTATTCTGTAGGACAAATTAATTAAACTATAATATCATCATCTATGTCAAGACTTAGGTCTTTCAGACCTGTTCCGACTTCAAGGGAATAAGAGAATTGGTCCTTCCATCTAGTAACTAGTCATATTAATCTTCTAAATTCTATTGGTCTGTGTTTAAAAAGTATTTTGAGAATTCTGTCATCTGTCATTCTAAGTAAATGATTTTACAAATTTTGTCTCTGAACTTCTGTTTCATCAGTCAGTATTTATTTGTTCTCTTATCTCTATACTTCTTTTCTGGTTCATAAGAATATAGCCCGCAGTTGTCTCACGAATCTCTTCTCTTCTCAATTCTTCCATCTTCCTCTTATCCGTTCGAATCAGAGTCCAACTTTCACTGCCATACATTATCATGGAAACCGCCATAACTAGAGTACGGATTTTTAGATCGTTAAAATGTAATTTTAGGTGCCTAAAATAGGCTTAAAAGTGTAGGACTCTATTCTCTCTGTAGGTGCTATTCATAGACGTTTCGCTATCCCGCGCTACGAGCATGCCAAACTAGCCCCGGCTATCAACTGGTTACTTGTACGGGATTCATATCGTATCATATCGCTAACACTTGTTTATGAATACGAAAAACGTTAGTTCGCTGATCATCCACCGGAAGCTCGCGCTAAGAATGTCTATGAATACGGCCCTCAAGAATTGGAAATAGGCTGTAACAAAAAATGTTTTCTTTAAAAAACATGTTTCAAATCATCAGGAATTCACTTTTAGAATTTAATAATTTTAAATGTTTATATACCATCACTACTACTACTACTGCTGCTGCTGCTGCTGCTGCTCCTACTACTACTACTACTACTACTGCTACTGCTACTGCTACTGCAACAAAAGTATCTAACTAGTTATACATAACCTAAACAATGAAATGTAAAAAAATATGTTTTAGACATAAGTTCAATATGTAAACAAGTCAAATACAATAAATTTTTACCAAGCCTTGTCCATTAATATCCATAATTACTTTCATAATAAATTACAGACGTGGACAAATTATTAACAAAATGGACGATTTTTATGATAATTCTGTTTACAAAATTTGACTTTTCAATTTAGAGTACAGTTGACAATTTTGGATATTTCCATCATTACAGAAGACAGAAATATGCAAAAATGTCAACTGTAGTTTAAATTGAAGAGTCAAGTTTTGTAAAAATATATAATAAAAGTCTTCAATTTTTCTAATAATTTGTAAATTAGCAAAATTGTCAACTGCATTGAAGAGTCAAATTTTGTAAAAATATGAAACAAAAATCTTCAGTTTTGCTAATAATTTGGAAATATCCAAAATGTCAACTGTAGTACAAATTGAAGAATCGAATTTTGTAAAAATATACAACAAAAACCTTCAGTTTTGCTAATAATTTGTAAATATGCAAAAATATCAACTGTAGTCCAAATTGAGGAGTTAAATTTTGAAAAATATACAATACAAATCTTCAATTTGGCTAATAATTTGGAAATACACAAAAATGTCAACTGTAGTACAAATTGAAGAATCATATTTTGTAAAAATATATAATAAAAATCTTAAATTTTGCTAATAATTTGTCCACGTCTGTACTAATACGTTTTCTAAATTATCAATTAAAAAACAATGCCGTCTGTCACGCAACACAAATTTGTATGCTTCACATCCACTGAAGTAACAGGAGTGTATTTCAATTTTGACACTAGATGGACAGGAATGTTGAATTGTAAATCCGTGTTCTTCCCTGTTAGGATATCTGAAGCAGTACGCAGGTCCTTTAGTCGTACATTTCTCTGCAGAACTTGCTCCAGTTTATCCCGTACTTTATTTCCAACAGAACCAGGAACACTTTTGATCCTTTCTTGCATATCATGAAATATTTACATTTGTTCATACAGTGGTTTTCCTGCTGCTTCCAGAGATACAATAACGTGCACTAGGAAAGTGAAGTGTGACTTTAAAAATGCTAGGTCCCTCTGAATACCAGAATCTTCCATCACTTCCTTTGCAGAAACAGTGTTTGCAGACTCGTCTTCTAGACTTGAAACATCTTTCACTTCACTAATGTGATCGTTGTAGTATTCTGCAGCTTTCAGCCATGTTCCCCAGCAGTTAAGTACAGGTTCTAGTGGCAATTTCTCAAGAAAAATCTGAACCCTTGTTGGCGCCTTGACGAAAACTTTTTTACAGTAGAAATCAATTTATTTACATTTGGATATTGCAATCTGATATGCTCTGTGACACGATTAACGCACACTGAAAAATACATTTTGGAAATTAAAATATAAATTTTTTAAATAAGAATGGATGTTTTGATCTATTAGAGATAAAACATACTAATAGGTCAAAATAGGCATTTTAGGTGCTATTAAAATATCAATTTTAGGCATAGTTTCATATGAAACATGTACTTGCAAGTTTTTATGAACTTATATTTTAAGGATTAAAATAGGTTTTTACCTAAAATCCGAAGTCTAGTCATGACCTTATAAAACTTAAGTTGAGTATCTTGTCGTGTTTTGTTTCTTACCTTTCTTCTTATAATTCCACACATTCTTTGAAACTCTGTAATTTTATATTTGTCTTCCTTTTCACAATATGATATATTAAAGCCTAAATAATTTAAGGATTTTTACTTGCTCAGTAATATTGTTCTTTATAATTATTTTACATTTGTGATGACTTCTTCCCTGAAATTCCATTACTTTTGTGTTTGTACCTGAAATGTTAAAGTTATATTCTTCAGATATTGTTTCTAATTGATATGCAGCTCTTTGGAGATTGTCTTCATATGTACTAAAAACAGCCTGGTCATCAGCAAATAAAATGGTCTTTAAAACTGTATCATTTTTTTTTAAATCTCGACTAAAACATCTTGTAAGTTTCTAATAGCATGGTCAGTATAAATGTTAAACAATGCTGCAGACAGCAAGCATCCTTGTCTAACACTTTGGTACACCTCTTCTTTAATATTGCTGACCGCTGTTCCTTTGTCAGTAATATTATTCTTGTGTTCGAGTACAGGCTTTGTATTATTTTAAAATGTATCTTGGATATCCATCCTTTTCCATTACAGTCCATAATATCTTTCGATGACCCTAACACAAACCTTCTCATAATCTATAAACAATATTATATTATCTCCTTTTTCCACTAGTTTTTACGTTACAAATGCCGTGAGAGCAGGAACGCCCCTTTCTGAAACCTCGTTGTTCTTCTCTCAATTATTTTCACTGATTGGGCTGATTCTACGGGTAGTAATTTTGCATAAATTTTATATGCCACAATAAAGAGACTAATATCCCTGTAGCTGTTGCAATCTGGTGTTTCCTCTTTTTTTTTTTTTTTTTTAGATTCATTTGGATTCATTCACATGGTACTTTGCATGTGTTCTAGAACAAATGAAGTTCTAAGAGTCTTAACCCTTAAATTGGCAAAACTTCATTTCTCACACTAGTTTATTAAACCGTGTCGGACTGTAAAGAAAACAACTGTCGCAATGTCCATATTTTATGTGTTGTACAATATTATAGTACTGTTAAATTGTAATCTTCCTACCAATTTTTTTCTATTGTTCTATTAAAATTACATCATATAGCCTATTAACCTGTTGTATCC
Organism: Periplaneta americana; assembly: GCF_040183065.1. Classification (NCBI taxonomy): domain Eukaryota; kingdom Metazoa; phylum Arthropoda; class Insecta; order Blattodea; family Blattidae; genus Periplaneta; species Periplaneta americana. The sequence continues at coordinate 40,434,109 of NC_091125.1, forward strand.
TATAAGATACTTTGCGAGTTTATGTGTCAATTTTATTTTTTGAAGTGTATTTAATTATTGCTATATTTATTCCGTCTTATCCCAGGGTTTTCCTATTTTTAAAAGATTCCAGCGCTTCTTCTAATTCGCAAAATTCTATTGAATCCATATTTGCAGATTCATCATCTTGATCTTCTACAATAATTTAATATGAGCTTGTGCATAAATCTTTGTACTCATCCACCAATTGCAACAGTAGGATTTCTGTACGCCATTTAATTTCTGAATGTCCACTATATGACCTTCATCGAGATCAATTCCATATACCAACAGACTTATCAACAGTTCTAAACAACCCATCATTCTACAATTCATTTTGTATTCAGATAAATCTAATATAATATAATGAAAATATTTTGAGTTCAATCCATAAGATTTATCTATTTGCAAATGTTTATTTGCTACAACATGTATAGAATATTAACGTTTTCGCCTTTTCGGCATCATCAGATATGTTAAAAACACGTAATCTAGAACTTGAACAAATTAAGGAATATACATTGTAATATACATGACAGACAGATTTTCATGAGTTTTATGTATTATGTTATTATAAGTAAAAAGGCTTTTGTAGAAAATGATTTCCAGGGCATGTCAAATGTGACTGCATATACATATAACTCATGTTACAAATACATGAATGATTAAATGACAAGCATTAAATTATTGCCAAGTATGAATGTCAGCAATATAAAAGGTTTAAATTGAATTTGTTAATTATGAGTGAAATGGTGATGTAATAGTAATAAATTTAAAAGATAAAATTTATAAAACAATAATACATTAATAATAATAATAATAATAATAATAATAATAATATTGATAAAATCTTATGTGTCGTGTTGTCATGCTGTTACAATTGATCCTTGGTAGTTATTTAGCAATACATTTGGCTATTCTTCATTCATCAATCTTGAATTTATTGATTACGTATATGGGTGACTGCATCCATCCCATATACGTAATCAATAAATTCAAGATTGATGAATGAAGAACAGCCAAATGTATTGCTAAATAACTACCAAGGATCAATTGTAACAGCATGACAACACGACACATAAGATTTTATCAATTTTATCATTATTATTATGATTAATTTATTAATAATCTATTATTGTTTTATAAATTTTATCTTTTAAATTTATTACTATTACATCACCATTTCACTCATAATTAACAAATTCAATTTAAACCTTTTATATTGCTGACATTCATACTTGGCAATAATTTAATGCTTGTCATTTAATCATTCATATGTGTTTGTAACATGAGTTATATTTATATGCAATTACATTTGACATGTCCTGGAAATCATTTTCTACAAAAGCCTTTTTACTTATAATAACATAATACTTAAAACTCAAGAAAATCTGTCTGTCATGTATATTACAATGTATATTCCTTAATTTGTTCAAGTTCTAGATTACGTGTTTTTAACATATCTGATGATGCCGAAATGGCGAAAATGTTAATATTCTATACATGTTGTAGCAAATAAACATTTGCAAATAGATAAATCTTATGGATTGAACTCAAAATATTTTCATTAAACCCATCATTCGTTCAAACCTAATTAAATTTCTGAAAGCTATCAACATTTACAAATGTATCTAAAATGATTATTGTAATTCAGAAAACTCTATGTAAATTGTAAGAATTGTTTATGTATTGGCGCGATATGACTTCCTAATTTAAAGCGACATAAAATAAATTAATTAAAAAAATCTTTGTACTATTTAAGCCATTCATTTTTCCGTAATGTTGTTAAGTTGAACTGCGTCTTTATTAAGGTGTTTCAGTATTTTGTATGCTGTGTGTTGTGTGCACCGTGGACGTCGTATTCTATATTATTTATAATATTTTGTCCCAGTTTTCTCTGTTAATTCTTCTTACTTCCCACTTAATTATAGCGCATTTTCCTTTATATTCTCTTCTATGTCCTTCTGATTAGGCTTTCATATACTTTAAAAATATTATTTTCTTGTCATTGATTAGACTTTGTATTTTCTCCTTCCAAAGGCCTCTTCTGATTTTCTTGGCATATTTTCTCTAATACTTCGTAGCCAAACTTTATTATTAACTATGTAAGGCTATTCCATTCTTGCTCTACATTCTTACCGATATGTCTATGGTCCATATAATTCTTTAATCTATTATAGTACAATCTCCTTATACTATTTTCTATTTCAAATAGAATTTATCTTCTAAATTGATTATATTCTTTCTTTCAATGTATCCATTTGGCTGGGATTCTAATTTTTTTGCCATAACTAAAAAATTATGAGAGAATATATCATATTCAACTATAGACGGGCGCTTTTTTTAATAGAGGGGTTAGTTTTACACTTGCAAGGACATAGTCTGTAATAGATTTAGTGCCTCTTACCTTCCAAGTATATTTATAAATCTCTTTTTGTTAGGAATTATTATTATTATTATTATTATTATTATTATTATTATTATTATTATTACTACTACTACTACTACTACTACTACTACTACTACTGCTACTGCTACTACTACTACTGCTACTACTACTGCTGCTACTGCTACTACTACTACTACTACTACTACTACTACTACTACTACTACTACTACTACTACCAGTTTAACCGCGAAACACATTTAGCCTTTATAGATATGGAAAAGGCTTTTGTTAACATTGAAATATTTTTGTAAGAAGCAGATACCCAGAAATTACATGGAAGCCATTAATTCTCTTTATGAAGAAAACAGCATTCGATTAATCATAATAATCGAAATAATCCAAGACAGTGAAGTTGAGATGCAGAAATCAATTTGTGTTTTAAATAAAACTTAAGAAATGTCATTTAAAGAAAAAAAAGAACAGTAAGGACTAATGTAGTAGTAATACATAAATTAATAATCGTAGAATAAGTTTCAAGTATCTGGGATGTTACATATCATATGATATGACATAGGGGAGAGTTGGGTAATATCGGACATCAGGTAAGATCTAGTGACAAGCTTAGTATGTAGCACTAGGCTACCAAGGGAGATTAATTTTTCTCTGATATTATATGTTATCATTTCTAATGTGGCCGCTTATTATGTACGGAAGTATCGATCTTAAAAATGTTAGCCTGTTCTGGTTTTGCTCTTTGTTTTTGTAGTTCAGCCGAAGTCCAGCAGTCTGCTCCCTACAACAGAATAGACATGCCGATATGTTGGTAATTTAAATAGCTTCTATGATAATACATGAAGTAACGTTCATTTTTTTAAATTATATATTTTATTATATATATACAGGGTGTTTAAAAAATACGGGGCATAATTTCAGGTATGTATTTCCCACATGTAGACAATTAAAATAGTTCATTACAACATGTGTCCGGAAATGCTTTATTTCCGAGTTATGGCCTTCACAACATTGAAATTCACCGGAACGTTTTTCTTTCTGCAGGTCGTTGCCGTCAAAGGAGACATTAAGAGGGCACTCTGACAGTTCATTCCGAGGCGAAGGTTACATTCAGTGTTGTGTAGGCGTTAGACTGTGCGACATGTATTCAAATCAAGAGCTGGCAGAGATACACTTCATGTACGGTAAGGCGGACGGCAATGCTGCGCTGGCTCGTCGTTTGTACCAGGAGAGGTACCCACAGCGACAATGTCCAGATCGGAAGACATTTGTACGTCTCCATTACCGTCTGTGGGAGTATGAAAAATTTAACTCTCCTGGTTTGGGAAGGGGGCGACCAAGATCTACAACTCCAGAAGTACAGGAGGAGATTCTGGAGGCTATGAACATGACTCCTTCTATCAGCACACGAAGGGTAGCGTTGCAAGTCAATGTTCCTCATACGACTGTCTGGAGACTGTTGAAAGAGTATCAATTGTATCCTTATCATTTACAACGTGTACAGGCCCTGTCACCAGCAGATTACCCTGCACGAGTTAGGTTCTGTCAGTGGTTCTTGCAGCAGTGTGGTGTAAATCCGAACTTTCCTGCCTTAGTATTATTTACAGATGAAGCACAGTTCACACGAGATGGCATAACAAATTTCCACAATCAGCATGTATGGGCGTATGAAAACCCACGTGCAACTGTTCCATCTCATCACCAGGTGCGGTTCTCCCTCAACATGTGGGCCGGTATCATTGGTGATCGATTAGTTGGACCCCATGTACTTGTAAACATACTTACGGGGCAGGCGTACACAAACTTCCTGGAAAACACCATACGGTACCTCATGTTTTAGAAGACACTCCACTGGTCAATCGTCAACACATTCACTTCTTGCATGATGGCGCTCCTGCACACTTCAGTCTTACGGCTCGCCGGTACTTGGATCGAAGGTTTCCTGATCGATGGATAGGTAGAGGTGGCCCAATTGCTTGGCCTCCACGCTCGCCTGATCTGAACCCTCTCGATTTCTACTTGTGGGGCCATTTAAAATCATTGGTTTATTCGTCTCCGGTGCCTGATTTGGAATCCCTTCGGAATCGAATTGTGGCATGTTCTGAGGACATACGCAATACTCCTGGAGTTTGGGATCGTGTTCGCAGGTCAATGAGACATCGATGTGAGATCTGTATTCAAGCAAGAGGTGGACATTTTGAACATCTTCTGTAATGACAACGACCTGCGGAAAGAAAAACGTTCCGGTGAATTTTAATGTTGTGAAGGCCATAACTCGGAAATGAAGCATTTCCGGACACATGTTGTAATGAACTACTTTGATTGTCTACATGTGGGAAATACATACCTGAAATTATGCCCCGTATTTTTTTAAACATCCTGTATATATATATATATATATATATATATATATATATATATATATATACAATACATGAAATCGATCTCATGAAATTATTCTATACCATCAAAATTGTATCTTTTGACACATATTGTACGCTTTCTTCCAAGTACAGTATCTTGAAGCAACATCACACGTTCAAATCTATCGGTACCATCCAGTGATTCCACGTCTGTGGCTTAGCGCTAGAGCGCTTCTCTTCAGTCCAGACGGCCCAGGTTCGATCTCCAGCCTGGTCATGATGGAATTAGCTGTAAACAAAGCAAACGTTGCTGAGGATTTTCTCAGTGCATCCCGTTTCTCTCTTTTATTTCACTAACATTCTCCAAATTCCCCCAATTCGTCTATTATCTGTATTAGTTAAATATGCTGGGGTGACATCTTCGGGGTAGTATGGGTCTCCGATGCTGATATCGTATAGGATATAAAGGCTTAGGGCTCCGTACTCCGGGATTTATCAGGTACTCACCTGGGAACAAGACTTAGTTCTGTCAGGACTGAGGCAGGATGGCCTGCAATCGGAATCACGAATGCCACCCCGGCAATCAGTTGGACTAGAATAATAACAGCATAATGGCAGAGAATGGACTCATGTGAACTTAGATGCAAGGATCCATTTCGGGTTCGATCCTCAAAAAATCAGTCGGCTACTCCTCATTGATGTCAATATGACTCAGGCTAGCGCTTAGTATAGGCCCACCAACTTCTTATTACCGATTGGAGATGAGGTCGCTGCTATCGCTACAACAGGAAACATGCAGCGAGCGCAGTAGTTCGGACTCCTGCCGTCGGTAATCGGAACTTGGCTGGCCTATATCACAGAGAGTAAACAAAAACGAGGGTCACAGTCATTATCAGGCTTCGCATTTTCGTCACACTGAATTTATCGAGAAGTATAGCTTTATACAAAGGGAGTTCAAATATCTGACGCTCACTGCAAGTGGTGGTACAGTAGGCCTACGGTAAATGTAAATAATGGAGTATGTCATGAAAACACTGTAACTTGATTTTAATGGTTTGAACAATCGAAATTTTTTGAACAAATATGTTCGCCACACAATTGATTACAGTGACATTTCAAAATTAATAATCTGAAAATTAATATACAACAGAAGTTTTATACATATAAGTTATACAAACAATAATTTACACTTATTCATTGAAGTAACTAATACTATTACAATGACAAAACAATATACATTCTGAGATTATGTAACTGAAACCTTTTCCGATTGTCAGTTAGATAGTTTTTAAATTGAGAAAATGGTCCCTCAACGTCACATGACGTTATCGGTGCAAATTTGTAAAATAAAATATCGTCATCCTCTAATGCGTTTTTGGAACGTAACATATGTTTAATTTCAATGAATTCAGAATATCCAGGATTTTTCTCAAGTACACATTTGCAGTTTTTCTTTCACACGTACAGTAATAGACCCATTTTCAGCTCTGTGTATTATTTGGGACAAGTTCTGTACACACTCTAGACCATACCTGCACAAACAGCGCTCAACGAGCGCGCGCGCTCCTTCGGAGCGGGAGAGCTGTGTTTACCGCTCGCCGAAATGGAGAGGAAGATACGTCAGAATGACAGACTTGCTATAGGTAAAGGAGAGGGAAACGACCACTCAGTTATCTAGTGGAGTGCAGTGTGTAGGCCTATTCTCAGTAACTGTTTCACGTTGCTTACCTATTGCTACAGGACAGTATGGAGGAATCTAAAAGACGGAATGTAACATTTAACATTTAACGATTTATAGCTCAAATTTATTGATCTTCAATGTGACCTAAGGGCTAAAGATCGTTTGAATAATACTACTAGCCTGGTTGAGTTTTACAGGACTAAACATTAGCAATAATATCTACGACTACACAGGCTGGCTGCGAAAATGTTTGGCTGAACATTTATATTTGTGAGCAACTGTTTTCTATAATCAACTTTAACAAACGCAGACATCGAATATTTGTAACTGATGTTTCATTACGATCAGTAGGCTACTGTTCCTTTCAGCTGCCACAGCATAAAACTTTGTGTTCATGTACTGATAAATAAAAATATAACAAAATGATATTGTACATTTAAATAGCTATAGAATTTCTATTATTTCTGTGAAATAAATATTTCTTTATTAATTAATAATAGTCCAAGATAGTTTTGCAAACACTGAACGGGAATTCATTTCATAAACACTCTTACTAGTACTGTATTTCCTTTTGTGTATATTTATACGAGATCACCCCTTCTTCCAGTCCACCCTTATACAGAGCGCAGCTAATATCCAGAGCGCAGCTAATATCTGCATTCCGCTCATGAGCTGTGAGCCGGCTCGGAGAGCGCAAACCTTGAGCAGGCCTGCTCTAGACCACCACACATTTCAATATTCAACGTCTCCAAATTTGGTGTACAGTACTTAACACGCCAAAATTCTGTGAGATGAATAAAATGCTTTGATGAAGTCCTCTGACACAAGTGACTTAATGGTTCTAATGGTAGAGCTGTATGCATTGTCAAACTCATTGATAACTTTAACTATCGCTTCATAATACATGGAATAGTATCGATCGGCGTCCATCGAAGTACACCATCGTATTGCTATCGGTTGTGGAGGCAGTGAATTTCAGGTGCAGTTGTTTTAAACATTAATACTCTGGAGGGAGCTTTCAAAAAAATATTTTTACATGTGATATAAATGTTCAACATCACGAAAATTATACCGAACTTCTTCAGCTACCCTGTGTATAGCATGAGCCAAACAAGTTAAATATATCGTTTGGATAAAGGTCCTTCAGCTTCTTACCGGCTTTCACCATGTACGCAGCACCATCACTAATAAATAGTAATACACGGTCACGTTTAATTCCGCCAGGCCATAACAAAGACATAGACTTCTCATAAAGGTTAAAAGTAGACATATAGTTTACTTTTTCTAGAACGTCACATGTTAATAGACACTACCTCGTCTGTTCGTTAGGTGACAGTGTTCCAGCAATAACATTGCAATATATCGGCTCATACTATCGGTGGTCTCATCAATTAATACCCAAATTTTGTTCCGTTATTCACAGTATTACGGACACAACTTAGAGTCTTGTCGTAACACGTCTGTAGATAGTGTTCGCGCATTGTTGATTCGCGCGGTTACTTTTCTATGTGTGTATTTTTCAATAAATTCCTTAAAATATGGATTTTCCAGTTTATTGAATGGTATATTTGCACATACAAGTCAGCACAAATCGCTTAAAAACTGCATCTGGTCACAATTAGAATCCGCATCTCTTGCAGCAAGCAACAATTACAAATGTTCCGTATGTCTTTTACTGCCATAGTGAATTTGAATACCACGCCGTCTTTCTACACTCAGCTCCACTTTGCACACTTTAAAGGATATGTTACCATTCCTTACACAAAAATAATCATTTCCAAATTCCGAAATAAACAACTACAGTGTAGATATTGGTGGCGGCATTTGTCTCTTGGTGCACCTCCTCTATGACTGAATGGAATAACAATGACCTCATCGACATACAAACATACGTATCAACATGCGCTCCTACATAACACAAGTCAGAACTCATAGATGCCTTATAACCTGCTTGTGTCTTTAACTGACGTCATTAATGCACCAGGAGAAACTACTTCATCTAATATAGCTCTTGTGCCAAATATGCGAATCCTGGTTATTACTAGGGACCGTACCTTGTCCCACGAGGCTACAAGGTTAAGTAGATATTACGGAGTTTTTAAGTGACGACGCGATTGCATATATGCAAGCAAAGTACTTGATTGGCTGCTCACGCGACTTTTATTTGGTGAAGTTGGGCAGAACGAAACATGGACCACTTTAACTTATTACACTAATATTTATAATTTAAATTATTTACACTATGTATACTAGACTACTCTATTTTTACTATTTAAACTATCATAAAGAATGTACACCTACATTGATTACATATTATTTACACTTTTATGTACAGTGATATATATTGTAATGCAAGGTATATTATTTAATAATACAATAGCCTATTTATTTTGTAAATAGTGTACAATAGAATGTGTAAATATGTTCGATCAATGTAAGCCTACATCTTTTATAATAGTGGAAACAGTAAAAATAGCATTCGATGACCTAGATCTAATACCACGTAGGTATGTGATTTTTCAAAAAATTTTATGAGAGACATAAAACTGTTTATAATTTTTACATTCCATCTATTTTAACCAGTGAAGATCACAGTAATGAGTAAGAATGTAATATTATTTTAGTGTACATAGTGTAAAGGGCAGCCCTGGGCATAAGAGGGGTAAGTGAAAGGGATAGGGAAACCCCAGCCCATGTCCTTTTTGCTTACACCGCCTTATAAACAAACGCGCAGTAAGGCTCTGTGCGTCAGTGGTGGGTTTCAGACTACCAACGAGGGCCGAAAGTTCATAAAAGCTATGATACCCGTCTTACAGAACCGTCACTGGCCATCCTGCCTGCTCGTATCACACCAAAACATTACTGTCTAAGCTGGGGAAGATGGAGTGGGGAGTTAAGGGGTGGTCTGTAGTGACTCAATCGAGTTAATAATGCCCAGGCCTGGTAAAGGGGCTGTCAGACATTGACTGCTTTCAAAAGCCGATTATCAAAAACTGTGTTTCGTCTCTAGAATATGATTTTTCATCAAATATTACTTTTTTAGAATATGATTTTTATTTTTAATATAGTAATTTCCTTGACTATGTTAATCATTCCTTTGATACAAATTATCTTATTTAACACTTAATTATAATTGTTGAACTCTTAGACTTACATGTATCTAAACATACCTACATTTTGCTCTCACTAGTATAGGTCGCGCAAGGAACGATTACCGAAAAGCAGTGGGGGCGTTACTCTCTGTTTTGACGTGTGTATGTAGGCACGGCGAGGGAGCGAGAGATGCGGGCCGAAGGAAGTACTGCCTCTTCCAAGGAGATGAACAGATCGGGACGTCGCCTGTGAAAATAAAGAGAGTAGCAAGAGAACAATCCGAAGCGAATTAAACGGGCGACATATATTTACGAATAAAATAATGATAACCTGGGAGGGGAACGCTCCATCAATACATAATAAAATAAACACACTTGGAACAAGACACGTATTCACATGCAGTGGAACTGAAACTAAAACAGTAATGTAACTATCACAACGCAAGACTGATTCTATCGATGTCGTTTCTCTTCCGTCTGTACTCTTATATATCATTCAAGCTATTTCGTCACCTTTCCTATCGCCTGCTCTTCCTTATTGCATTGTTTCGTTCGCATTCCTGCCGTCGGTATTCTTTGCTTGCGAGACCTATAGTGCTATTATTATTATTATTATTATTATTATTATTATTATTATTATTATTATTAAATTATTTTCTGTATTGCTGTTATTTATAATATTTACTATGTATTTTTATACTGGTTGAGTAAAAAACAAGGCCTTAAGATCTTAACTCTGCCAGTAAAAATAAATTAATGAAATGATGAAATGAAATGATTAGCCTAAAAATGTCCCGTTAAGGGCAAAGGCCTCCTCCTGTAAAGGGAGAGCTCTATTTGTCTCACGCGGTGAGCTACTCCGCGTAAGAGATATTTACATGCTTGAAAATGTTCACTTGGTTCACATTCTGCAGTGTTTTGATATTGTTCGCTTGTTTCTGTCACACTGCTTTTAGTCGCTGTTCACTTGTCTTCTTAGGTTTTTCCAGTCTTCCCTATTTGCTCTGCTTGAGCAATGGCTTCCTACACGTTCACTGAAGAGGTCGGTCCATCTTCTTCTTGGTCTTCCGCGTGATCTCTTGCCAATGCGGGGGTCCCATAGTGTGACTTTCTGCGTCAATCTTCCGTCTCTAAGCCTACCCACTTCCATTTGGTGTTGGTGGCTTGCAGTGCTGGATCTTCAATTGCTAACATCTTTTGTAGCACTTCGTTTGGAACTCTGTCCCTCAGTGATAAGCCTAGTATCCTTCTCAGCATCTTCCTTTGGCATATTTGGAGACTGTTACGAAGTTTTGCAGTGAGGGACCATGTCTGACACCCATATAACAGTACAGGAGTAAAGAATTTAAATTGTAGGAAAGACCATCGTAGTGTCATTCATTATCACTAGAATTCATTGTGAATAGTCTGCAGGGTCTAGTTTTGAATCATGAATAGAACGTAAACTGCACACAAAGATGATGCAAATGTTCCCTAATGGTACCTGTGTCACGCGCGAACCATTACGTCACATCAATATAGTCTATGAACAACTAACCTCATCTCCATACGTCCTGGGACAGAATACGGTCACTAGTCATTACATTCCTCGTTGGGACTCGAAGCCCGTTCCGCTGGACTTCTAACTATAAACGCTTTCGCTTCGAGTAACAACGGAGCATCTTGAATGTGTTCATGAAAATTCTGTTGTTGTCGATGTTGGCGGAATGATTATGTCCTTTTAATCAAGCAGGAAACTAATTAATATTAAAATGAGCGTGCAAGGGTGTGAACTCATTGATTTGACTTCGGTTAACGAGCTGTGGCAGGCTTTGAGGAAACTAGGGAACGTTTGCATTCCATCAACACAGATGAGTTTAACAACCAAATAGACTTGTGAGAAGGCTGTAAACAGAGTTAATATTACGCAGGCTGCTAATACGTTGACAGATGTAGCACTACTGAATCGTGTACCGATCAACGTTATATACATAGCTCTTTATCATCACATCCTTTCGACAGTTGTGTTCAGTTGCAAATATACCGCCATAATTATAATCTGTTCTATGAATGAAATGTTCCTCATGCCAAAGTTAGAAACCGTTGATGTAATCTTGTGATGGCTAGCGAGACTCGTGCCCTGACGTGAGTTCGAATCCACTTAGGCTGATTACCTGATTGGGTTTTTCCGAATCCCCTTGATTCGTGTCGCTAAAATATAATTTCGTTATCACCATTATTCTATCGATCCCAGACGACCTCGCAGTTGTTACAGTTTTGTTAAATAACCAATTGAATCGGTTAATTGTACCTATTTTTAAGAAGGGGGACAAGACTAACTGTGGTAACTTTCGAGGAATATCACTTTTGTTGACGTCGTACAAAATTTTGTCCAATATTCTTTTGAGAAGATTAACTCCGTACGTAGATGAAATTATTGGGGATCATCAGTGTGGTTTTAGGCGTAATAGATCGACTATTGATAAGATTTTTTGTATTCGACAGATAGTGGAGAAAAAATGGGAGTATAAGGATACAGTACATCAGTTATTCATAGATTTCAAAAAGGCATATGACTCGGTTAGGAGAGAAGTATTATATGATATTCTTATTGAAGTTGGTATTCCCAAGAAACTAGTTCGATTAATATTAAAATGTGTCTCAGTGAAACGTACAGCAGAGTCCATATAGGCCAGTTTCTATCGAACGCTTTTCCAATTCACTGCGGGCTAAAGCAAGGAGATGCACTATCACCTATACTTTTTAACATCGCTCTAGAATATGCGATTAGGAAAGTTCAGAATAACAGGCAGGGTTTGGAGTTGAACGGGTTACATCAGCTTCTTGTGTATGCGGATGATGTGAATATGTTAGGAGAAAATCCAGAAACGATTAGGGAAAACATGGAAATTTTACTTGAAGCAAGTAAAGCGATAGGTTTGGAAGTAAATCCCGAAAAGACAAAGTATATGATTATGTCTCGTGACCAGAATATTGTGCGAAATGGAAATATAAAAATTGGAGATTTATCCTTCGAAGAGGTGAAAAAATTCAAATATCTTGGAACAACAGTAACAAATATAAATGACACTCGGGAGGAAGTTAAACGCAGAATAAATAAGGGAAATGCGTGTTATTATTCGGTTGAGAAGCTTTCGTCATCTAGTCTGCTGTCAAACAATCTGCAAGCTAGAATTTATAAAACAGTTATATTACCGGTTGTTCTGTATGGTCGTGAAACTTGGACTCTTACTTTGAGAGAGGAACAGAGATTAAGGGTGTCTGAGAATAAGGTGCTTAGGAAAATATTTGGGGCTAAAAGTGATGAAGTTACAGGAGAGTGGAAAAAGTTACACAACGCAGAACTTCACGCATTGTATCTTCACCTGACATTAAATCCAGACGTTTGAGATGGACAGGGCATGTAGCACGTATGGGCGAATCCAGAAATGCATATAGAGTGCTAGTTGGGAGGCCGGAGGGAAAAAAACCTTTGGGGAGGCCGAGACGTAGATGGGAGGATAATATTAAAATGGATTTAAGGGAGATGGGATATAATGATAGAGAGTGGATTAATCTTGCACAGGATAGTGACCAATGGAGGGCTTATGTGAGGGCAGCAATGAACCTTCGGGTTCCTTAAAAGCCATTTGTAAGTAAGTAAGTAATTGAGAAACTACTCATGTCCTTAACGAAAACTGCAAAAATGTGTCTGCAGCTTATAAATATTGGATTACGTTCTTATCCTATCAGAGTGAATTTTTTGTATGTGAATTGCGTTATTTATAAATAGGTCTATAAAAACGTTTAATTATATTTGAGAGCGCCAATGTACCCTAAAGTCAAGTTCGTGAACATGTTATGCTTTTTCAAATACCCTAAATGTTTAGTAAAAAATTATAATTTGTATTTAATTTATAGATAAGTTAATTAGAATAAAAGCTACTTATTCTTCTTCTTCCCTTCAAGTAATACGATCTCACAGTTGAATTTTAAATCCAGCGCTTCTTTGGACGACCGAGAGATCTCTTCCCGTTTGGACGATAGTGGAGCATGACTTTTGGGATTCTATATCTACGCATACGATGCAGATGATTTATCTAGTTGTTCCGATAATGTTTTACGTGATTAATTACAGGTTCTAGTTGTAATTATCCATTACATTTTCATTGCGTTTGTGATTTCATTTCGTATATCCCGCTGTATATCTCATAAATTTCATTTCATTAGCTGTTATTCTGCTTTCGTCTTTCTTCCTCAATGTCCATACCTCACTGCCGTAACAAAGTACAGGTCTCGCCAAGGTCTTGTATAGGCGAATTCTAGTATGTCTTTGTACTAAGGAAAAGGTTTCATAATATTGTTAATTATTCCCATTGTTTTGGTGTATTTAGAAATCTTCTGTAAAATGTCTACTTCATTGAAAAAAGATAGTGAATCCGAGATATGTAAAATAATTTACTCTTTCTAATATTTTGAATCTAAACATATTTTGCTAGGCACAGGGTATTTTCCGAAGAAGAGCATAATTTTAGTTTTTTCTTTATTGATTTTCATATCCTATTTAATTCCAATTTTGTTAAAACTAAAAATTGAACTTGTAATTCATCTTCTGAGGATGCCAGAGCTAAATCGTCTGCAAAAAGTAATGAATCTAGTTGTAAATGTCTATTGAGTTGTATCTATCCATGAGGTAATTGTTTCCATTCTCTATTAGATTCATATTATATATATATATATATATATATATATATAATAAACAGCAACGGTGAAAGGCCGCAATCTTGTCTTACTCCTATATGAATTTCTGTCCATTGTGAAATTTATTGTCACACCTTACTGCAATTTGATTTGTTTTATAGATATTATATAGGCCTATGTTTGATGTAAGTTATTGTGAAACATAGTCTGTGGTTAATACATTTAATAATTTATTTCTGTTCACTCTATCGAATGCTTTTTCCAAATCAATGAAAGCAATATGTTTTTCTAAGATTAATTCCCAATTTAAGTACTAATTTAGTACATAATGTACTTTGTTCTTCATATTAAAAACGAAAAACAAAATTCTATAACATTTTAAGATGAAAACATTAATATCTCATTGAAGTTACACACTGCAGCTCCTCAGGTTCGTCATCTCTGTTACGACTAGGTGAAACGCGTTGCTTGCCCATACCTTAAATAACCACGCTCAAAACTAACAAATGAAACGTGGTACTGGTATAAGAGGGCTCGCACCCATTTATGGACCGATTGTGTGTTGAGGAATATCAGGAAACAAGATGAAAACTTTTGGGTTGTCTTGTGAAAACAATAGGCATATATATATATATATATATATATATATATATATATATATATAAAACGAACCAAACATAATAACGCAATCATAAAATCACGCCAATCTTTAGCAAAGGAAAAAAGAAGAGAAATAAAGTATAAACTAACTGTTAATATATAGAAATCCCCAATTTACAAAAGTAAAGTCACGTTCCTCCTTCAATTAATAAACAATTAATACACCATAAACTCTTCGTGACCCCCAAGGAAACTAAAGAGCTTTGCACAAAGCCAAACTGTCTGATCTTAAAATATACACATGCCCGTCTCCGGAGAAAGTCTTAATGCACCATTTAGCACAAAAGAATACAGTTAACGAACTTCCTCACAAGTTCACCCAAAGAAATTATATTTCTTACGAAATTCGTGCACAATAACCATAGAATATAGTTTGACTATAATTATATGTGTACAAAACCGCCTTTGCTTATCATAAAATAAAAAAATTTTCATTAACGTTTTCGATACATGTGTATCATCTTCAGATGTGAAATGTTAGAGTGATATGATGAAAACCTTGCCTATTACATGGAACTTAATGTGGTAATTTTCGGGTCATATTAGTGTGATTGCTTGGACTTAACTTAGGTTGATTTATGATATACATGCTATGTTAGGTTAAATCACTGCGAGTCATATGATATGATCTAAAATATAAAATAAAACTGTGTAAGAATTGTAACCACTATTAGCGTAGTTATTGAAATGTGAACACTTTGTATCAGGGCGACAGGAAAAGTCATGAGATAGCTTGAATGATATTCAAGAGTCAGTCGGAAGAGAAATGACATAGATAGAATCAGTCTTGCGTTGTGATAGTTACATTACGACTTTAGTTTGTTCTACTGCATGTCAATAGGTATCTTGTACCGCACGGTATTATGATTTCATTCGTAAACATATGTTGCGCGTTTAATTAGTTCGAATTTTTCTCTTGCTACGTTCTTTATTTCCACAGCAATGTCCTCATGTGTTCATCTTCTTGGAAGAGACAGTGCTTCCATCGGCTCGCACCTCTCGCACCCTTGGCGTGCCTACATTCACACGTCAAAACAGACAGCAAAGCCACCATTGATTTTCGGTATTCGTTCCTTGCGCGAGCTATACCAAAAATACGCATGCAATCAATCTAGCCCGAATCAAGAAAAACACAGCCTATGGGCCAGGTCTTATCATAATGCATGCTGCGTAGGCACCGCCAGTGGATGACGTCGTCCAGTCGATGCACATTGAATCTGCGCGGCTGGCCGAATCTTGTACCAAATACGTGCACACAACAAGGCCTCCCAGCCCACTCGACGTGATCATAGTATTACCATGTATGCCAGCTGACTCATCTCCCTCACAACAGGGCCTCCCAGCCCACTCGACGTGATCATAGTATTACCATGTATGCCAGCTGACTCATCTCCCTCACAACAGGGCCTCCCAGCCCACTCGACGTGATCATAGTATTACCATGTATGCCAGCTGACTCATCTCCCACACAACAGGGCCTCCCAGCCCACTCGACGTGATCATAGTATTACCATATATGCCAGCTGACTCATCTCCCACACAACAGGGCCTCCCAGCCCACTCGACGTGGTCATAGTATTACCATGTATGCCAGCTGACTCATCTCCCACACAACAGGGCCTCCCAGCCCACTCGACGTGATCATAGTTTTACCATGTATGCCAGCTGACTCATCTCCCACACAACAGGGCCTCCCAGCCCACTCGACGTGGTCATAGTATTACCATGTATGCCAGCTGACTCATCTCCCACACAACAGGGCCTCCCAGCCCACTCGACGTGATCATAGTATTACCATGTATGCCAGCTGACTCATCTCCCTCACAACAGGGCCTCCCAGCCCACTCGACGTGGTCATAGTATTACCATGTATGCCAGCTGACTCATCTCCCACACAACAGGGCCTCCCAGCCCACTCGACGTGATCATAATATTACTATGTATGCCAGCTGACTCATCTCCCACACAACAGGGCCTCCCAGCCCACTCGACGTGATCATAGTATTACCATGTATGCCAGCTGACTCATCTCCCACACAACAGGGCCTCCCAGCCCACTCGACGTGATCATAATATTACTATGTATGCCAGCTGACTCATCTCCCACACAACAGGGCCTCCCAGCCCACTCGACGTGATCATAGTATTACCATGTATGCCAGCTGACTCATCTCCCACACAACAGGGCCTCCCAGCCCACTCGACGTGATCATAGTATTACCATGTATGCCAGCTGACTCATCTCCCACACAACAGAGCCTCCCAGCCCACTCGACGTGATCATAGTATTACCATGTATGCCAGCTGACTCATCTCCCACACAACAGGGCCTCCCAGCCCACTCGACGTGATCATAGTATTACCATGTATGCCAGCTGACTCATCTCCCACACAACAGAGCCTCCCAGCCTACCCGACGTGATTATACCATGGATGCCAGCTGACTCCACATCTTCCTACACAACAGGGCCTCCCAGCCCACTCGACGTGATCATAGTATTACCATGTATGCCAGCTGACTCATCTCCCACACAACAGGGCCTCCCAGCCCACTCGACGTGATCATAGTATTACCATGTATGCCAGCTGACTCATCTCCCACACAACAGGGCCTCCCAGCCCACTCGACGTGATCATAGTATTACCATGTATGCCAGCTGACTCATCTCCCACACAACAGAGCCTCCCAGCCTACCCTACGTGATTATACCATGGATGCCAGCTGACTCCACATCTCCTACACAACAGGGCCTCCCAGCCCACTCGAAGTCACTCAAATCATGGCTGCTAGCTCACTTCTCATCTTCGGAGAGAATACTAACAGGAAAACATAAAAACAGTTGGATATTCAAAAGACCGAATCAATGAACCCCTCGACCCCCAGAAGAGTCGGGAGCAAAACAAATGCCGTCTAGTGAGAGAAGGAAAATTAAATTAAATTAAATTAAATTAAAAAATAAAGCAAAATAAAAAGCAAATGAAAGGATGTCTAAGATACGGGAAAGGAAGAAAGGAAAAGCAAAGGAATAAAACGTGGCGAGAAAACTGAAAGGCACATAGGCCAGGAAAATATATATTCATAAAATCTTGATTTCATCCTCTTGAGAGAAATACCGTCATGTCATTATCACTTAAAATAAGGCGGGCATGTATACTTTCTCTTACAGTTGTCCATATAGGCCTACATGTATTGTCAGAAAAACAATAAATTCGTTTTGGCTAAAAGTGGACTTGTGCAGTTTCTCAAATAACCGATTCAATTATTATTTATGTTATATTTAATATGTATTTTTGTAGTTTCCTGATTGTAATAATTGTGTATTTAAATTTTAAAAAGAGAATTATAATAACCGAAGAATTTTTCCTAATTCTCTTACGGACTTTTTCGAACGCCTGATACGAATCCCGTGACGCACGGTCGGTATGATGCCGGGCAACCACCTGCAGTATAAAACATTACGTTGATAACGGACAAACATCCCTCCTCTAGAATCTAGATGGAATTCGATTCCTTTATAACACAGTGTCGAGTTGTTCTGCTTTTCACTTCATAGCTCGCAGTCTGTGCTGTCTTTACTCGAGCTACCTTTTCCTTGGCCTCACTAAGTCACATCTATCAACTGGTTTGTACTAAGAATATTCAAGAAGTAAAGTGTCAAACTATAAAAAGCCTTCCTACGGCGACAACTTCACAGACGAGCTCGATTTACTGGTTACCGCTGCCTCAACGTGCTATACGTGTGTGTAAATTCAATTTGTCTTGCTGAAGCGACAACTTCTTCCTCTCACCTGTTGTACCTATCAGACACTGCAAACTTATCGCACTGCACATAAAAGCATATTTTCTCCTTAATTTAATTTTAAATTTCTACGAAGTGAAGAAGGAAAATGTTTAAAATCTTTAATAATTTGTATTTATGACAATTATTATACCATACATTATTATTATTATTATTATTATTATTATTATTTAGTTTAATGCTTCGCATAGCGTCATGAAATTAGAACACTATCCCACTTTGAAGTATAAAGAGATATATCATTGTGATACTTGAAAAAATTTATTTGTGAAAATATAGGTAAGGTTTTCAAAAAATGAGAGGTAAATATAGCATTCGCTTTACCACTGAGGTCTTACCGGCTTACTATTCGGAGTGAGCGAATGTCTACCAGAATTCACATATAATATTCTTAAATCTTTTAATATTCCTTCAGTGATATTCGGAAGGTTGTGGTGGAAATTCTGAAGGGCTTTCTTCAATTTCCACACTATCATTTATCACAATTTTTGTTGAAATGTACAGTAGTGGCAAAAAAACCGGACCGAGCCTTGTAGCTGATTTGAGCCTTGTTCACTCCAGAGCACGATAGACTGGTAACTAAGACTTTCGTGGTTCGAATCCTGCCTGGGAAGGAAACTTTTTTTTTGGTTCCTTATTCATATTTATTCCCAATGAATGAATTAGTCAATATACGAAATAAAAAAAGAAAAAATGGCGCTACATTTCAAGAATCACCATGATTGCTTGTATTGCATAGAATAATTTAACAAAATTAAACAGTCGAATTAGTATTAAAGTAACTGTTTTATAAAAGAAATGATCCATTTTGAATCTTGCGTACACTAACATATGAAAACAAAAGCACACATAAGATCGCATCTTCATTCATTCAGAAAGCAGAAATGCAACATAACATACAGAACAGAAAACACACTACAAAGACATCTCAACACACAAAAAACACAAAGAAATAAATACGACATGGCGAAAACATATTGAAACTAAACGTAAAGAATTAAATTTTAAAACATCAAAAATTTATTGGTTATTGGGACCTAAATCAAAATTGCCATTAGAAAATAAACTTCTTGTTTATAAAGCCATACTAAAACCAATCTGGACATACGGCATCCAACTGTGGGGAACTGCTAGCAACTCAAACATTGAAATACTGCGGAGGTATCAGTCTAAAACTTTACGTTCCATTGTCACTGCACCATGGTATGTCCGTAATGATGTCATTCATCATGATCTAAACATTTCAACTATAAAAGAAGAGATCTCTAAGTTCAGCAAAAAATACCTGCACCGATTAAATCAACATCCGAATCATCATGCATTAAATTTGCTGGATAATAGTCAAACAATAAGAAGACTTAAAAGGACCAACGCTCTTGACCTTCCATTCATTTTTACTACAGCTATTTGAAACATTGTTTTTTTTTGTTTTGGAGTGTTGTCATGGGATAACATCTCCACTCATGTCATATTCTTTTATAATATTTACTTATTGTCTATTAAAGATAGATTGAAAATGTGGCATAAGTGTTATTAAAAAAAATAAAAATAAATACGACCACACAGGTGTATACAAACTCACATGTAATAGTTGCGTTAAGTTCTACATAGGACAGACAGGCAGATCATTCCAAACACGCTACAAAGAAAACATTAAAGCAATAACCAGAGGACACAATACATCTACATACGCCGATCACATAACCAATGCTAACCATACATATAATAACATAAATGCGGACATGCAAATCCTACACATACAACCCAAGAACCAAAAACTCAGCACACTAGAACAATACGAAATATAGAAACACATTAAAACACACCCCGATCAAATTCTCAACACACAGCTCAATTTCAGTACACACATACTATTTGACTCCACTCTTCAACACCTTTCAACAATCAAACACACCCACATAACAGGCAGAGAAGTTCGAGATGACGCCGAGATCTAGTAGGCTCTGAGGATGGTGCGTGAAGCATTGAAACAGCTGTAATCCGCACAAATCTTACATAATTAACACGAGTAAGTCCGCTAGTTAATCAATTAAAAGAAATTAATTATTATGCACAGAATAATTTATAAATAATAATTGATTAAATGGCGATCTTACTCGTGTTAATTATGTAAGCATGTGCGGCTTACAGCTGTTTCGGTGCTATTCGACACCATCCTCAGAGCTTACTAGATCTCGGCGCTATCTCAACTTCGCTGCCTGTTGTGTGGGTGCGTTCATGTGATGAAGAGTTCTATCAAATAGTGTGTGTGTTCTGAAATTGATCTGTGTGTTGAGAATTTGATTGGGGTGTGTTTTAGTGTGTCTGTATATATTGTTCTAGTGTGTTGAGTTTTTGGTTTTTGGGTTGTATGTGTAGGATTTCCATGTCTGTATTTATGTTATTGTATGTGTGGTTAGCATTAGTTATGTGTTCGGCATATGTAGATGTATTGTGTCCTCTGGTTATTGCTTTAATGTGTTCTTTGTATCGAGTTTGGAATGATCTGCCTGTCTGTCCAATGTAGAAACTGTTGCAACTATTGCATGTGAGTTTGTATAACGTCTGTGTGGTTGTATTTATTTGTTTGTGTTGTTTGTGTGTTGAGATGTCTTTGTAGTGTGTTTTCTGTTCTGTATGCTATGTTCGACCTGGTTGGCGAGATGGTATAGAACTGGCCTTCTATGCCCAAAGTTGCGGGTTCGATCCCGGGCCAGGTCGATGGCATTTAAGTGTGCTTAAATGTGACAGGCTCATGTCAGTAGATTTACTGGCATGTAAAAGAACTCCTGCGGGACAAAATTCCGGCACATCCGGCGACGCTGATATAACCTCTGCAGTTGCGAGCGTCGTTAAATAAAACATAACATTAACATGTATGCTATATTGTATTTCTGTTTTATGAATGAGGATGCGATCTTGTGTGTGTTTTTGTTTTCGTATGTTAGTGTGATGTATTTCTTGTGTTTGTATTGTGTTTTTGTGTTTGTTGAGTTTTTGTTTTGTCTTCCTTATGATGTTGTCTATTATGTTTGGGTTGTAACCATTTTCTTGTGCTATGTATTTGATCGTGTTCACTTCTTCATTGTGGTGTTGTTGGCTCATAGGTATGTTGAGTAATCTGTATACCATTGTCCTGAATGCAGCATGTTTGTGTTGTGTGGAGTGATTAGATGTGTTGTGTTTGTGTGTGGTGGTGGTTGGTTTAATCAATTATTTATATTCAAGTGTTAAAAGTAGTGTACGAAAGATTTAACATGAATAGTTTATACAGGGACATCACTTTATTTTTACCAACATTTTTAACATTAACCTGGCTACACTCGGAAACACTGTTGCCCCCTTCCATTACAGGAGTTTGATGTTACTAGTGCAATATGTAAAGAAATCATTTTACTAGGTACAGGAGGAGAGAAAAGTAGTATATCCATTTATGTTGTAGGGAAATACGATATTACGATTTTCAATTTGATCATCACCTTTACGGAATTTATCAAAATACAGTAGAGTAGTAACATTTTTTTTTCAAAAACTCAACTTTTCAGGCGACTATGTTTGTTATGTAATGTCTACTTTATTTAGCATATTAATTATTGATGTTAACATACAATATAGAGAGTGCATTTAAATTGAGGGGGTCATAAGTAAAGGGCTGTAAGTGCACTTAAGTTACTTTTGAGAAAATGGGGTTTAAATATTTAAGCTTTCGTAAAATCGGTGATTAAAATATCCCTTTGCCACTAAAATTTTAGATACTTTTGCTTACACTGGATGCACTTAACTCATGTTATTACAAATGTCACTAGCATTCCTTTGCTTCTAGCCACCTCAATTCAAAATAAGCTAATCTGAATTTTTAAACAAGTTGCTGAAAATAGTTGCCGTTCATTACAATGCAGGCTTCAATTCCTTACGCATATTATTAAAAACATTTTGAAGCATATTCTCTGAAATTGAATTTATCGTTTCTTGAATATAATTTTTAGTACGATATTATTAATATAGGTTCTTTCTTCTATAGAAAACGCAACCATATTTCTTAAACACACTATACACTGCAGTGTTTACTTCACGCTTGAAGACTTCGATGCAACAGTGGCCGTAAGTTTGTGTGTCTGACGGGAGCAAGGAAGGGGTGGGAGTGAAGTACATTCAGAAATGCAGGTACAATAAAAATGCAAGTAAAAATAAAATGTTGTCCCTGTACTTTCCGTTGCGAATTTCTTTAAAATCCCAAGCACTCCATCGGTAACCAGGTACAAAATAAGAAACAACATAAAAAGAAACTGCCCGCCGGTTTGTTGTTACCGATAAAGGGCTTGAGAGTTCTGTTAGATTATAAGAACGATTGTTACGATTGGATGAACCTCTGAAACAGTAGGCCTATCTTAAATATTTTTATAATGAAAAGGTTGGAATTTTTTTAAAGACTCATTTGTTTTCCTTTGGAGTTTCGTTTATGTGCTTTATATTCATTACTTTGATAGGACAGTATATTTAATCTTCAATTAGTACGCTATAGTAGCTACCCTTTTTACAACATTGTGTGTTTTATAATTATCCTTCAGCACATCCATTACACACTTAGGCGTCGTTCTTCTGTGTGCATTATTCGGTATTAGTGTGCTTTCAGATTTCTCGTGATCTGGTGCATGGCCTTGCAGTCTTTGTTCTGCCATCTCGCACCGATCGGGTGCGCAGTGGACTGTGTGATATTTGGTTCGATTTGGGACACTCGACTGGTCTAATTAGTCTCCTGGTGGTGATGTGTGATGTGGTGTCATCTGTCGGGAGTAGCAGGACCTAATTGCCATCCACGTTCTCTAACAAAGACCGCGCTGTCTCCATCTGCAATAGATTATCCGTGCAGATGGCAGCGCATCCGCCTAAAGGATAAAGCTGCTTTATCGGTCCTCCCTCCACAATAGTGCAATTCACAAAGCACCCGACTTTATGCCCTCCCCTCTTTCTACTTCCAATTATGTGATGTATAGAAGAAGTGTTATTTTACTGCAAAACTAATTTCGAGGCTTTTATTCGAATAATATATCTAGAAAATGGTTTCTGACCTTAATATTTTCTCGTCTCTTTCCTCTCTCTTTCTCTAGCCTTTTCTTCAAAAATATTAGACAGAGTTTCCTTGTTTTCAGAATTCATGAATTCCTTTATTTGAGAGAATTGGAATATTCATTCTCGGTAAAAAAAAAAAAAAAAAAAAAAAACAGCGCACTCGGTTTGGACTTCCAACTGGGAAATAGATATTCGTATTGTGTCATGCTGACAACAGGATCATGAAGTCCCACTATCGGTATTATTTAATTTTATGGTAAAAACTCTTAAATCCTTGAAGTGATATTTAATACATGATACCATATGTCTTCTTTAGATATTATATCAAACATATTACAGTAAAACCTGCCTAAAACCCCAGATCACATATTCAGGGTACAGAGAAAGAACGGAGTCACAGTTCTCATAAGGGTGACGACATCATCTAAGTCAGTATATTACTGCAAAATTTATGTTTTTCTTATCCAAATTGATAAAGGAGAATTATCACTACGGATACAATCATCCTTTCCTACATTTTCATTAGGAATAGCAATAAATTTTGCAGTAATATACTGAATTAGATGATGACATCACCCTTAAGAAAATTGTGACTCTGTTCGTTCTTTCTCTGTACCCTTCATATATACCCACATTGCTCGGCCTTATAGGCTTTGACGGTAACAACTTTTGTCAGGTTTACTATGCTGCCATCTAGTTGTTACATAAGTAGTCATGTCATAACCCCCATTTGAATTGCATTGGCGACTGTACTGCCATCTCGTGTTCGTTTACGGCGGACAGGTGGCGATCCTGGCGGTTGTTCTCTTCAAAATGCTACCGATTTTAACATATGAATGAGCAATCTGTTATATATATATGTGATCAGGGCTAAAACGGAACCTGCCTAAAATGTAATTCCCCCTAGTTCCCAGAATTTATAAGGCCTTTTATACAGTTTAAAACAGAAACCTATCTAACGCGGAAACGAAACAATATTGCCAGTCCCATGAGAGAAAAATCATTGAATAAAACGGAATTCATAATAGCATAATGCAATAAGATTAAAACAAAATAGGCTACTTTAGAAAAGACAGGCAAGAAATTGTATCAGTCAACAGGCTGTTGAGTATGATACAATGCTTGTTCTGTGGCGTTAGATCTAGTGGTGCTGTGAGTTTTATTTCTCACTTTATTAGTGACAATGGCAGTTGAGGAACATAAAACACTTACCTATAGTGTAGACTAAACTAGTTCTGAAGATGGCTGATACGAAGTCGAAACTGGTCATCTAGGTAATTTACAACTTTTTTTTTTCATTTTAACACATGAAAGATATTATAACCATATTCTTAAGTGATACAAAGTGTTAAAACTGTGTAATCAATCTGGAAATCTCTTCCCTCCCAACATCTATTTTAAAAGAAATAACTATTGCCAATATCAGGGGTTCCTTACAAATTTAAAAAAACCATTGCTATTATTTACCTTAATTATTGAACTTTTCAGGATTTTTCACTGCTGTAAACTTTAAATTGTCTTTAACTGAACATTGTATTTATTGCATTATATAAATTTATTATCTGGTATGCTTTATCTACGGGCAACCTCAAAATTTGAGGAAACAAAAAATAAATTAAAATAGCGCCTGGAGATTCTTTTGCTTTATTATAATATTTGTAGCATGTTCCAAAGTGTACGTTATATGTTGAGTAACTATCTACATTGCACTAAGAGATTATGTTAAATTAATTTATGAATAACATTAAATTCTTAATATTCAAAAGATGTTCATTTATTCGCAATACAAGTGTTTCTGATCTGTTACAATTATCAAGAGCCTCTTTACTGATCGAAGATAAAATAGATTATTTTATAGATAAACACAATATAATATTTGTTACTCAGTCATTTGACTGAATAACAAATATTATATTGTGTTTATCTATATTAATTGACAATCTGAATATTTCCAACATGCTTTCTAAATTTTAGATTATTTTAGACAAGATGTTCTCCATCATTAAATATGAAGCGCATTCATAACTGCTTGTTGACATTGACGCTAGTGAAAATGGACCTGTACTTACCCTTATTTCTGAGTTTTTAATCTTCCCTGCACCTAATAAGATTGAATATATGCTATTGATTTTAGGGCAACGTACTCTTGAAGTTTCTTCAGCTGGCACACAACTGATTTGCCGAAACATTCAAGTTAATCATCTACTTTTGGTCGTGTATTTAATTTATTGTGATGCGATTTCACACAGTTTTTCCATGATTCATTATTATTTGCATTTTTTCGTTTATTAGATGGTCTCCGAGCAGTATTTTATGTTGCTTTTGGTAAGGTAGGTAAGACTATAACACATCTACATTACTGTCCACATCAACAGATTGTAAAATTTACATTTATTGTCAAGAACATGAGAATATACTTATAATAATAATTGGCTAAGAAGAAACTGCCTATTGAAAGATGTGCTGGAAGGAAAGCTTGGGGCAGAAAAAGATATCAGATGATAGACAACATTAAGATTCATGGATCGTATGCGGAGACGAAGAGGAAGGCAGAAAACAGGGAAGGCTGGAATTTGCTGGGTTTGCAGTGAAACTTCTGCCTTTAGGTAAAAAAAAACTATGAATAAATGAGTGAATATGGTATTTGCATAGGTACATGGCATGAACACAAATTAAAACATTTTTCGTAAATGACACTTAACCCCTATTGAATCTCCATTCTTCAGTTGTACACGCCTAATGTTTATTTATACAAAGTAGGCCTAGTCAAAATTTCTTAAGACTGTGTTCTTCTCATTTGCAATACTTGGTGTAAAATCCTATGAGCAACTGGAAACCATGTTACTTTAGGTCTGTTTATAACACCGGATTTCATGCTTTTTGCCATTTTCCTTTTTTTTTTTTTTCGTATAAATTGTATTTTTATTTTACCTCTCTTGTGAAAACGGTGACGATCTGGAAGTAAAAGCTACTGAATTGTTGCTTTGAAGGACTAGTACATTCATTTAAAATATATATTTTGTGTTGTTTTCCCCTTTAATAATAAGTTCAGACATATATAATATTCCGGGATACTGTTATAATTTATACACCTACCATTTCATATTATAAAGAAAAATACGAACTCGGCGATATAGAGGTAGTGGGCCTATTCATTGGCGCTAGAGGATAAATTTCAGGCTTCCTAGCAAAATTTTGGAAATCTCTTTCCCTCCCAACATCTATTTTAAAAGAATGACATAATCTTCTACAGTTACGGTATCCGTTCATGTGGAACTCGCCAATGATTTAAGAAATTTAATTTAATTTGTTATGCTTCAGTATTTCTCTGTCTCTACCGTTGTTTAAACTGAGTTTCAGGGCTGGAAATTAATGATAGTCTGATGTTAATTACATATAGTCTCCGGAGCACACCTGTTCACATATCTTAATCAAAATGTCTTCCAACAATATCATCCAAACCAAGCGAGGTGGCACAGAGACATTCGGGAGGTCCCGGGTTCAAACCTCATAGCCGGCCAATATGACTTTGAGGTTTTCATGGTTTACCTGAGTCACAAAGGTAAATACAGATTGGAAATTTACATACCATGATTCATCGTCAACAACAATATAATAAAAATTAATACAAATCTAGAATCGGTTACATGAACACAAGCTAGCTATAACACACGATAATAGCAACTGAAAACTTAACAATCCTAAACGGTCTACTGATACTCCATAGGCTATTCCCAAAGATCTTACACACACGATATGACCACAGATGTTAAATCATGTATAACTTAAACTCAACAAAAACTATATCATCCAGTTTAATATCTAGTGCTTGTATAAAATAATAAAGCGTTGGTATTATCGAAGAACAAAAGAACAACGCTTCAATTCACCATTATGCCACTTTATAATGTGCAGCTATGTATTTTATTTTCTGAAATTATACTACATTGTCCGCAAAAATCTAGAAGTTGAAATAGCCTATAGGTTATTGTGTCCCATAGTTTATAGACTATAAAGATTTTCGAGTCCTGGCTTAAAACAATAACAGTAGATAATATTATTCTTGACCTTTGAGGTGAATTATATGGATTCTTTAAGAAGTTAAACGTGGTCTGCTTTAGGCCCATAAAAGATCACGGGAGATGGAAGAAAAAGAGGCAGAATTCTGTGCTGTTTATGATCACAATAAGATGAAAAGTCGAGCGGTCAATATCAAGCTTCAATCATATTTCAGCTTCAGAATGGCTTCGGAAATAATGTCTTTTTTACTTTCTCATATTGGCTCTAGCCTCTTAATATTACTCGTCCTCGGTCCTGGACGTGAGATTCACCCATCAATCTCTTAAGGGATCTTCCTATACATATTATTTCTTGCTGATGGTCCTCCATCCAATATTATTCTTATGAGTGTTGCATTTATTATGCTACATTTGATGTTTCTTTTATTCTCTTTTTAATTCACATACTTTCATATTACTGAATATTCTTCTTATTACCTTCATTTATATTATACTAAAATCCCACCAATACTGTCTGCAGACTGTATAATTATAGTTGCAAAATCTGAAGACGAACCACAAATATCAGTGAATGAATTCAACAGAATTTAGATAAAATGTCACATGAAAATTTCGACCTCAAAATTAAAGTCAAACAGATTATGTGGAAGAGTTATTCTAAGTGTCAAATTTGTCATTGATGACAAAATAATAGAACAATATCAAATTTCACATATCTGGCAAACTTAGTATCAGATAACGGAAAGAACGTAACCATAAAATTAGAGAAATACGAAAAAAATGTAATGATTAGAGCCCGGATGTTTAGATATTTATAACAGTTAAAATAGGCAGGGGAAAAAGGCAATAAAAACGTAAAAAAGAGGCGCAATAATCTTTGAAAAAGGCATTATATATTTTAGTAATAAATTTAAATTATATCAACATAACTCTCATATTTACTTCGTACATGGCACATGTTGACTTATAAAATACTTTATTTTTTTGTGATTAACTGTCTTTTCACAAACCTTACATAACAAAACTGTTGCATCGGTTGAAAACACATGGACACCAAATTCAATAACGTAAGCATGAAGTTTACTTTGCAGTAGTTTACTGAATTTGGCATTCTAGCTAACCGATCTTATACCTTCTGTCACCCGACAATAACTGACTGTTCCTTACTCAAATTTCTTTCTCTGCCGAACGGTTAATCAATTTAAATTAAGAATTACATACTTTTACATGAAATTTATTTGTGAGTGTTAGCCGATTTTTATAGGTCATTCTGTGTGTATACAATTTGTCATTTAGACCTATCATAAAGTAGAATTATTGTTTATTGTTTATTGTTAATAAAATAACATTGACAGAAATACAATCTTAGTTCTTCCCTGAAGGAGTAAAAAACTCGTGCTCAGGGAGATATCTAAACACAAAGATAAACACAAAGATAATTTTTTGACACAAAGTGGGTTAAGAAAAAAAAATTACAGGAATAAATTAAATTTAAAAATACAATTTCAATTTTAACAATTTAAGTCATACAAATACATATACATATTAAATCAATATATATTCTTTAAAAATTAAATTCCTAACGCTATTTTTGAAATTCCTGATACTAAAATTTTCCAAATTTGGGTATTTATCAATTATTTTATTGTATAACCTTGGACCAAAGTAGGTACCATGGCTCAGAGCTGTGCTTGTGAAACACTTTGGTTCCTCTAGTCGTATAAAATCGGATCTTTTAGTTCCATATTTATGATTATACAATTTGAATTTATTACGGTTTTTATGTATGAAGATTAATAAGGCAATATAATAAATCTGTTTAATTTTCAAAACATTAAAATCAGTAAACAAAAGCTCAGATGAGTAATCAAGTGGTTTATTAAGGCATATTTCAATAATTCTTTTCTGAATAAGTATTAGTGGAGTGAGATTAGAATTACAAGCATTTCCCCACCCTAAAATTCCATACTGGAGAATGAATTGAAATAAAGCTAAATAAATGAGACGTAAAATATTAATTGGTAAATATGACCGAAGTATAACAAAGATATAAATTGTTTTACGTAATCTATTGCATAAATATGTAATATGTTTGTTCCATCGTAAGTGTTGGTCGATCGTAATGCCTAAATACTTAACTTCTGAGGATTCGGTTAATATGGGACATTCACAATTTTGAGAAGAACAATCTGAATTATGAATTTTGAGCCTAAAGGAAGATTGACGAGATTGAAGACCACTGGACCTTAGTGAAAATGGAACAACAGTTGTTTTTGATGTGTTTAAGGAAAGAGCGTTTGAATCAAACCACTCTTTAATTACCTGTAATCCATTATTCGCATTAATATAAGTGCCTTCCCAAGAATTGTAAATAAATTATGTATCATATTTAGTTAATATTTCATTATAGCCTATGTTAGCTTGTTAATGTGCATGAAAATGATTTTTATATTTCAGTATGACTTTAATATTTTTGTCATTGTTTCATTATATATTTCACTTCTGGTAGTGTGGAAGAGAAGGCCACATGGCCTTAACTCTACCAGAATAAATAAGTAAGTAAATAAATAAATAATAAACACTTGTAGTACAAAATTGTAACAGTACAATTTGAAAAAAATGAAAGCAAACAACTGAAAATGCCACGTGACAACTTCTATGAGAACGAGCTTAATATTTAAAATTATAAAGCTGATTGTTGGTATCGTGAAGACATGACAATATTATATTTGTAACTGTGGATTGTCGATCATTATTCATATTACACCAATAGTATTAAAACGCGAATATTAGCAGATTTAGCACCGAAATAAATTACTTTTATTTACTATGTTAGTAAAGTTAGTCATTGTTTCAAATATTTGAATTTCATACACATTACATTATAATTAATTAGGAAATTGCAGATAAACAAGAAATATTGCTTTAAAATGACAAAAAAGGCATTTATTAGTAAGATAGCTAGTCAAACGAATGGAACTGAGGTAGCAAACATTGAGACTCTTAATATCCCTAGCAGTATGATCTTCTATCATGTAAGAAATGATGAAGTGAGAAAATAATTAAGTTATATGTACTATTACGGAATTAAAATTTGGAGCGAGTCTTGATGGGAGTCCACCTGTATGTAGGCAATAATTTCACACGACTGTTCACAAGTAACATATACAGGATTATTAACGAGGAGCTTATTTCTTAAGACATTTTGAGCAAAAAATATCATATAAACATAGTTCCTATTCTCAATATTTTCAGCGTTACACTAATTTAAAGTTGTTTGTAAAGTAGCCTACGTTTCTTCTTTAGTTTGAAGGTAAAAGAATAATATAGATAGAGAATGAACCATTCAGAAGTATCATTTCTTTAACAGGTTAGTATTATGAAGCTAAAATTGTGTTGTCAACTCCTTAGTTGCTTCGTACATACATCTTTTTCTATTTTTAATTAGAAAATTACATTATTCTTACGCACTTATCACAACAATTATTACAAATCACACCACTTCCACCGACTTCATTATTTGCAGTTCAATTTTGCATCCTAATTTACAGTCTTGGAGAGTTTACAACATATTTTTAAAAATGTCGCCGTCCGCTTGAGTACACTTGGCCGCACGCTTGTGAACGGCACTCGTCCCTCTACGTAACTGCATACGGCTATCTTTGATCTCCGTAGCGCTCGCGCTGGCTGCTGACTGCACGCTGACCAAGATCACGCGTTCACAGCAATACGTTCCAATAACGAAACGTAACTCTGTAAATATTGAGAATAGGACACATGTTTATATGACATTTTTTGCTCGGATAGTCTTCGGAAATAATCTCCGTAAAGGACGGTAAATCCTCGTGAATGACCCTGTCTGCAGGAGCTCTTGTTTCCTGCACATGCATAATGTGTTGTAAGCGAAACTTATACAATAAGGGAGCTCCAAATTTTATTTCCGTATCTGTGCAATATATAACTGAGATTATAAGATACAGAATCAAATGTTTTGAACAGGTAAAACTGATGATTCGTATCGATTACTTAACAAAATACTATATCAACTAAGAGACAGAAAAAATGTTGGCAGGCCGAGTAATTGCAGGAAGAATGAAATCGTATCTTTAGGCCTATTTAATTTGAGCTTTTGAATAAACATTGTAATATATATGGAGTCGGAAGGGGGCGGTGGACTATATTTGAACCCTGTAAAATTTATGTAGACTACTGGACTGTACCCGAGCACGAGCATTATGCTCATTTCGGGTATATATTCATATGTATTCAATTCAAATGTAAATTGTAAATAAATTTGAATTTTGAATTTGAAAACGAGAAGTTTATGATGATGACGATGGCGACGACCGACGACTTATAATGAACTCACAAATGTTTGCGTTAATACTTTCATGACATTTTCATTGACGTATTAACTACTAGTACTTATTGAACTTAAAGTATATAAAAACAGTTATTTAAAAGGCGCACAACAAATCAAAACTGAAAGTATCTACTTTCAATATAAAGTTAATTGTTAATATTAAATATAGGTAAATGAATTGTTATAATGAACAGCCATGCACATTTCCAACTTCTTTGTTAAAGATTTCCAATTACATTCGCAAAATTTCCAAGCGAGAAAATATTTTCTCCACACAAGATGGAGTCGTTGATGCGTACTTCTTAGATGCCACTCCTTTCTCTTCCCATTATTTCCTCTCTTTGGAGAGCTGCGGGCACGTCCTTTAACTTTGCATATCCTGGACTTTATTGAAGAACAGAGCTTAAAGAGAACACTACTACTTTCTTCTTTGAATCTGCTTCGATGACGTTCAGTGCTGCGTTTAGTGAATGAAATGTACCCTCCGGGCCTTCAATGGTAGCAGGAAAGTAAGCGAAGTTGGGTTTGATTAATGTAAGAAAAAGTGATTTTTGCTATTGCGAAGAACATTCTTCGCCTTCGAAATGCAAGCAGTTTCGCTGTTGATGAATTTGTAGGTACCACCACAGCTTAGTACGAGTATATACAGTCACGAAGCTCAATTCGTAGGGAATTTGCATCCATAGATAGTTGCTAACCACTAGGATCGCTACTATCGCCTCATTACAGACAATGCGAAATAGTACCGGCATGGTCTATTGTTCCTAGTACCCTCAACAACTCAAGCTTCGTGACTGTGGTAACACTATTTATTTAATTGATTAACTAGTGGACTTACTCGTGTTAATTATGTAAGATTTGTGCGGCTTACAGCTGCTTCAATGCTTCACGCACCATCCTCAGAGCCTACTAGATCACGGCGTCATCTCGAACTTCTCTGCCTGTTATGTGGGTGTGTTTGATTGTTGAAAAGTGTTGAAGAGTGGAGTCAAATAGTGTGTGTGTGTGTGTGTGTGTGTGTGTGCTGAAATTGATCTGTGTGTTGAGAATTTGATCGGGGTGTGTTTTAGTGTGTTTGTATATTTCGTATTGTTCTAATGTGTTGAGTTTTTGGTTCTTGGGTTGTGTGTGTAAGATTTCCATGTCCGTACTTATGTTATTGTATGTATGGTTAGCATTGGTTATGTGATCGGCGTATGTAGATGTGTTGTGTCCTCTGGTAATTGCTTTAACTTTTTATTTCCTCACAATGTTCAGCGTGGTAGCACAGTCTAGTAAATACATTCACGAAGCTTGAGTTGTTGAAGGTACTAGAAACAATAGACTGTGTCAATACTATTTCGCATTGTCTGTAATGAGGCGATAGTAGCGATCTTAGTGGTTAGCAGCTATCTATGGATGCATATTTCCTACGTATTGAGCTTCGTGACTGTATATACTAGACTGTGCTGGTAGTATGAACCGACAGCTAAATTTTCCAGCCAGCGATGACTGGCTCTGGAGGAGACGTATACTTGATAGAAAAACTTTCTTGACAGAAGTAATAATGCCATTTTGGCATCCGCCAAGTGTTGTAAACCATGATTAGGCAAGTTACGAGCATCATATTGTCAGAACCTCTCCTGCTTTAATGATGTAAGCGACACTATTAATAAGCAGAAGAAACTTTTAATCTCGAAGATACATTGGAATTCTCTAACGACAAAAGCTATGCTACATGCGGTTTTCTTAGATCTGTAGGTTTCAGCTTCACGGTGACGATGCTAACATTGTATAGGCCGCAGCAATCCGCGGTTTCCTCATCTCAAAGCCACATGTAATGGTACCTGTATTGAGTATTGTGATATTCAGTGCGATTTCATTGAGGGGCTTCAAATAGTTCATAATCAAGAAGACTTGTCTGAAACTTTGCGGCCACTAATATTTAAGGAAACTGTGGTAAATCGTGTTTTTCAGCACACTTAATAGCATATTTGCTGATAGGTAGGCCTACTTGCAAATGCCTCACACAATCACGCAATATCCACCGTAAAACTTGCCATAGATGAAATAGATCATCATACAACTTTGATCTCTTCCGGCATCCAAAGTTCTTTTAAGCGGCGACCTTGGCTTCGTTTTTCTATAGGTTGGTACGAGTACTTTAAAATTAATTTTAGTAACATATTCCCCGTCATTCGTCTCCTTTTATTCGTGTACTGGTGAATTTTTAAAGGGCAGGTTTGACTTTAAGCTCTGATATATATTTTCGTTTGCTTCATAGTCTTGTCGTGTATTTTGCGTTCCTTCTCATGAATTTCATCTCTGCTGCAGTGATACGGAATTCATCTTTTCGTCTGGTGGTCCAGATCTCACATCCATACGGTAGTGTTGATATTGCAAAAGTGTTGCATATTTTTAATTTGATGTGTTTCTGTAGGCCTATTTGGGAATGTTTCAGTACTTTATTAATAGATAATTATTTAAGTTACATTATTTGAAAAAATTTCATACTTTAGCTAATATTTTCTATAAGAGATTGTGCATTCCAAGTAATAGGAAGGTAGCTATTTATCTGTTCTATTACATTGTGGTTTATTACAAATTTTCTTCTGGCTGGGTTTCTTCCTTTGAAGGGCATTGTTTTTATTTTGTTGCTAGAAATTTTTTAACAGAATTTGGCAGTAATTGGAAATTATATAGGCCTATAGATTTTTGTAATGTATACTTCAAAATCTGCTATTATTACTTGATCCTCTGCAAGGATTGTCTTCATTTCTTCATTTCTTGAGATTTTTATTGCCCTTGTATCTTCTTGCTTCCATTCTAAATTTATGTAATTAATATTAATTAATAATATGGTAGGACTTTATATGTTGCTGAAAATGTTATTTTTTGTCACATCTTACTTCTTTTAGACCAGGAACGGCAAAGACGCTCGCGTACACGAGCGACCTCGCGAAGCGTGCTACCCGTGAGATCTGTTTACGTATGTTGTAGTGATAAATTCTCAATCAAACTCTCAAATAACCTTTCTCAACACCTAACTTCAAATGTTTTTCTTAAATTTAACACCTTGAACCCCGAATTCAACACTATATCGTTATAAATTTACATAGAATCATTCTTAATATTTGCTGAAATTAATTAGTAAACTTAAAACTGGAAATGTGTACACATATTTCGCTCGTTTTAAGATTTTTTCCCCAATACCGTAATTAAATTTAAATTTTATTAGGCTATTAAATCTATTTTTGTTCCATTTAAGCAAAATTATAATCATCAGCATAATTGAGAGTGCGATTAGTGTTGTCCTTACTTCCACTCAGACCACTGCCTGCTGGATCGCATCCTATAGCCACAGTCACGAAGCTCAATACTTACTAAATATGCAAACATAGACGGTTGAAATATGCATCCATAGATAGTTGCTAGCCACCAGGATCGCTACTATCGTCTCATCACAGACTCTTTCCCCAGCAGACGATAAAATGCATTGTACTTTAGATATCGTATTCTTTAGAAAAAAATAACATCTTCCTTCCACTATTGAAATATGAAATACATAAGGTTTATATATTATTTTCATAAACCATATATTATATTTTATAAACTCACCTTCCTGGATCTTTCGGAAGAAGGATAACTCTTGACCTCTTTTTCTTACAATATTTATAGTACCACAAACGTCTCCTTGTCCCATATTATTATTCAAATTATTGTATTTTAGCCATTTACAGTTATTACAACCGATAACGAACATTTCACAGTTTACACAACTTTTCACAACAAAGTGAAATACGGCACAGTCAATGCCTTTTCGATCTAGACCAGGCCGTAATGTATGTTCGGGTTTTCTATTTCAGTGTATGGAGCTCAGTGAAATATTATATTATAACTTTATTGCGTATCATTGCTAAGTTTTATTTAGTGTAATGTATCCATAAGTTCCGTTTACTTCTTGTTGCATAATATGTTGCAGAAATAATTACGAAACTGTGTTATTTTAATGTGAAGAGAATTTTACGTTAACATAATCTGTTCGCATCAACATTTTAAGTTTAGAATGGAAGCTATTTTGAGGTTCAATAAAAACGAATTTATATTGTGATTTTAATTTAGCACATCTACTTTCCTTAATTGTAGACAGAAAATTTACCATACAACTCCTATGAAATTAGTGTACGTATGATTGTTACTTCGTCTCTTAGGTAGTAGATAAATACAATAATTCATTACTCAATTGTAGTATTAGAATACAGACAAATAGAATGTGACGGGTGTCATACATAACATTATGTTTAATTATATTGTATAATTGCGAATATAGGAATATAAGTTATATATAGTAAACATAGCCTATAACTTCCATATGACATAACATACATATGTAGCGGCAGGGCATTGGAGACCACTAAAATTAGACAGAAAGGGGCAACTGGTACAGTAAACATAACCTATAATTTCAACATATCTAAATATTCGTGCGGTGCAATTGAAAATTATTGAATCGTGCATAAATGAATGTACAAGAATTTCGCAATATTTAATCGAAATAAAGGCAGATATTACACATACGAACAACGTAATTTTCACACCAAAAATAATGTTACACCTTAACTCGCAAGGAATTATGTCTGAAGTGTCTCCTAATCATGGTTTTAAATTTTATTACTGCAATTACACTACATTTTAAAGAAATATGTTACTCTTTATCCATTCCAATTAATTTATATGGTTGAAACGCCGCCCTTCGTGATCGGGTTAAGCGAGTCACATGGTCTGCCTTGCGGCCTGTATTATATCACGATGGCAGTGACACAGTCTATTTTTCCTAGTACTCACAGCGCTCCAAGCGGCTAGCAACTATCGCGAGAAATGTAAAAAAATCATCCCAAGCTTCGTGACTGTATATAGCAGACTGTGCTATAGCTGCATAAACTGCCTGCTGAATCAAAGTTATTTTGCCGCTAGGTGGCAAGCAGTAGGCCTACCCACCACTATTAACATTATCAGTATATGCAAAGTCACTACTTGCCACCTAGTGGCTACTCGCGCATAACCGTTGATTGGGCAGGCAGTGTAAACAGCCATAGGGTGTGATCCAGCAGGCATTGTCTCGGACACATGTGAGTCGTAGCCATTGTCCAAAGCTGCGAGTGAATCTGTGGCCTACGCTTATATTCCTTGGGTAGAGTACCTACAACAAAAGTTATAATAACATATTAGTTACAAATAAATACTTCAGAAAAATGTAATTTTTCCTCTAAATATTAACATTGCTTTACTCACTAAGTACCATCCGTACGATTCTGAATTTTATTCTTATTATTAGAGAAATTGATAAATTATTTATCCGATTGCTATATTTCGATAAAATGAACAGTTTTCTTGTAAATTAAATAAAAAGATTAACACGTATATCGTTATTTCCTGTCATTAGGAAGTCTGGCAACTCTGTTGCAGTAACTACAGGGATGGAGTTCGTGTGTGTGTTCGAAACGAACAGTATTAGGTAGGGCCGGCCGGAGAGTGTGCGTTTACATTCGTTGTGAAAGTCAACTTAATTTTCGAACCAGTGCAGTTCCATATCTACTTATGCAATTGTTTAGTGGGTGTGTATTAAAATATGCCAACTTTTTTATGGAGAATCACGCAATTTTTGTGACGTTCGACTACTGTATGAAGATAGATTTCCTGATACGAATGCCCCAAATGCACAGCCATTTATTTCAGTTTGTCGGCGTATCTATAACGCAGGAAGTGTAATACCTTACTATTAAGTTAAAATATACTCTTTTATTTTGTAATCGGCGCTGAAATACAATTTATGTTATAGTTTTG
This sequence comes from Periplaneta americana, assembly GCF_040183065.1. Classification (NCBI taxonomy): domain Eukaryota; kingdom Metazoa; phylum Arthropoda; class Insecta; order Blattodea; family Blattidae; genus Periplaneta; species Periplaneta americana. The sequence continues at coordinate 40,472,079 of NC_091125.1, forward strand.
TTACTCCATATAAAATATTCATCATTGATTATCCGGAAACTTTTAGCCAGTAATTCCACTACTGACTTACTTTCTTCCCACACTAAACACAAAGCTCGCTGCCAAACATATTAATGGTTTACGTAAAGATTAATTTTTGGTCCTACAGAATGCATCTGTTATGATAACAATGGTGACACTAGAGGAGAGGGATTCGATCTGGTGCTGTGGATTGAACTTCGGCGTAGCTCAGTGGTTATAGCGCTTGGTACGTAGAACCAAGGACCCGGGTTCGATCTCTGGCGCCGGAGAGAATTTTTCTCCTCTAATAACAATTGTTACCATAATAGATCAATTCTGTAGACCAAAAATTAATCTTTACGTAGATTCTTCGCGCAACAGTGCATATACTGTTGAATCCCGGCCACTAGGTCACTCATTTGAGTGCGCTCCATATACATATAATGGCAGTTGATTTAATATATGAGTCAAAATATATGAGATGTTCAGAACTAAAGTGGATCAAGTCCACTTCTTTTCTCTCAAAATGTTATTGAGCGTTAACCAACACCATAGCAGCTGAAACGTCATTTCCTGTATTTAAGTTGGTTTCACTAAAGAAATGTTGAGTAATAAAATTACTCCTAGTCAAATTAGATAATGCACTAGAGCAAGTTAACTTTAAGTTAAATTATCTCAAAACTAAGTCTCATGGACTTGATCCACTTTAGAACTGAGTGCCTCATATGTCGAACATGGAGTAAGGCCACAAATGGATAAACACTAGAGGAGAGGAATTCGATCCGGAGCTGTGGATTTAACTTCGGAGTAGCTCAGTGGTTAGAGCGCTTGGTACGTAGAAGCAAGGACTCGGATTCGACCCCCGGCGCCGGAGCGAGTTTTTCTCCTCTAATAACAATATTAATGGTTGTTCTTGTGCTTGGGGCAGAAAGATAATTTGTTTACATCTTTCGACCATCAATGCACATGATACTTACAGACTGCAACTGCCACTCATACATTCTGTGTGGTAAGTAGATTTGAGTGCACCTATGAATACACATAAGAGTTTTTAAGCAATTTTTATTACTGCACAAATCAGCACCAAAATTCTAAGATACTGTTGGCTGTTACGAATTCATTTCTTGCATCAATTTTGCATAATTATGCTACAGTTGTATACATTACTTGTACTTTGTTGTTTATTGTAACTTAACTTATACAGGGACATCATTTTATTTTTACTTCAATTTTTATTGTACCTGAGTTTTTTAATGTACTTCACTCCCACCCCTTCTACTAATGAAGTTCAACCGTCCTCCACGCAGAACCAAGGCCGCATATACAGTCATAGTAGCCTTACGGTGACAGTAAACAGTACGTTCCGAAAATATATTTGCGTTTTCCAGTGACGAAAGAGCTTTCAATATTGAATCATTTTCGCACAGGCACTGTCGTCTATTTGCCTACGGGATGCGGTTTCCCCCACCCGCTTCTATTCGCCTCTCTGTAAAGGCTAGTGGCTGGGCTGTCTTAACTCTTTTCTGAAAACATTAATTTCTGTTAGGAATTGGACATCTACGTAATATATAACTGTTTAAAATAACTTAAATAAAAGGGGCTCGTTAAGTAATTAACTGTCACGTGATTTTCCCCCTTTCTACGACCCTGCGACATAACCACTTGGTCGGACAGTATATAGCATGTCTGAGTAATTTTATCTTTTCGGATCGGCCAGAAGTGAAGATTGAATTTACAGTACATAAGGTACGCTTTTATAGAGTAGGTACAGAAATATTTCAACATGAGTTACTGGTACGAAGTACGAAACAGGTAATTGGAATTAGGTGCAATAATATGCACATTAGAACTGAAACCTGTATCGAAATGAACGGCCACCATTTTCAAAAAAGTGTTTAAATATCCATATTTGATCATTTTTCAATTTAACTTTATTGTCTATAGTATATAGTCTATAGTGTACACTGCATAATGGATAGCTCAGTTCGTGAGTAAAAACACTCATTGTTAATACTGTACTATATTTTGATTAAACAAAAACCTAATGAAAATTATCAAACTCAAAATCGCGATATTTCCTAGTTTACGTAAATGGATTAACTACTTTTCTTCCCTCCTATACCTAGTAAAGTGATTTGTTTGTATATTACGCCAGTATCATCGAACTCCAGTCGTGGATGGGGGTAGAAAACTGTGTTTATGGTTCTCAAAGGTATAGCAAGGTTAATATTAGAAATGTTAGTAAAAATAAAATTATGTCCCTGTACAATGCAAATCTCCATGAATAAGACAAGGCTATTGCTTTCACTTGGTGTCTGTTATTGTCTTTTAACTTTTATTACTACACAAAATTTGTTTTATTACTGCACAAATTGTGTATGACTGCACACTGAAAAGAACTCTGATACACATCAAGTGAAAATAACGAAAGTCAGTCTGTTTTCCGTCATGGAGTTGGAGGAAGATGACTTTCTCGTTTTTCCAGGACCTGGCGGCCGCCACGGGAAAGCCCCGCTTCACGCGCCGCAGCCTCAGTCTGCGGCAGCATGGCCGCTCCGGGCTGGCGGGCGGCATCAGGAGCCGGCAGGCGAGTCTCGAACTCTCGCCCTCGCCGGCGCGCTCTGCCCTCCTGCCGGAGCAGCACACGCCGCCACTACCGCCTCCAGTGCCCCGCAAGTCAAACTGGGAGGTCATCGAGCACTTCTCGTCTTCCTCTACGTCACTCGCCCGAGGAGGGAAACCTGCGCACTCCGCCAGCCTCATCGCGGTGAGTGTCCGACCAGAGACCTATTTCAAAAAGTATGAAGTACCTAATCATTAATAAGTCGGAAAGTCCACACCTGTGGAGTAACGGTCAGCGCGTCTGGCTGCGAAATCAGGCGGCCCGGGTTCGAATCTTGGTCGGGGCAAGTTGCCTGGTTGAGGTTTTTTCCGGGGTTTTCCCTCAACCCAATACGAGCAAGTGGTGGGTGACTTTCGGTGCTGGACCCCGGACTCATTTCACCGGCATTATTACCTTCATATCATTCAGACGCTAAATAACCTAGATGTTGATACAGCGTCGTAAAATAACCCAATAAAAAAGAAATAAAAAAAATAAGTCAGAAATAAGAATTCTTGTAATATGGAGTTGTATTCTTCTCTTCCAAAAAGTTTTCTAATACGTTATTTGCTGTTAATGGTTACAAGTGACGCCATAATTTATTCATAAACGTTTCAAGCAATTGAGAGTAAGCTGCTTATGGATTCTTCTCGTGTATGAATAAGTAAGGAGTGGTGTTACTGTAGTTAATAATTGATGCCTTGCTAACAGTGCTTTTGTTTCATATGCATTGTTTTCTAAACTACTGTGTATCCCAGGTTACGCAAAAGTTTTAATTTTACACTCCTTGTTTAAAAAAAAATGGGGTAAATCTTCGATCCCGCTACAATACGCAGCAGAAAGAAATATCTTGCTTAAAAATAATTTAAAATAGTTTAGAATTTGTAGCACACTACTCTACAGACATCATGTGATTACTACCACCCAACCCATTTCAAATATCTTCGTTTCTTATAATAGCATCCGACTGATAATTTTATCCGACATTTCCGCAGGCAGTAATCACATGACCCACTATCCTTTTGCACTACGTGAGAAAACGGATGTTGTCAGTACATCTATTACTTATTGAACGGTCATTCATAGGCCTAACTATACCCTAACGGTCTTACTAATAAACCGTGTATAGTTTTTATACGAGACTTATGCAGCGTTGAGACAGAAAATGTTACTAATAAACCATGCATAAGCGATGGATGTATAAACAGTCTGTAACTATACAATGGGAATTGCTTTGCAGTAGTTATATACACGAAACCCCTTGTTTAAGCGTTGTACATAGAGAAAAAATGGCCGCCCCTCTAACAGCTGTTCGTATCGACTGTCATTTTATGATGATGGATGCCTTGTAACCACAGAACACACCAAAGAGCACAGAATAAGTAGAATAATATTGCTTTAGCTTGTACTCTTTGACCAAAATATAGTATTGTAATCGATCAGAGCCAGTTGTACTATCGATACTTTAACACAGAACACTAGAGCGCTCTACCGGATGCAATAGAGAACCTCAGATATTCTATACTTTTCGTAACGAAGTAATGACGAAACTATGACGTAGCTGTGTTAACAGTTAAACTGTTATACACGACGTATGTAGTGATTATTATTAAGGAATTTACACACGACTTATAAACGAGCTACTCTTTGTATAAGACAGTTAAACGTCTGTATATAGAGTTTTTATTAGTAAGACCGTAAGAAAGCATTCCTTTCTCCACTACGGTCCAGAGCAAATCTACCTTTCTACCTTCTTACTTACGCAAGACATATCCAAAGCCTGAACAAACGTAACCTAATCTGTTACTTATCGCTTATTCTTCTTGTCAGATTTTGGCATCACTGCGACACCGATTTCACGAACCCTCTGCTGGATATGCTTAGAACCATAGCTAAGACATGTAATAGACTAACAAGCAAACATTCTCATCGGAGCAGATAAAAAGGTTATATTTCTTCCACCATGTCAATAATGTCAAAACAAGTGCTTATGCAAATTTTGGCCATTCGAGCGCAATTACGAGTACAGGAAGAAAACATAATTTCATGGAAAGATTTATTGGAACATATACAGCAATTTTTTTTTAGCTATTTTCAACCGTTCACAGTATTGAAATACGCGAGAGGGATAAATTATTTGTTATTAGTTTTCCTATCGATATGCACAAAAATCACGATCCTACTTGCAATAGTTACCGAATAAGAGGTTGTTAAACATTAGAGGAAAAACTTTTTTTTTTCTGAAAAAAAAAAAAAAAAAAAAACTAACTTTCCACCAATATGATATTATAGCTTTTTGTTACATACAACATGAGCCCCTGGTAGAGGGGCAGAGAAGGTCTGACGGCCTTATCTCTAACAGGTTAAATAAATAAATACTAAATAAGTGAGCTACTCGCTCTGAAAATCTGCAAGGCTATTTCACTTCCACTATCTATATGGATATTATATACAGGATGATTCACGAAGGTCGTGCAATATTCTACGGACTGGTTCCTGATATAATTGTGGAAAAGAAAGTTCATATACACATGTGTCCGATTTTGAACAGTTTTGAAAATAATCACGGATTTCTGTCCTGCAATTCAGATTGTTGTAAACTTCTCTCTAGCGTTTAGAATTGTATTGCACTGTAAATAACTCACACTGCTTAAAATGATAGAGTATTCCATAAAAATACACAATGAGCTGTGAATTTGATCCACTGTTAACAAATTTGTTTTATTTATTACTAGTATACATACGAAGTAGTTCACTCTCGGACTGTAGGAGGTGGGATGTTATAAACCAGCTTTAATACAAATTTGTTCTGTGAATAGTAATTTGAACGTACATGAATAAATTTATAATACATTCAATATCATTTTCTTAGATATTTAAATGCTTATTTCTTCATAACTTTCACGTTTATGTCCAACTTTCAGGAGGCTGTAATTTAGTCAATTTTAAAATTATGACATACGTTTATAAGAATCTTTTACATCACAATTTCTCAGAAACCTGATTCTAGAGTATTGCAGGATCTTCGTGAATTACCCTATATAGGCCCTTTAATTGAATTTCAAAATTAAAATAATATTAAGTATAGCCTATTGAGTATTGAGTGTATCGTACAGTCAGTGAACACAAATTTATGCAATTGACAAAGTCAAATAATGCATATAAAATAAACAACCAATACAGACAGAAAAAAACAATAAAATTTTATCAGAAACTCTCAACAACATTAACATTAAAAAAAACTCATTAATATCATAAAAAGATTTGTTGATCAACCAACCAGAGACAAGTCTGTTAAAAGACTTCCTTTCCAGATTGAAAACATGTGTCGGAAATTTATTTGCAAATTTTAAAGACATAATAAAATAATTATTCATTGTTTTGGTTAGCCTACACTTAGGTATATCAAAAAGGTCACGGTACCTGGTGTTGTATAGGTGAACGTCATTCCTATGTGCCAAAATTTGTGAATTATCTTTGACAAAATTTAGGGCTTGGTAAATACACAGTGATGTTACAGTCATTATTTTTTCATTCACAAATAACGGTCTGCAGTGTACCTTCATTGATGAATTTGTTATAATTCTAATAGTTTTTTTTGTAACATAAGAACCGTATTAATGTGAGTACTATTACCCCATAAAAGTAGACCGTAAGAAAGTATATTATGAATATAAGAAAAATAGACCACTCTAATGTAATTCTTCGGAACATACATTTTCAAATTTCGCAGAAGAAATATTACCCTTGACAATTTTTTACAAACAAAATCAATGTGGTGTCCACATTAATACAAGAATAATAATAATAATAATAATAATAATAATAATAATAATAATAATAATAATCACTTGAATCGGCAAATTATTTGCCACAAATTATCATAAAACCAAAAGAAAAGAGACAGAGTGGATCAATCAATTAGGCTAATATGGACCAAGCTCTGATGCTATGTTTATGATGAATATAATTCTCGCCCTTTTCTTGAAAGACATTTCTCGTGACCAAATCTGTTACGAAGGTTTGAAATACATATAATTTTTTCTTTATTAAAAATAGTAACTATAAATTACGTTTCAGCTATTTTAGGACATCATCCTTATAATCTTATTTCTTTGTTTATGATGTTAAAATATTCGTAAATAGTTGACTAAAAGTTAACAGATGTAAACAGTATTTTCTCTTAAATAGCGAAATTTCAGGTACTTTCGGTAATAGCACTGAAATTATTGTTAGCATTTAAATTGTAGGCTATTTATACATTCTAACTACAATGTTTTAGAATTCTATGTATAGTGACTCCATTGCACCTAAACGGGGCAGCCATGTAACGTAGAATAAAGTATGTTGCGGTTTTTTCCGGGCCTACTAGGGACACCAGCTAACTCGTCACAAACCTCAGTTTGAAGCGTCTTGGAAAACACTCTCATGTTATATACAATGGAAGTAGTCCTGATGCCAGTACTTATTAATTGTAGGACGAAATATGATATTGCAGGCAGGATGAAATATGAAGTTAATATAAATTAAATACTGAAAATAACAATACGGTACAATTATACAAACGTCTTATATTCGGCATTTTTACTTTAAAATTCACTCATCCTACCTCAGTAAATGAAATCAGAAATACACTTCAGCAGACTCGGAACTCTCATAACTTTTCCATCAGTCCCGAGAAACCTTTCAAGAACACGAGATTGCTCTTACCTTCCAGATTTATCTACCAACTTGCCCACTTGCCATTGTTATTGAAAATAATATAAGGTGACGTGGGATATATTATATGTGACATTGGCGTTATGTGATACCATATGTGGTGTCCACCGCTGTGGAGTAGAGATTGACATTTCTGACCTTGGAACGAGCGGGCCAGTGTTCAAATTCTGGTTAGGACAAGTCACCTAATTGAGGTTCTTTTCGTGGATTTCCCTCAGTCCATTAAGAGCAAATGCTGCATAGCTTTCGGCCCTGGACCCTGGACTCATTTCGCTTTCATTATCACCTTCCTCTCACTCAGACGCTAGATAACCATCGCTAAGCGTCGTAAAATAAACCAATTAAAAAAAAAATGGAATATTGTAATGGCTGGTGAAATCTTGTGCATATTTTCTATTTTCGTATTTTACAATGTTTGAATATCAGTTACTGTAATGTTGAAAAGATGGTACAGTATACAATTTTGTGCATTATTAAAAGATTTCATTTTAGACATAGTTTCAACTTTATCATGAAAATTTGGAACGTAGTGCTACGAAAATTAATTTCCTAATTTTTATAAGAGGTGTTCCAACAAGAACGCCGGATTTAATGTGAATAAATGTAACAAAACATGTAGAATAGATAACAGTCCCGCCAAACCAACAACAAGACGTCCACACCTGTGGAGTAACGGTTAGCGCGTCTGGCCCTCAACCCAATATGAACAAATGCTGGGTAACTATCGGTGCTGGACCCCGGACTCATTTCACCGGCATTATCACCTTTATCTCATTCAGACGCTAAATAACTTAATTCATTCATTCATTCATTTATTTTATTCCATAGATCTTACATGAGCAATGAAGCTTTAAGATGTGGAACATGTCAACATTTTACAATATTACAATTACAATTTTTACAAATTTTTATAGTTTTACAATTTAGTAATTTTCTACAATTTTTACAATGTTGTACAATTTTTTTTACATTTTGGCGAGATGTAGTGAGATGAAATGAGGTCCGAGGATTCGCCAAAATATTACCCGGCATTTGCCTTTTCGGTGGGGGAAACCTCGGAAAAACCCAACCAGGTAATCAAATCAAAGGACTCGCCATAGACCATCCGGCTTCAGTCCCACGGCTGTGGAAAACCTCGGAAGAAACCAAAGTCCAAAGGGGGATCCAACCCAAGCCCGAACGCAGCTTCGGATCAGCAGCCCAGCGAGTCTGCCTACTGAGCTACATCGATGGCTCTACTAAAAGTATACAATACATAGCCAATCAGATTATTAAATTTACAAACGCAAACGATCATTCATAAGTTGAGCTATATTATAATACAAAACAATTTAATTAAATTTAAGGCATAAACAATTCAACCAGTTGTGATATACAGAAATTGATAATACATATCATGCAAACTACTTCAAATTACAAACACAAACAATTTATCAGTAGAGCTATATAGATTACTATTCAATTTAAAGCATATACAATTCATAGGCCAAAACTATACAAATATATACAATACAAAGTAGCATACTTTCATTAAGCTATACAAATTTGTGCAATTAATATCAAGTAGATTAATTCAATTTATAATCATAAACAATTCATCAGTTGAGCTATGCATATTACCATTCAATTTACAGTAGGTCTATATACAATTCATCAGTAGAGCTACACAGACTAGTAATCATTTTAAGAACATGTACAATTCATCAGCCAAACTATACAAACATATACAATTAAATTAGTTCAATTTATAAACTTATTTTCGTTAAGCTATACAATTCATATGAAGTAGATCAATTCAATTTATAAGCTTAAACAATTCATCAGTTGACCTATACAGTATACTATTCAATTTACAGTACATACAATTCATAAAAAAATACAATACATAGTAAACAGATTAAGTCAATATAAAAACATATTTTAGTTGAGCTATATAAAATTGTACATGTCATTTAAGTAGAGTAATTCAATTCACAAGCATAAACAATTCATCAATTGTGTAGAAGGTATGAGTATGTAGAAATTTGGTTAATTCTTTTCTGAACCTTTTCTCGTTGTTCTTCAAATCTTTAAGATAATTAGGCAGTGCATTGAAGACTGTTATACATGAATAGCGAACTCCTTTTTTAAAACAGCTTAGACTAACAGAGGGTAGATGAAGATCTGATTTATGTCTTGTATTAAAATGATGAATGTCTTGATTAGTACTGAATTTATCTTGGTTCTTAATATACAGCATCATTAGGGAAAGAATGTATTCACAAGGTAAAGTCAAGATTTCTAAGTTTCGGAAAATATTTTTACATGAGGTCCTTTTATGCACACCGGTCATTATTCTTATAGCTTTCTTTTGTAAAACAAAAACGTGTTTAGCTTCAGACGAGTTACCCCAGAATATTAATCCATATTTCATTACAGAGTGAAAATATGCAAAGTATGACATTTTAAGTAAGTTTATATCACCAATAGTAGATAAGGATCTTAATGCATAACAGGCAGAGCTCAATTTACGAGTAATACATTCTATATGCGTTTTCCAGTTCAATTGATTATCCAATTCTAAACCAAGAAACTTTGTGCTTATAGATTCTTTGAGATGAGTTCCATTTAATCGAATACTGTAGGAAACCTGAGCACTATTGTGTGTACTAAATTTGACTGCACTGGTTTTATCAACATTAAGTGCTAGTTTATTTCCATGGAACCATTCATTCATTAGATTCAGCACTGTATTAGAAGTGTTTATAAAATGATCGTATTGTTTGCTTGAAATAATTACACTTGTATCATCTGCAAATAAAATTACATGGGATGAATTGTTTATGGTCAAGGCTAAATCATTAATATAAACTAGAAACAACAATGGACCTAAAATTGACCCCTGCGGAACACCATGTTTAATATTTCTAAATTCTGAATAAGTAACTTTATGACTATTTGGTACATTTATTTCTACTTTTTGTTTTCTATTTGATAAGTACGATGTAAACCAACCCAACATCTCATCTTTAATACCATAAAACTTCACTTTTTTACTAATATACTATGGTCTACACAATCATATGCTTTAGCCAAGTCACAAAAAATCCCACCTACATGTAGTTTCGAATTTAATGAATTTAGTATTTCATCCACCAAACTAAAAGCAGCATTCTCTGTCGATTTTTCTTTTCCAAATCCAAACTGTTCTAAAACTAATATATTGTTGGACTCCAGGTAATGATATAATCTATTATACATAACTTTCTCAAACACTTTTGAAAATGTTGTTAATAATGATGTTGATACGGCATCTTAAAAAAAAACAAGACAATGGCGCAATGTCCCAACAATATCTTGTTATTGTTGGGTTGACACTTTGCTACCTGCTTTGTTGGATCACGCTGTAGTACTTCGGTAAAATAAAATGCATTGAGTGTAAGAAATACACTGTCAATCATGATTAATGGCATGAGATACGTCATGTACTCAGATTTCTATCGACGTTGGAAGTAGTGTGACGTGAAAATACTTCACATAGTGGTGAAGGTAAATACCAACATAACAAAAGTGTCTTCTGATTGGAATTTTTATTGCATACATTTTGAGGCTTCGATTGTTTATTATGCATATTGTTTCACTTTCATTTTTTATCCTCATTGTTGGATACACACTCTTAACATTTACATAATCACTGATTAACTTTATAATTCTTTACTGTGTTAAAATTAGAAAATTGTCTGGCTGACTAGTTTCGAAGTGGTATTCTTCATTGCCCGAAACCTATTATATCTTGATGTTAATTTTGTTCATTCTGTATTAGTATTAACTTTGATTTTTATGTATATTACCGAAATACGGGTTGATTTTATTGCGACTGGTGTAGCAAGAGTGTTAATTGAATTTTCTGTTACTCAAGTTTTATGTTTTTCATTTCATTTACTATATTCCATAGATCTTCATATTGGTATTGTAGCTTTATGTGAAACAAGTAAAAAGTTATACAAAGATAAATAATACATAAGTATTAACACATAGTAGTCTAAGTCAATTAATTTGCAAGCATAAACATTTTATCAATTGTTAAAGATATAAACTCGGAAAATTTTTCTTAATTGTGTTCTGAATTCTTTCTCTTACTCTTTCAAAAACTTCAAAATCATTAGGAAGTTTATTGAAGACTATAATACGTGACTAGTGAACTTTTTTTTCTATAATGGCTGAGTCTTGTATTAAAAGTATTAATGTTTTGATTATTACCAAAATTATCTTGATTTTTTACATATCCAGGGAAAAAATATATTGAAAACTAGCTGTACCCGTGCGCTCCGCTGCACTTATTAGAAATAAATATAAAGTAATTTCATAATTAAAATAGAACACTGGCTCCAGGGAACATTCGTGTTTGATAGAAGAATAAATCGGTTAATATGTTACTTAATTTAAATTGTATTTAAATAATTAAAATACTATCATTTTGGTCGAGAGACCACTCATTTCGTGCAAATATAATTCATTTAACATTTTTCTAAATTAGTCTTGAATGCATCCTTTAATAAATCAGTCCAAATTAATAGAGTTGATTGTGTTCGAAGATCATTTTTATGTTAATCTTACTGTGCATTTTTTTTTTTTTTTGTTAAGTTTATTTCATTCACGCCTTAACATCTGTGGTCATGTCGCGTGTTTAGAATGTGTGGGTATATCAGCAGGCCGTTTTTACTCTTGTTGAGTTCCTGTTTCTATTGTGTGCTGTAGATGGCTTGTGTTCATGTAACTGATTATAGACTTTGATTAATGTTTTTGGTATTGGTAATTGAGGCGGTGATGAATAATGGCATGTATCTTTTCCAGTCCGGCATTTGCCTTTATGGCTAAGGGAAGTCATGAAAAACCTCAGTCAGATTGGTCGGCCACGGGGTTTGAACCCGGGACCCCCGAATGCGTGTCTCAAATGCTACCGCCTGAGCCAACTCGCTCGGTTGTATATCATTGTTTATGCAAATAAAAAAAATTAGGTACCCTACATAAAATATTATTTTAAGAAACACAGGAAACGAATATGGGTAAATTATGAGCGCAGGAACGCTATTTCATGACACCTTTTAAAATAACTCAGCTCCAGTGATCTCTATGGTAAAATATATGTATAAAATTAGAGTATTTTATGTGGACCAAATAAAGTTGCAATAATCAAGGTACACAATATTTCGTCAGAATATCAAGTTTTCTGTGCGTACAGATTTCTTTTCATCTTACCTCAGTCCTCATTTGTAGCATTACATCCATCTAGAGAAACTACAAATTCCAAATAGTGAAGATTAATTAGCTTTTGAGATTACTTCATACAAACATAAAATATTATCTGTATATTAATATTGATAAACGTCAAGGCTGCCTTAAATAGACGGAGTCATTTGTTTTGATTTCATTGTAGCCATCGTCGTCGATCCTGCAATAACTCCTATGTCACATATCGATTTTCAGATTTTTGCTCTATTAAATAACTTAAATAGTGATGCAGCAAATAATACAATCTACTATATATAAATTAATTATATTTCTTTCTTTCGAAAATGTAAGAATTCACAATCTCCTATGCACTACTGCCATAGAATGAATAAATTTGTTTTTCTTCCTACTAAAAAATTTAATATTTTGCACATAGAAGTTACGGAACAACGACGCTATAATCTTAGGCGGCGGTGGAAATGTATTGTAGTGTTATTTTAAAACTCTTGTATATCCTTAAATATCAGTCCTATCAAAATTTTGCCCGGAATAAAACTGATCGGAAATCATTTTTAAAGAAACTTTTGTTATGTAATATTTTTCACAAAAATCAATAATAAGCGAGATATTTCGGTATATTTAATTGAGGCCCCCTTATAACCTCCCTTTTAAATAAAGTATTTTGAATGCTATATAGCCTAAAATCTAAGTTACAACGAACTTAATTTATATTCCAATTTTCATCGAAATCCGTTCAGCCAGTATCACGTTAAAAAGGTAACAAAAATCCAGACAGACAGACAGACAGACTTAAATATCAGTCCTATCAAAATTTTGCCCGGGACAAAACTTATCGGAAATAATTTTTAAAGAAACGTTTGTTATGTAACATTTTTCACAAAAATCAATAATAAGCGATATATTTTGGTTTATTTATTTCAGGCCCCCTTATAACCCCCCTTTTAAATAAAGTATTTTGAATGCCATATAGCCTAAAGTCTAAGTTACAACGAACTTAATTTATGTTCCAATTTTCATCGAAATCCGTTCAGCCATAATCGTGTGAAAAGGTAACAAACATCCAGACAGACAGACAGACAGATAGACATACAAACAAAAATTTCAAAAAAGCGATTTTCAGTTAACACCAATTATTTTTGGAAAAGCGAAAATTACCAGAAAAATTTCGCTTATAGATTTATTATTAGTATAGATGTGAGATCAAGATTTCTAAATTTTAGAAAATCTTTTTACAGGATAAGTTATTGTTTTATATACGTATGTGATTATTATTCTTAGACCTTTCTTTTATGAAACAAAGATATGTTTAGTTTCAGACGAGTTACTCCAGTACCTGTAGTCTATATTAACCCTATCTGATTGTGTAATCAAAATATGCAAAATATGTCACTTTAAGAGTGTTTATTTCGCTAATATAAGATATAAGGATCTTAATTTCTAACATGCAGAGCTTAATTTAGGAATAATATATTCAGTGTCTGTTTTCCAATTCAAGTGATGATCCAATTTTAAACAAAGAAACTTTGTGCTTATTAATTCTCCGAGATCAATTTCATTTAATCTAATATTGAAGAGGAACTGAGCACTATCACGTGTACTAAATCTGAGTACACTGGATTTGCCAACCCATTATTGCATTCAACCAATCATTATTGGTTTGTCACTGTATTAGAAGTGTTAATAAAGTGATCACAGTGGCGTAACTTACACCCCCGCAGTCCCGCGTTGCGGGGGGGGGGGACTCGAGGCCGGGGGGGGGGGCGAAAACGTTCAGTGGTTACTGACGCATATTTGGAAATGAGTTCGAATTACAATTCAAGGCCCACATTATGTATTTTCCATAACGCATAGCCACTCTTTTTATTCTCTGGCATATGGAAATCTGTGGTAATGACCGCCATCACTGGTCCCGAGGATGCGCATACACGATGATCCAACTGGCAGTACTTCGCATCATACACCCCCGTCGATTGCCTCAGTAGACTCGCCCACAACCATACTGCAGTGACGCCAACGTTGCAAATGTGACAGAGTGATTTTTATGGATGGAGACATTGTTTCTCATGGTGTATCTCCATGTCATCAGGTTGCCAGCCGTAGTCTCAGCATATAAACAGTAAACGCACATTTAAATAAAGAAGTTTTGTATAGCAACACGTCTGCTTGTTACTAGATTTAATTCATTTTTCTTGTGTTTTGTGACAATGAAACCTTTTAAAAGTAATTATGAACATTAAGTGGTACAGAAAAACGCAAAAGGAAAAAATTGAAAAATATGTTTGGAAATTGACTAAAATAGACTCAGTATTTCGACCAAGCAGTAAAACACAAGCTACATATGGTGGAACGAATTCCATTGTTTCAGTACCATGACTCAAAGTCTTAGTGCTCTCAATGTATTAAGTATTGAATGTGAAAAGCCCAAAGACTTGATCTACATGATCTGGTTGAGTCATTTGCTTCTCAAAACGCCAGAAGAGAAAAAAGCTTGTTGAACTAAGCTTCACATTAAATTTATCTTAGGTAGGCCTATTATTGTGTAATTATAGCCTTAGTAAAATAGTAGTTATATCGCTTAATTTTTTTTCAGTTCTGTTCGCTCAATTTTGTTTAAAAATGGAGTATTTTGCTATGCTAAATTGTTTTATTCAAATTCGATGTAAAAAAATATGAAAAAAAAAATGGCAGTGAGGAAAGGGGCTAAAATTATCATTTTTGCTGGGGAGCCCAGCTGCGCTGCTGATCCGGAGCTGCGTTCGGGCTTGGGTTGGATCCCCCTTTGGACTTTGGTTTCTTCGGAGGTTTTCCCCAGCCGTGGGACTGAAGCCGGATGGTCTATGGCGAGTCCTTGGCATCAACCCCTTTGATTTGATTACCTGGTTGGGTTTTTCCGAGGTTTCCCCCACCGAAAAGGCAAATGCCGGGTAATATTTTGGCGAATCCTCGGACCTCATCTCATCTCACTACATCTCGCCAAAATGTAAAAAAAATGTAAAAAAAATTGTACAAAATTGTAAAAATTGTAGAAAATTACTAAACTGTAGAACTATAAAAATTTGTAAAAATTGTAATTGTAATATTGTAAAATGTTGACATGTTCCACATCTAAAAGCTTCATTGCTCATGTAAGATCTATAGAATAAAATAAATGAATGAATGAATGAATGAATATAAAAAGTTACACCAATGAGTGATCATATTGTTGACTTTAGATAATCATTTCTGTCATCTACAAATAAGATTAACTATGACTGAGGCTAAATCATTAATATAAACTAGAAACAATAATGATCTTAAAATGTATCCCTCGAAAGTCATGTTTAATATTCCTAAATTCTGAATATGTAACTTTGTGACTATTTCTATTTCCAGTCTTTAACTAGCATTAATGTTTCAAAAAATACTTGTGCCATTTTTGGATTTAGAACTGTTAAGCTAATCGTTTTTATCTTCAGGATGGCTGGACGTAATTTAATTTTTAAGAAAGACAAATAGGTGGGAATGGCTACCATGCTTCTGGCCTCACAAGGTTAGTAACACTATCGATAATAATTTAATTTTGATTAAATTTTTAAGAAAGACAAATACACAAGTTGGAATGGCTACTATGCTTTTGGTCTCACAAGGTGAATAACACTGTCATTTCATCTATTTGTATCTTATATGGATTTTAAATATCTTGCTGTACACATATCTCGCTCTTGCAGATTACTCGATGAAATAAGAAGCTAGGTTTTCAAAGGATCAAATCAGGACATTAAACATAAAATTTGCTAATGGTCCTTGTTTAAAAAAATCAATTAAAATTGCTGTTTAGATAGAAAATTTAAAGTTCAATTAAAATTTTTAAAACGTGTATAAGACCAATAATGGTACAGAATATGGAACAGACACGAGAGCAAACACTAATCAAACTAAACAGCTCTTGAGAACAGCAGAGATGAACACTTTAAGAGCCATCGTAGGCAAAACAAGCTTGACAGAGTGAGAAACGAGGATGTGGGAGAGGAATTTAATATGTTGAGACATTTGTAAGAACAAGGAAAAGAGAGTGGAATTTTCACGTAGACAGAGCCGACAATACAAGACTTATTAAAGCAGTAAAGTACTTAAAAACTAGCACGTTTTGCTATTACATCTATGCAAGTATAGTAAATATCAATACTTTAAAAACAATATACTTTGCATACTTGCACACAGTAATGAGTTTTTGAGTAATATTCTGGGGAAATTGTACAGATAGTAACATTATACAGTATTCCTACTACAAAAAAGAGAGATAATAGTAGGTACCAAATCTAGGGAATCGTGTAGCATCATTTTGAAAAAAAACTGCAAATGATACCCAAGGCTTGTCAGTATATTTTTTCATTAATAAACGTCTTCGTATATAATCGTGAAAACTTCGTAACTATTGTTAATGCAACAGTTCATAGGATAAATACGCGTTAAAATGACTTTCATACTACATGGGCAAGCCTATCGTGCTATCAAAAGGGAGTAAGTTATATGGCAGTAAAAATTTTTAATAATTTTCCTATGTATATAAAAATCGAACTCAAAACGTAAGATTATTTAGGGCCAAATTAAAGAAGTAAGTACCTAATTTTTCACGCCTTCTATTCTGTAGATGAATTTGTGATATTCAACAACGCTTTATGAATATTTCTGTCTTGTATTAAGTACAGTGGAAGCTCATAAGTTCGACAGAAATCAAGTTCGACATCCTATAGTTAGACTGATTAGGTAGAAGAATTAGACACGCCCCTATACGGGCACTAAGAAATGGATTTGCCATTTGAATGGGAATTCGTTCTGTGTCTTGTAGTGATACTTTTGTTAAAGGAAAACAGAATATTTTATTGATTAGGACGTCCATATTTAATCACTGATTTTAAATTAATGAACTCATTTTTTCTATTTGAGAATTGTGCCGTTTGTGAGACGGAACTGTCGAAACCCACTGTGGTACTAGAAGCGCATACACAAGTCTCGGGGCGGGCAGGAAATTCAAGTACAGTACTGCATTCGTTGATGGATAACCAATAAAAATTTGTATTCATTTTACCTGCCACACCCACTACCCTTATTGGACTGAACTTTCAATTCTGTTTTGTCGAACTTATGAGAGTCCACTGTATTGATATTAAATCTTTGTGTTGTTGTAATAGTAGACTATATTATAAAACTCTTCTGTATATATTTCGACTAGACTGTGACTATAATTAAGACTTCATAGTACTATTAAGATTTTTTGACATGTTCCATATTCTAGCTGTGAAGCGATATACGAATAGCATGGAATGTAAATAGATACAATACAAAAGTAGCCAAACGTCTAAAAAGATGGAATGAGGAGATGTAATGATCATTGACAGAATGTGTGTGAAAACAAATAGGCAATGGCTATACAAAAGAAGAAAAAGTAGCATCTTATATAATTTTTATTGAAGAACAATCTCTTGAATTTACAGGCTGCCATTAAATAAAGGTAAAAATGCTTTCACTAAAAGAAAAGTTACCCTAAATAGACAGGAAATTTTTATTTGAAAGCAATGTTTTAAATAATATAAATATACCAGATATAATTTGAAGCTTAAATTGTGTTAATTTTGCGCTATTTAAATAACATCCAAAAATACTTTTCCTCAAAATTGTAAATTCCTAGCAACATATTTTAACTATACAATTTTTAGTTACAGTTCACTTGACCTTATCGCAAAATGATATACGTGGGAACACACAAGCCAGTGAATGGCCTTCCCGATGCCGACATTTTATGTGAAAGTGAAGTGTGTATATTTACATTTTCTTCCACGACGGTCTTTATTTTCAGAAATATTGATTGTTACAGACGGGTAGGCGGTATAAAAAACAAATTTAACGGAGGTTGATTCTCAAAGAGAAACGCCCTTCCTCTGTAGTTTCTTCTTTTATGACACCCACTTTCTGAGGAATACAGTGGAGCGGACGGAAGCGGCACACCGTCCGCTTCTTACTTGTGCACTGCAACAATCTCGCTTGTATAAAGCGAACACTGCTTGAGGAAATGGTTTTTTTCACAAACAGTTCGAAGTGACTTTTTCATCTTCCTACCACGCTGTGCATATTCTAAACCAGTTACTGTATCCGTAATCTCGAGTACTTAGTGCCCATTGAGGTATGAAACAGTGCAGATAGCTGGTGCGAAAGAATAAATTATCAACAGTCTTTGCTTTGAAGTCAAGGCTTAAAAATAACTAAAAGTTTTTCGCACTGTGTTATTCACTCGTCTTTTCACTATATAATAAATTTCAACCTCGATTGCAGTTATCAATTCAGAAAGACACGACATAAGACATGCCTTTTTCGAGTTTATTTTTATACAAGCACACCTTCACAACGGATAGGAAGTGTATTGTTCTTTCAGTTTATGAGTTGGATACAATCTATGTAAACGAGCTATGACATCATCTAATAGACTGAGGCTATTGTTTACTGACTGGATACACCTACAAGAGTCCTTGTCTTTTCATTCACTCACTCATTTATTATGTTCCATAGATCTTACATGAGCAATGAAGCTTTAAGATGTGGAACAAGTCAAAATTTTACAATATTACAATTACAATTTTTACAAATTTTTACAATTTTTACACTTTTACAATTTAGTAATTTTCTACAATGATGAGGTGAGGTCCGAGGATTCGCCAAAAGATTACCCAGCATTTGCCTTTTGATTGGGAAAAACCTCGGAAAACCCCAACCAGGTAATCAAATCAAAGGGGTGAAATGAAGTGTTGCTGAGGACTCGCCAGAGACCATCCGGCTGGGGAAGACCTCGGAAGAATCCATTCAATGAGACCAAAAGGGGATCCAACCCAAGTCCGAACGCAGCTCCGGATCAGCAGCCCAGCGAGTCTGCCGACTGAGCTACATTCTCTACTAAAAATATACAATACATAGCCAATCAGATTATTAAATTTACAAACGCAAACGATCATTTATCAGTTGAGCTATATGTATAATACAAAATAAGTAAGTTAATTAAATTTAAGGCATAAACAATTCAATCAGTTGTGATATACAGAAATTGGTAATACATATCATGCAAACTACTTCAAATTACAAACACAAACAATTTATCAATAGAGCTATATAGATTACTATTCAATTTAAAGTATATACAATTCATCGGCCAAAACTATACAAACATATACAATAGAAAGTAAGCAGATTAATTCAATTTACAAGCATACTTTCATTAAGCTATATAAATTTGTGCAATTAATATCAAGTAGATTAATTCAATTTATAATCATAAACAATTCATCAGTTGAGCTATACAGACTACTATACAATTTACAGCATATACAATTCATCAATTGAGCTATACAGACTACCATTCCATTTACAGCATATACAATTCATCAGTAGAGCTACACAGACTAGTATTCATTTTAAAAGCATATACAACTCATCAGCCAAACTATACAAACATATACAATCAAATTAATTCAATTTACAAACTTATTTTCGTTAAGCTATACAAAATAGTACAATTCATATGAAGTAGATTAATTCAATTTATAAGCTTAAAAAATTCATCAGTTGATCTATAAAGTATACTATTCAATTTACAGCACATACAATTCATCAGTTATGCTAAACAACAGATTAAATCAATATAAAAACATATTCCTCGGTCAGACGCAACTAACTACAGCATAATAAAAATGAATAAACAACATTACTTTCAATAATTTCAAGGGAAAAATTGTTCCGAGGCCGGGTATCGATCTGGCTGAACGCACCAGCGCTCTACCGACTGAGCTCCCCAGGAACTCCACCCGACACGGTCTCAATTTTTCTCTTTATATCCACACACCTCGAGTGGGCTGACGAGACGCCAGAAACCCACATCGAGTGCATACAAACTCTGTATGACTTGAAATTGTGGTTTTCTGTTGACGTACCTACAGTAACGTATATATTATGCAAATCTAGCTTTCAGGTAAAGCTCCCTGAGAGGCAGACTCGTGTCGGGTGGGGTTCCTGGGTAGCTCAGTTAGTAGAGCGCAGTTGCGTTACACCCAGTGGTCCCGGGACCAATACCCGGCCCGGAACATTTTTTCCCTTGAAATTATTGAAGTCTGCTTCACAGGGAGATTTACCTGAAAGCTAGATTTGCAGCATTTCCAGCGTGATGTGTTGGAATGGCCAGGATTTTATAAAATATTACTGTGCCTGGTCTTAATTTTCTTATTAAAGTTTTCTTTATTGTACCTACTAGTTGGAATTTATGTAATTTATTTTCAACGTCATTAGCCTCGCTATAAGAGGTAATGCAGCCAAGGTAGTTGAACTTATTAACCTGTTCTATTGTTTTATTTTCTAATATAATGTTGGTTCTTAGAGGATCACTTCATTTAAATTAAAGTATTTTAGTTATTTCAGCGGAGATTTTTTAATTATATTCTTCTGAAACTTGGTGTAGTAAATAAACGGCCTTTTGTAAAGTATCCGAAGCGAAGACCACTTGGTCGTCAGCAAATAAGACCGCATTTGAAATTAGTAAAGGATTAGTATGTCTTAAACATAGAATAATAAATTCGTCTTTATTTTGTTAGTGCTGTATTAATTTGTTTTTCGATTGCTGAAGTTGAACTCCCTCCTCATCCTAGATTTGTGGATTAATTACGTATTCCATCAGCGGAGCGCCATTGTTTTTCTACTGAATCCGTGTTTTATTTTAAACAAGGGATCAGAAACTTTTCATCTTATTAATCCGGCCTACGAAGGAAATTTACTGAAGAGATCTGCAGTTTTCAAATGGTGGGAACACTGTAACTTTGGCAGAACTAATATAAAGGATAAGCCTCGTATCTGCAGTCATAGTTCAGTAGTTAAGAGATGGCAATGCAAAGGAAATGCGGGAGTTATTTCTCAATAGCATAATGACATGTGATGAGAGCTAGATGGCGCCGAAAATGAAGAGGTGCTGTTGCTTTTTTGCTATTGAAAAATAGGAAATGAAGAGGGGCAAGAAAATTTCACGTTTATCCTACTGCAGGTATGCTCATTCTCTGACTCCCGATTACGTTCTGTAATCACAACCTTCGAATGTAGAGCGTGCTGTTCCTCGTTCGAAGCTCGACGGATGACTGCGGAAGGAAGTTCAAGTACTTAGTAACGTACGAACAGTGCGGGACAACGACAGAGTCAAAACCTTCTGTAAGCAAATGACCATTCCGTACAGTGTGGGAGGAAGGCTATTAATTGTTTTGCGTTCGGTAAAGTGTTTACTATGTTGTAAGGTACTGTCAGGAATACTACTGAGCAACATAAAACGACATTATAGGCTCTGCCACCCAGAACATGTCGAAGTGACAGGGAAGCTGTTTTCTGTAATAATTATGTATTCATATACCAACGTTATTAGTGTTATTGTTGTTATTATTATTATTATTATTATTATTATTATTATTATTGTGATTTTATTCCAACAAAAATACATGCTATGATAAAATAATTTTTCAGAGCCACTACAGTTTCAAGAATTGAAAGCACTTAATGAAGGGCCAAACATTGAAGAGAGTCGATCAATTCAGAGTCTATGTTTAGGAGCAAGTTATGTAGTGTGTTGAGAATTAGCTAAGGCACTAAAACCCTTCACGGATGGTGAACTTGTAAAGAGATGTATGGTGCCTGAACAAAATATAGTTAATTATATCTCTGTACTGGAACAACTCAAATTTGAATTCACAGAACATAGATTTAGTTATTTTAGACGTATGGAAAGTGATATTAATCTTTTTGTTAATCCTTTCGTAGTAAATTTAGTACAATCCGTGAGAGTGCAGTTCCAGGACGAGTTAATTGATTTACAAAGTAACGCAGAATTCAGAACTAAATGCAGAGAATATGACTTGACAAGCATGGAAGTATTAAAAAATTAACAAATCTAAATATTCCAATTTGAGCTTATTCTCTACCACTATGTTAGCTAGCTTTGCCTCGACATACGTGTACGAAGAATTATTTTAGAGAATGAAATTTTCTAAATCCAAACATAGATCCCGATTAACAGAGGAGCATCTTTCGAGTCAGCTGCGCATTGCAGTAAATTTGTTGGAAATAGATTTCCGATTACTTGCAGAAAAGTATCCACATGTTGAACAGATCGCAATATATGGTGGAATATGAAAATAACATTATCTATGATATAATAATATCATAACTATATTAAATATAATACACAATGCAATAACTGAATATTACAGTGTATATTCTTTCCTTTTTCAAATTCAGTTTATTATCCGTATTTTTGTAAGAGTGTGAGAGCGATGGCACGGGCGGTGCTGCAATGTAGTTGCGGAGCCCAGTCCGTACGCTGTGTGTGTTATGCAGTGCAGCATCATCCGTGTAATCGGTGCTTTTACAATTTTGAGCATACCTGTCCTACAGTATTATGAGTCCTCTACTTGTAAAAGGAATTGTTCTATCCACTTTATGAAGGCCTACATGAGAATGAAATGAAATGTTTAATTATTTCCAAAAGTCCAGAAAGTCGTCTGATGATCTGCAATCACAATCGATAAATTAATACAAGAGGACAATAACGAGACACCTTCCTGCACGTTGTTTTGAAACAAGAGTGACTGCTAAAGGTTGACAATTGTGCCGATCGGTCACTTACTATAAATGGTGCAATTGAAAATAATGCCTCACCTCGAGTCGGGTGCATAGACGGAGTTATGGGAGGCACTGTTTCCCCCCCCCCAAACTTGGCAGAACTCATTTCTTTTTCTATTAACGTTAGAAAATATTGAATCCAAAGAATTTTCTTGATTTTGTTTATGATTAAGTTTCTGTGCTTAAATTGACGAATTAATGTCTTCAGACCTTGTGCCTTGACTATAATATTTATTTTAAATTTCTGAATGTATAAGAATTTCTATACCTCATTTGAGGAATGGAAGCACTGTAATATATTTTTTTTGTAACAGCCAGTACTGATGTGTTAGAACTGTGCAGGTGTTTAAACAGCCACTTGAAGAAATATGAATAACATACTGCACAACAATGCAGAAAAAAATAAAAGTGATCCTGGTATAATGTGTAAACTTAAAGACGAGATTACATAAAATAATTAGAATCCTCATTTCATATGATACCTTGCTTTTTTTTAATAAACAGATAAAGTAAATGTAAAATTGGTCCATCGCTGTGGAGTAATGGTTAACACGTCTGTCCATGAAACGAGCGGTTTGGACAAGTTATTTGGTTGCGGTTTTAGCGGGGCTTTCCCTCAAACAATTGAAGCAAAATTGCTGGGTAATTTTCAATGTTGGACCTCGGACTCATTTTAAGTTCACGGTGCAGTGTGCTGTACTTGTACAAGAACGCAGCCGTTCGGCTACCCAATCATTCACAGAATAGGAGTGGTAAGCACAATAAGCTTCAGTCTGCAGTGCAAGCCTTCGGGTCCCTCGTCCGTACAAGAGGAAAAAAAAATTAAAATGTCTATATATTTTGTTATCTACTTACTTTATTTTACAATGTCTTTATTAAATGATCATATTCCGATATACTGTACCAAGGTCAAGCTATAATGGGGGGAGAAAATAAATGATGTCCCCCCATAATCTCGTTATATCGGGATTCTATGGGTTTGCTTTGCCCCCCCCCCCCTAGAAAACGGTTCTCTCTCCGCCTATGAGTCGGTGCGACGACAGTCTAGACAGCTTGTTGCGGTAGTGAGTGACTGCAAGAGACTGTTGACCAGCTCGTCAACTGCAGTTGCTCGTATGAAGGCCGATTCTAGTTAAAATGTGTTTTTCAACAAGTTGCACCTATCGATCGCCTGGTGTGAAAGAATACTTAAGCGGCGTAGGAAAGAAAAAAAAACAATTTATTGGTTTGCCTATTATTCTTTATTATAATGTAATTTCGAAAAATGTAAAGTAGATTTTTTATTCCTATCCGCGTTAATTACATTAACATCATGTCGTGCTGTGTAACTTTCGGCGCTGGACCCTAGACTCATTTCACTGGCATTATCACTTTCACCTCATTCAGACGCTAGGTAACCATAGCAGTTGATAAAGCGTCGTAAAATAACCAATTACAAAACATCCTGTCTATTCCACTATATTGTCTCTTAGTTGCAAGTGTAGCTCTTAGTCTTTAGGACAGCCATGGCGAAAATGTAATCTTGCTCCGAGCCACTGTGTAATCTGTAACGTGCATAGCATCTATGGAGGGACGCGGACACCCGAAGGGGAAGTGAAGCAACTGTCTGACTTATTAACGGATTTCATTTTCCATACGTCAAGCACTTAAATATAATTTTATACAGTACAAGGCTACAAACTAATGTTTAATACGTGTAACGAAGAAAGAAATGAACAAAAAACATAGGACAAATTATCACAACCTAAAATTAACTGTCTTCAGAATGTCTCTGCGACAGAGTTTCAAAATCAGGAATTAAGTCACTTACTGTCAATCGTAGTTGATCACGAAGGTATTTGTCTGTCACTCGTGATCTAAATTTGGTTTTTACTATTTTGATTGTTGAAAATAATTTTTCACAAACGTAAGTTGTAGCGAACATGGTTTCAACAGAGCAAGCGAAAGAACGAAGCTTCGGATATTTATTTCTTGGCAAATATTTGAAAAGTTCAACATTTGTCAAGTCCTTACATCTAGCTTACATTTAACATCACATTGTAAATCTGTGACTTTAAATTGAAGATCTAACCGCATTATTCGTGCATCTGCTGAAAAAGGATCGACGTACAGAGATAATAATAATAATAATAATAATAATAATAATAATAATAATAATAATAATAATACTTAATCTTTTAATGTTTCATCAGTAACATGTAGTATAATGCCGTTTTATGTTATACAACCGTTTTCCCCGTAATACTTGTGAACAAATCATACATTTAATATTCTCATCATATTGGCAGGAAAAAATGCGTCCTCCCATCCTACTTGGAACTTTCATTTTTGCAGAGGTACATGGTTTCGAGAGAGACATTGCGACGATACGCCACTCGGAGGTCAGAGACAAATAGAAATGGAACGGAGTTTGACTCCAGTGAGTGAGAGGGTGAGGGTTGTGGTCGGTAGGAATCAAGAGAAATGCATGACTATCATTGCGAGCTACAATGTGCTCGTGAGTCACATTTTCGCCACGACTGCTTTAGGACATTGTAACTTCCAAACTGTACGGATGTGCGACCATGCAGTATTGAAATGTTCCTTCGTTCACTGAATTGTTATCATACAGCTTGTATTTTCATTTTAAAAACTGTGCTGAAAGTATTGCATTTGAAGTACGATGCAGTCGTCAGTTCATATAACAATTTTTTACTCCGACCAATAACAGGTCCACAGTGCTGAAAAAAAAACAGAGGTAACCTTGCTTGCTTCAGGGTGAACAGTCCAACTGTGCTGTCGTTCTGTCACTGCCCATTCGGTTAACGCGGACATTCTATTTTTTTTTTCCCCCGACCTGCACATTCATTAGCTGGTTACATTTTAGATTTAATCATTTTAAGTTGACCCTTCCCATTTGTTTCAAAATTTTCATTTCGGTATGACGTTAAAACAAACTGAAACCTAAATTGTCAGAACATTCGATCCTTTACAATTTATTGTTTGTTTGTAGCCTAAATACTCGGAATGTTTGGCGAAGAGTTGTGGTCGAATTCTGCTTTGCTTTTACAAAAACTCGACAATTGTCCACTATTTGTAGAAGACTTGAACACCACGCTCCCGTGGCTCTAGTGTCGCTTGGGGTTGTTTTCATTGACACAGCCTCGTCCTCCGAGTCAGAAGTAACGCTACGCGCCGCAGAGTTCCTTTAGGAGGAGAGTGTTTACACTGTGATGTGTATTGCCCTTCATAATTATCTCCCCGATCGCCTCCTCCCGCCCCGTCACAAACAGATGAGTGTAGCGAATCGATTGGTGCGGCCCGGCAGGTAATCGGGATGCGTTGAGGAATGTGGGTCATGTAACAACATTGCCTGCGCGTCTTCACAGTCACACACAACGGTAACAAAGACGCATACGCTGAATCTGAGGAGCTTCGTCGGCCGCATAGAAACAGATTATGAAAATGTCCTCGAAAGCTAAATTTAAACCAATAATAGGCATAATTCTGTTAAAATTAGTGTGCAAAATTGTCGATTCAATGTCTTTATCTTGAAATACAAGTACAACAAAGTATACATAATTTTTTGTCCATGGCAGGACCCTTAACTTGTTATTCTCCCCGACCCTATGAGCGGAGCCATAGTTGTCGCTAGTGTCGAGAATAGTGGAGCACTTAGTTCGTCAGAAGCTATCCAGAGTATACCACAAGCACTGGATCCACATTAAATTAGAACACTTATGAAATTGCTGAAACTTTGTTAAAAAATTGGCTGGCTTTTCTATGACCGGATTCTATGGGCGTACGATGGCCCATTGCACACTATACACTCGTATGTGATTATTGTTTCAGTCTAACAGGTGCTCTGGATACATACGTGAATTTGACACTGACAGGAGAGTTATCCTGCTTCGGCTCTGACAAAGCCAGGTCGCATCCCTAGACAAGTACTTATATTCCCAGGGCTCGTATACCCAACTCAAATCTTCTATCTGCATCGAAGATTCGTACTGCCTCTAATACTTCACTCAAATCTAATTTGACGTGAGACTATAGCGAGGATCACGTAAGAGTAGTTCCTAAAAGTATAATTTGGCCGTCTTTTCAGTGTTGCCAACTAATACCAGTTATCACCAAAGAAAAAGAAGAAATAAAAAAAACAAAACCTATAAATATTAAGGATATTCAATCAAATAAAAATGTTAAAAATCACAATGCTACGTACTGAAATAATAATAATAATAATAATAATAATAATAATAATAATAATAATAATAATAATAATAATGAACAATGACTACATGTCTTACTTATTTACCACATCTCATCTTTATGTTGCGAGGTGTTTTCTACATGATTCTGTAATTTATGAAATAGTATATTTTCCTTCTGGAATTCTCTCATATTTTGTTGGTAATTAGGATTAGTACGATCTAATATTAAAATTTATTTTGTCTGACAACATGAAATTCATTGCTTTAATTAAACAGTCTACGATTCACGAGGCCTAACCTAAAAATGTAGTTTGATTACATAAATGATTAGTACGAATTCCGGAAACAGAATATCACTTTAAAATGTATAGGCCTAGCTTACTTAAAATATTTTCAAGTACTTTCTTTCTTGAAGAAATCGCTACCATGCTATTTCCTCCCATAGACATTTTAATAAAAATGTAAATACGAAAGAATTTTCTTAAAATGTTCATATATTTACATGCATGTTTCATACGAAGTAGGTCTATAAGTTATTTCTTCTTTAATTACATTTACCTGAATATAGAGTTGAATTGCAATCACAACAAAACAGACTGAATTGTGTATTGCTATTAATATTAATACCGGTATTACTAATTAATTATTAATTCACAAGCCTAGGAATTTGCATTTTCATAAGTTTACTTTACTGCAAACCGAAGTTATTGCTGCCAACATAATAGTTATTTTATTTTATTGGGTTACTTTACGACGCTGTATCAGCATCTCAGGTCATTTAGCGTCTGAATGAAATGAAGGTGATAATGCCGGTGAAATGAGTCCGGGGTCCAGCACCGAAAGTTACCCAGCATTTGCTCTTATTGGGTTGAGGGAAAACTCCGGAAAAAACCTCAACCAGGTAACTTGTCCCAACCGGGATTCGAATCCGGGCCACATGGTTTCGCAGCCAGACGCGCTGACCATAACAGTTAGAAAATAACTGTCTGTTGTAGTATTTGTCAGTACCTGAAGTTCGAAACGAAGTTGTTAAAAGAAAATTCAACCTGAGAGCTAGAACATCACTATAATCCACTAGCATATGTATAGTAATAGGGGAAAAATAGGTTTCACCCTTACGGTATTAAGTAAGCTGGCCCAGACTATATATTCGACCTACGAACTAGAAAATGTGTAAGACTTTAATGTAAGATGAAGTTCCTGAAGTTATTTTAGAGACAGCACCATCGCCAATGTATTTGTGCATTATTATGCTATATAACATATTCGCGAACTCCACGTATATATATATATATATATATATATATATATATATCCCCCTCCCTCCCTCTCCACATCTCTCTCCCACTCTCTCTCCACACGCTCCTCCCTCTCTCCCTCACCCTCTTCCTCTCTCTTTCTCTCTCTCTCTCTCTCTCTCTCTCTCTCTGTCAGCGTATTCCGAATCTCACCGGTCCGGTGGCATCAATGACGTCACGTTGCAGCGAAATAAGGAACAAAACTGCTGGAAGGATCGATGGCTGTCATGGCGACTGTACAAGTTGTTGTCTGTGCTACGCTAGCAAAATTTTGCGAAATTTTCGTACTCCCATCTCGTTCAAAGAAAAGATAGCATAAACAATTTATTTCTTGAACCGGTAGTAATAACGGGTCCGTTGACATGTTCGCTCATAAGCCATTAACAAACAATACAGCAGAACTAAAGCAGAACACACCGCCATGACACAACAGTGCACGATGTCATTCGTCTGATAATTCCCGCCCTATACAAGAACCAATCAGATTCACTGATGGCGGCTGATGGAGACTGCCACCACCTCTGCAAGCTGATGGCACCGGTGCGACACCGGTGGAGCATCAATGACGTCATCGGTGGAATTCGGAACACCATGATGCCATCGGATTGCTCACCGGTGAGATTTGGAATACGCTCTGTGATTTTGTCTTCTATTGTAGTTTATGATATTCGCACAATATGTGTGTGTTCAGTGCAAAATGTGGCCATTATACCCAATTTTATTGCAAAAAGGGACTAGCGTCATTATTTGTTTATATTTTACCTCCCCTAAATTGTTGATTGTAATAAATTAGTGAGCGATAAAATGAAACTTCTAGGACTTATTCTGGAAAAGAAAAGTAGCTCTGTTAAAATTTGAATTTTTTGGAATGTTATTGTTGTTTTCCACAACTCTGTAAAAGTTGAGCTACCTCCTTTTTGCAGGAAGCCCTTCAGTTTCTCTTAGAACAAATACCTTTGCCTTGCATCACGAAGGTATTCCTCTGTATGAATCATGACCCTCTCGAAACCGACTTTCAAGGACAACCCAAAACAACCCTTTTCCTCAACCCATTCTGACACGTCTAAAGTAAGAAAGCCCACGATATTGCGTGGATGGCTTCCGCGTCTGCGTCTTGCTGGATGTAGGCTATACAAAGTGGGCGGCAAATTAATAACTTGCAAATAATCAAGCGAATGAGCACTAAAGAAAGTCATTGAGCCAGAAACTAACTTTGTACCTAGTTGTTAATGTGATTAATTGTACGAGTTAATACCTACGCAGAAAGATTCAAAGCCATGTCGACAGATTCCTGTGAAATGTAGCTGCCTCGCTACAGGGTTGCATTCCATCACATGAAGCTCGGCGGTGTGTATTCATAGCGCGTCATGCCGCGATTATCGGATTGCGAATGGAGGCCCGCATTTGCCTGATGTCATTTATTTGGATTACTTGGGAGGACAGCTTAAGGACTTCAAATCCCTCCTCATTCGCCATGTATAAAGTTCAGTTTATAAAAATATACATTTTATTTATTATATGTATATTTTTTTCAAATGGATTAATATGGTAGCCAAATTTCATGATTGTGATACGTTTTAAAGACGATGTCTCCACTACGTGTACACATTTATGCACTTATTTTTTCATGAAGCAATGTATTTTCACATTTTTAGATACATCTGCAATTCATCATTTAGCAATCCGAGTTGTTTCGGGTCTATAATAGCCCTATTCTAATGCAGCTGTTCCCAAACCTTTGAATGTCATGAACTTCTTATATCTCATGCTTCATTTTCACGGATCCTCTAAAATGCTTTGCATAATTTACGCACATGACATGTTATACTCATTAAATATTTGGATAACGAAGTGAATTAAGCATCCCAAATAAATTGATATCGATATAAAATACAGAGACCGTATAGCTGTTAAATATAGCGGTAAATACCGATATTTTTTCAATATTCTTAATACCGATAAAGAATATCGCAAATCCTTAATACCAGTGTTACGTCAGTTTAGGACGTTTATACCCGTAATGACGTGCATTAATAAAATGCCCGTATAATACCGGTAAAACACAAATGACTGAAATAACCAGAGTCTGAATCGAAACTGAAAATATCGACAAAAAAGGTACGCCTATTTGTTCAGTACCGGTACTTATCCATTCTTTTATAGTAATTTGCATGTTTCCTTAATACCGATATGACACTTTAGAACTTTCTACCGATATAGGCATAGTAACCTACATGAACAAAATACTGCTATAAAAATCTTGAATTACTACAGCATGATATTTGAATTTAATTTAGGAACTTTTACTGCGCTGATACTTCTTCACTCGGAATTCCGTTATCTTTTCCTTTTCAAGTTTAATACGCGCTTTAACATCTGTGATTATATCGCATGTTTTTTTTTTTTAGCAGTAGGCCGTTTTTACTATTGTTGAGTTCCTGTTTCCATAGCGTGTTGTTGTAGATAGTTTGTGATCTGTTGTCTTGCTACGTGCTTACGTCAACGAGTTAGGCTTTCTTCTATTCATTAATTTTTGTATGTCCTATTTTCTCCTTATGAAAAATACCTGTTTTCGACGTATGTTACCGGTAAAAATAAAGGTTTTAATAATATCAGTTATACAAATGTAACGGTATAAGTAATACCGGTATTATATCGAAACCTAAGTAATTTCGGTATTATATCGAAACCTAAGTAATTTCGGTATTCGATCACTGATAAAATGTTGGTCTCAGTTTTGAATTCAGTCTGAGAAAACATAAAAATAAAGTTATTTTACTTTATAGCATGACTTTGCTGTGAAAAATGAAACCAGTTCCTTTGACTTAGTATAAGGTTTAGATAGTTGATGGGATACCTAGTTGATTTTGCCTTGCAGCTGTCAGTTTTGCGAAGTCTGTTTCAATCATTGTAGATACACTAAGTCGCAAGTCTAACTCTACATTAAGTTTATTCTATAGGCCTACTTATTCTTCAAGAAAATCGAAGCAGAAAGTGTACACTCACACAAGTATGTTCATTGATGCAAATGGCATTACGTGTTTTGTTGCAATTCGAGCAACATCGGGATTCATGGGTCAAGTAGGTATGCAACAGGTCGTTATAGAATACACGACTGAAGCGAAAATGATCAGATAACTCTTCTTCTTTGATGGGGACACTATTTTGGCCACCAAGAAGGGTTTTTCATTCAATTATTTCTTTTCCATTGCAGGAAGAAAGTTGTTCCCTTCATTTAATGTTAATGAATCGAGATTTTTATATTTCCCAACGAGAGATCATCATTTGTTACTGAAACGTCACCGAGAGTAGGAAATGAAAGGATTGATAACTTACTGAGAAGACAAATTTAATTTCTTTATAGTTGCTTGGTTCAGATCTGATTCTCAACGGTGAATGAAGTAAAAATTGGAACCTGAGGTCTGAAATTGAGAAAAAATAAATAAAAATTTCAGATAAATAGGCAAAACTTGCAAACCAACAGAAGCCCTTCGGGCTACCTCATTCTTGTTAAAAACTGTATCTGAAAAGTATAACATAATAAGCAAAAAATATTCGAACAATCTGAAAAAATATCTCAGAACGTGATAAAGTTAAAGGCCCTGTCAACTCAAAAAATGAGGGCTTATGTATGGGCGAATCCAGAAATGCATATAGAGTGAGGAAAAAATATCTTTAGGGATGTCGAGACGCAGATGGGGGGATAATATTAAAATGGACTTGAGGGAGGTGGAATATGATTGTAGAGACTGGATTAATCTTGCTCAGGATAGGGGCCGATGGCGGGCTTATGTGAGGACAGCAATGAACCTTCGGGTTCCTTGAAAGCCATAAGTACATAGTAATCCATGGCGCTACAGTCCAGCCGCCTGCTGGCTTCACGTCTTCATGCCGAAGCAGAGGCGGACGATCATTCAACCAGAATAGAGGTATCGTGTGGTTAGCACGTTGTAACTGGCTTTCGTAACCGGATTTCGTTACCTATCGTAGCTCCCCAAGTATATCACAATGCTGAGTGGGCACCAGTTCCACACACTGGCCGAAATTTCGTGAGAGAATTTCTTCTCCATGAGTAGTCGAACCAGCGCGTATCCCGTAGCACGAGTCCTAGACAGGATGTCTTGGAGCGTATTCCGAATCTCACCGGTGAGCAATCCGATGGCATCACGGTGTTCCGAATTCCACCGATGACGTCATTGATGCTCCACCGGTGTCGCACCGGTGCCATCAACTTGCAGAGGTGGTGGCAGTCTCCATCAGCCGCCATCAGTGAATCTGATTGGTTCTTGTATAGGGCGGGAATTAGCAGACGAATGACATCGTGCACTGTTGTGTAATGGCGGTGTGTTCTGCTTTAGTTCTGCTGTATTGTTTGTAATTAGCACAACGTAAAAACAATATGTTAATGGCTTATGAGCGAACATGTCACCGGACCTGTTATTACTACCGGTTCAAGAAATAAATTGTTTATGCTATCTTTTCTTTGAACGAGATGGGGGTACGAAAATTTCGCAAAATTTTGCTAGCGTAGCACAGACAACAACTTGTACAGTCGCCATGACAGCCATCGATCCTTCCAGCAGTTTTGTTCCTTATTTCGCTGCAACGTGACGTCATTGATGCCACCGGACCGGTGAGATTCGGAATGCGCTGTTAGACCACGACGACACGGCGCGGAACAGAAGATTGTTATGTAGGCCTAACGTAAATATGAACGTAGTCGATAGCATGAGGAACTAAATTGTTTCGAAATTCACAATCAATTACTCTTTATTTTTAAAGTCTTTGTCTTGAACATTCAGTATAGATTTTATACGCTTCTGTATGTAGACTATTTCGTTTCCCTTTCTCGGGCGTCTGTCAGGGTGAGGAATTAGGCATTAGTAACGGCTCCGTTGTATAAAATTCTCTCCTTAATTCTGTTTCCAAATGAAAAACGTCTAGACCTCCGAATTTTTATATTTCACAAAAATAACTTCTGAATATTTTAATTAATTTTGTTCTGTTGGCGGACTCAAACACTGCTCTGAATACCATCACAAGCTTAGTAACTAAATTATGGACACTATCACGAAACGCAAACGCTTCCATTTACTACGAATTTAGCTCCTACTTTGTTAATCTGTCGCGAATCTAAACTCAGTTGATAGCTACGAAACTGAACAAAAGCCCAACAGTTGAGTGAAAACGGACAACTCACACAGTGGGTCATTGCACCACCCCAAAGAAACTATTTTGAATCGAACTTGGGTAAATTAGTAATGTGGCGCATGTAGTAAATCAGCGTTTCTCAAACTATGGTCCGCGGACCACCTGTGGTCCTCCAGGTTGCCCTTGTGCTCCTTAAAAAAAGACAGAAAAAAAAATAAAATTCGAACGAATTGCGTATCAAACTGTAGCTTAAAAACTAGAGTTTGAAAATGACACATGGCAATCGAATTTCACTTCTTCTCCCAGTACAGACATTTTATGAAATTTATTACCCTACCCGTCTATCGACTTCCCATTCTACTCTCAGCAACAAAAGAGGGATTTAAAGCACTATATACGTGGAGTTTCTCGTCATCTTTCCCCTGCACATCTGGCGCCGTGCCTGTAACCCAGCCAGGGACCACCCGAATTCATAACAGAGGAACAAAGTACCGAATCTTAATTCAGTTTTAAAATATAAGTATACTGGTATTAAAATATGCTACGAAAGTGATAAATTTGCTTTCGAAGGGAACAAGAGTAAGGTGGCCCGCGGAACTGTTCTGACTTTAAAAAGTGGTCCCCATTTCAAAAAAGTTTGAGAAACGCTGCAGTAAACCATTTCGATTGCTTAGGTTGGTATGTATGGTACAATTACGAAGGAGACTTGCAAACAAACTGCATATATTTCACTGCATGTGGACCATAAAACGGACTGTCGGAAACAGAAAACTTTTAAAGCCATTCAACTAAGGTTTTATTGCCATAACATTACTTCTTTATGGTTGTAAAACTTAAGAACCAGTCACAAAAACTTTATCATTTAACGACATTGGGACCTACTGTCTCATTATGGGCTATACACTCATATTACGCTATAATTAAATAAAAGAAAAGAACAATAACCCAGAACATCCCATGAGGGTAAGGGCTATTTTCCTTAATGGAAAAGTAGCTAGGTTATGCGATCCTGAGTAACTACTTCGTAAAATTTCATGCTAATTTGGATATTTCCGTCTTGATCTGCCTTTTGCAAAATTATATTCGAACACTAGAGCTAAAGGATGACTAGACAAGAATGGGAAAGAATTCACTTTGGAAAGAGGAGTCAGTTAATGTGATCCCCTGAACTGTTATATCCCTACTGAAATATGTCTTCAGAAAGACTGAAAGCGCGTAAGGAATCAAAATAGACAACAGAGCATTATACAGGGACATCATTTTATTTTACTAACATTTTTAATATTAACCTGTCTATACCTTTAGAGAACCGAAAACACCGCTTGCTCTCCCCTCCAAGACTGGAGTTCGATGATACTGGCGTAAAACACAAATCACTCTACTAGGTATAGGATGGAAGAAAAGTAGTTCATCCATTTACGTAAACTAGGAAATATCGCGATTTTGAGTTTGATAATTTTCATTAGGTTTTTCTTTAATCAAAGTACAGTACTGTATTAAGAATAGGCTAAGTGTTTTTACTCACGAAGTGAGTTATCCATGCGAACGTATTCATTATGCAGTGTATACTGTCTAAAGCACATTAGCGTACAATATAGAGAAAGAAGTTAAATTGAAAAATAATCATAATATGAATATTTAAACACAATTTTGAAAATGGTGGCCGTTCATTTCGATACAGGCTTCAGTTCTTTTGTGCATATTATCGCACTATAGACTGTTGCATCTAATTCCAATTGCCAGTTTCGTCCTTCGTACTAGTAACTCATGTGAAATAATTCTGTATCTACTCTATAAAAGAGTACCTTATGTACTGTGAATTCAATCTTCACTTCTGCCCGACCCGAAAATATAAAATTACTCAGACATGCTATCTACTGTCCGTCCAAGTGGTTATGCCACAGGATTGTAGAAAGGGAGGAAATCACGTGACAGTTAATTACTTAACGAGGCTCTTTTATTTAAGTTAAATTAAACAGCTGTATAATATTACGTAAACGTCCAATTCCTAAGAGAAATTAATGTTTTCAGAAAAGAGCTAAGACAGCCCAGCTTTTACAGAGGGGCGAGCAGAAGCAGGTGGGGGAAATCGGGATGCGACGTAGGCAAACGGACAGTACCTGTGCGAAAATATGATTCAATATTGAAAGCTCTTTCGTCACTGGAAAACGCGAACATATTTCTGGAACGTACTATACTCAGTAACTCAGTACTGCTTACTATCTGCGGTCTTGGTTCTGTGTGGAGTTGGAACTTCCTTAGTAGAAGGGGTGGGAGTGAAGTACATTCAAAAACTCAGGTACAATAAAAATTGAAGTAAAAATGAAATGATGTCCCTGTATAATCGCTTCGCAGCTGATACAGTACTAATAGCAACCTCAATAGAGAAACTAAGAGCATTGCTACAGCATGGATGTTGGCTTACAAAAATGAACCCAGATAAATCAAAACCAGTGATCAACGGTCAGGAAGAGGATATAAAGGTAAATGAAGTCAAACTTGAACAAAGTGAAGAATTTTATTCACCTACCTAGGACAAATTGTTTCCTTTAAAACAACACAACCTGGAAAAAAAAATCTAAAGACTCATCTCCACTGCGTAGGCGAAATTTTGAAGCTTAAAGACCATTGTTCTGGACGAAATATTATACATTGGTCTAAAAGCAAAGCCAGAGACATGTGTAGGCCTATACTCTTAATCCAGATTTAGATTTGGCGACCAACAAAGAAAGAGTAGTCCACACCTGTGGAGTAACGGCTAGCGCGTCTGGCCGCGAAACCAGATGGCCCGGGTTCGATTCTCGGTCGGGGCAAGTTACCTGGTTGAGGTTTTTTCCGGGGTTTTCCCTCAACCCAGTATGAGCAAATGCTGGGTAACTTTCGGTGTTGGACCCCGGACTCATTTCACCGACATTATCACTTTCATCTCATTCAGACGCTAAATAACCTAAGCTGTTGATAAAGCGTCGTAAAATAACCCACTAAAAAAAAGAAAGATAAAGGAAAATATTGGGAATTAATATAATTAAAACAGTCACTCTTAAATAAAGATATGTGCAATAAATTTTCTAGTTCACTTCCTCTTACTTGTTAGGGTAATTTCTTTTGCAAGGCCACATTTCCCATAACATCGCTAAATACCTACCCTAATCTCTACCTGAAGTTTTTAACAGAGTATCATCCTCAAAAGCTGACATCATCAGATATCGTCCCAAAATCAACCAAAAGTTTGCTAATGCTAATATATTCTAAAGACCTTGCCTATGCTAATATATTCTAAAGACCTTGCCTACTAACCAACGTAAGATACTTCGTGTAAATGAATCTGAGATACCTTGTGGAGACGTGCACTATGTACTGCTATATTTTCTATTATCTTTGCAATGAAGAAATGACATTTATGTATTTATAGCGAAATTATTTAAAAATATGTATTTA
Organism: Periplaneta americana; assembly: GCF_040183065.1. NCBI lineage: Eukaryota > Metazoa > Arthropoda > Insecta > Blattodea > Blattidae > Periplaneta > Periplaneta americana. The sequence goes on from NC_091125.1 coordinate 40,509,386, forward strand.
CATTAAATAGTTGTAAATATGCTCGTATATGTTCACATGTGGAATAGAATTTCATATACGGTATGAACGTATGGCGTATTTTTCCGAATTTTAATCTTAGTTGCAGTTATATATATTAACAAGCAGAAAAAAATATGTACCTAAAAGTCTGTTCCGTGCTCATTACGTAGATTGGGTACGGCGTTTGAATCAGCCCGAGACAACACAGAACGTTGCACTGTTAACCGACGAACGTTCATGTCGTAAATGAATTCCAACCCATGTCTGTGGTTTCTACGCAGAGTTAAAACTGTGCTTCAGCTGTAGTGTCGGCAAGTTGCAGCATTTTCGAGCTGTGTATCACACAAGCAAGTGTATAAAAATAAAACACGACAAATGTTAATTTCGTTTTATGAGAACACTTTGCGTGGCTGTGAATTTAACACAGGAAATTGAGAGACCTGGAAGTGGCTGATGCAGAGGCGGCAATGTGAAAGCCTCAACTGGAGGTGAAGGCATAGTAATTACTTTTTAAGAACGAATTTATTTAGTTTTTGCTGTTGATAAAGGAAATTCCTTTTCACATCTCGATAGAATTCATTAGCATCGTTGCAAAATATATACACGTTTGTTAGACAATACACGTGGCAGGAGTTGCCATAGCAACGTTATGACGCTGACACCATAGTAGTTAATGAGAGAACCAACAGATGTGGTTGCGGGCAATATTACACGCCCACACTATCATATCGAGAATTAATCAATTTGCAGTCAACGCACAGCAGGTCACTCTGAGCTCAGAATTCTGCAAGACGCGGCGGCCTACATTGGAAGGAAATTAAAGCGAAACTATGATGAAGTAGGCTTATGCTGCATGATTAAGTTCCGTCCTCAGGTGGCAGTCTAGCTGAATCGTGTGTCATGTCCGACAGAGTAGTTAAAATGTATCTATTTTTCTGAGCGTAAGGTCGAACTGGTTGGCGAGTTGGTATAGCGCTGGCCTTCTATGCCCAAGGTTGCGGGTTCGATCCCGGGCCATGTTGATGGCATTTAAGTGTGCTTAAATGCGACAGGCTCATGTCAGTACATTTACTGACATGCAAAAGAACTCCTGCGGGACAAAATTCCGGCACATCCGGCGACGCTGATATAACCTCTGCAGTTGCGAGCGTCGTTAAATAAACCACAACTTTAACTTTCTGAGAGTAACCTTTTTTACTGTCTTTGTTCTTTGTCATTTATCTTAAGCAATATTAAGCTTTAGTTTTGCGTCATACTTACCACATAACTAGAGATCCTATGTTTTCGTAAACGTGCAATTTTTTCTATAATTCTCATAAAAATCACAATGTAACAGGTCACAGAATCGAATAATTGAACTAAAATAATAATCATGGAATATTATTATTATTATTATTATTATTATTATTATTAGAGAGTATAAGGGTACAGTACATCAGTTATTCATAGATTTTAAAAAGGGATGTCACTCGGTTAAGAGAGAAGTTTTATATAATATTCTTATTGAATTTGGTATTTCGAAGAAACTGATTCGATTAATTAAAATGTGTCTCAATGAAATTTACAGCAGAGTCCACATAGGCCAATTTCTATCTCATGCTTTTCCAATTCACTGCGGGCTAAAGCAAAGAGATGCACTTTTAACTTTGTTCTAGACTATACCATTAGGAAAATTCAGGATAACAGACAGGGTTTGAAATTGAACGGGCTTCATCAACTTCTTGTCTATGCGGATGACGTGAATATGTTACGAGAAAATTCACAAACGATTAGGGAAAAGATGGAAATTTTACTTGAAGCATGTAAAGCGATAGGTTTGGAAGTAAATCCCGAAAAGACAAAGTATATGATTATGTCTCGTTACCAGAATATTGTACGAAATGGAAACATAAAAATTGGAGATTTATCCTTCGAAGAGGTGGAAAAATTCAGTGATTATGTCTCGTGACCAGAATATTGTACGAAATGGAAACATAAAAATTGGAGATTTATCCTTAGAAGAGGTGGAAAAATTCAAATACCTTGGAGCAACAGCAACAAATATAAATGACACTCGGGAGAAAATTAAACGCAGAATAAATATGGGAAATGCGTGTTATTATTCGGTTGAGAAGCTTTTGTCATCTAGTCTGCCGTCAAAAATCTGAAAGTTAGAACTTATAAAACAGTTATATTAACCGGTTGTTCTGTATGGTTGTGAAACTTGGACTCTCACTTTGAGAGAGGAACAGAGATTGAGTGTTTGAGAATAAGATGCTTAGGAAAATATTTGGAGCTAAAAGTGATGAAGTTACAGGAGAGTGGAGAAAGTTACACAACGCAGAATACACGCATTGTATTCTTCACCTGGCACAATTAGGAACATTAAATCCAGACGTTTGAGATGGACAGAGCATGTAGCACGTATGGGCGAATCCAGAAATGCATATAGAGTGTTAGTTGGGAGACCGGAGGGAAAACAACCTTTGGAGAGGCCGAGACGTAAATGGGAGGATAATATTAAAATGTATTTGAGGGAGGTGGGATGTGATGATAGAGAGTGGGTTAATGTTGCACAGGATAAGGAGCGAAGGCGGGCTTATGTGAGGGCGGCAATGAACCTCCAGGTTCCTTAAAAGCCATTTGTAAGTAAGTATTATTATTATTATTATTATTATTATTATTATTATTATTATTATTATTATTATATTCAACCCGTTCTTGATGCAGAGAGCTGCTCACGCCTGCTCTGGCTTGAAGTACCGCTCAACAATTTCTTCTTAAGTCTATCTTGTCTGTCCTTGTTGTTCACTCAACTTTCCGAAGACAGGTCTGAATCTCACATGTGTTACCAATAAGGCCCACTTATGAGACAACTATGTCAGGAGATAATGAGGTAGGGTTGCCGGTTCCTTTCCCCCTCCGTTGCATATATCGCCGATTAGCTACATATTAGACTAGTCAGACTTCAGATGCATACAAACAATTGTTCTTCCTCTGACACATATCGTCAAGTGAGATGTACTGCCTGATAATAGATTTACATATCAACCGGAACCTTCATCAGAGGTATATCTGTTCTTTTTGGTTCATAATTCAGAAATTGTTATATGCATATGTATGTATGTATGTATGTATGTATGTGGCCAGTCTCAATGTTAGCTCCTAACCAGGAGGTTTCGGCTTCGATTCCTGACTTTATCCAATGATTTTTGTTGGTTAGGACTTGTTTCTTGGCATGTATTGGCCTGTTAGATTTAGATAGATGTAATCCTGTAAGTATAACTGTTAGGAGGGGACTGGCGCACCCAACCCCTGTGAATACCCATTTAAGGGTTCATCTAACGACCCGATGAACTTACATCCACCCATGTATGTACTCTATTGGGTGTTCAGTTCAAAGTGTGTCATGAGCCTAGAGAATTCAATCTTCCTACACTTCCGCAGAGGTGTATAACCTATGAGGCAGAGAAGTTGCCTAGCAAGTACGGCGTTCATTCTGGAGAGTACGTACGGATACGTACGGTAACACCGGTAGTGGCAGGAATGTGAACTGTTTGGAAATATGTACTGTCGGGATATGGGGAGAGGGTTAAGACGATTACTTACGTATTTGTTAACATTAACGTCGACGGTCAACATGGACACGGAGCATTTGATTTGTGTTGTGGAATGTTACCGTACGCAACCGATGATAACAAATACCCTGCGTACGACTTGCCGGCGCAAAACACAGTTCGAAAGAGGTTGTGGTAGCACACAGACCGTGCAGACCTCCATCTGTTGCTACGACGTTCAAGTTATACCGTACACGTTCTCAAGTTCAGATTGAAGAACGCCTTAAATAATAGGCAACTTCTCTAACATATAAGCTGAAACTCGCTTCAAATCGGTGACCCAACAACAGTGACGTCATGACACACTTTGAAATGAACACCCAGTATAATTATGTACATATGAAGGGTTCAGAATCATCAGAATCATAGTGGGCCAAGCGCCATTTACTAAAACCGTAGAAAACAAGGGTTTAAATGACGTTATTACCATAATTCAAATGAAAACATATAGCAAGTAATATAAAGTATGCACTTTAAAACTAAATGATATGTCAATCCTCATTAAACTATGATATTCACTTAACTTTAACCCTTGCTTTCTACGTTTTTAATAAATGGCGCTTGGCCCACTATGGCTCTGAACCCTTCATATAATATCCACTCCTTGCCTTACCATACCGGTACTTCAAGACGATTAGTGGTTGAGAATGCCGTACATTAGTCTCTTTCTCTGATACAATTACTTTTTTTTATTTATTTATAGTCGCTTTAATTTCTAAATCACACTGCGATTGCCTCTAGTTGTAAATGCTTGTTACTACTGTACCGTGTCTATTTCATAGTAATTGGGGTGAAATCCGCCATTTGCCTTTATTTAACTGGAAATTAACTGTATTCTGTCGAGGAAGACCACGGAAATAACCTTCGATCGAAACCAGAACTTCACGAATATGACTTTATAGCGTTACTACTGAGCCACTCAGTACCATTACGTGGTTTCGTAAGTGATATTCTTTAATACTTTACAGAGATTACGTTCCAAAGGCCTGTGTTTATACCAAATGTTTTGAGTAAAGTATATAGGGCTTTAACATTGTAATTTGAAGTGTACAAACTTAAAGTTACGGTATGCCTTATATGATGGGAAATGTTTATGAATTTGTCTTAGGAAAATAATATAACATATCCTATTATAACTACCTTTCCTGCTACCTAATACTTGACAGTTTTAATTATTTTGGCTTACGTCATTACTAAACAGAATGTTACAATCAATTTCATGCTTTTTTTCGTCACTATGGTTTTGACGTTTGTTCGAGATACAAAAGGGTAACGTTGGAACGTTTTCACAAATGAAAAGTTTGCTATGACGTCACTTGTGATATCATGTAAACGGAAATATAAGTAGTTTTTCACACGGCTCGTCTCGCTCCATTCTCTGTTTAATGTGTCTTGAGGTTTTCCACACAATAATAATGAAAATAATGTATTTTGTATACAGAGAGTACGAAAAATCCGCATCACAACTATAAAATAGGCCTATTATAGATCAGGTCAAAACACACAACATAACAATAGGAACATAATCCCGAACTCTAGAAGTTCCCCTTATTTCAAGTGTAGCTAGCAGCTTTTTCTAGAGATAATAGTCATTTATCTAAGCAATAAATTTAATCTAAATAGCGAACTTAATAATCTGTATCAATCGTCTTTAACTTTCTGAGGTCATTTAGTTTTCTTAGCAATAATAAATTAAAATTTTCAACAACATAACTTTCATCAGTGTCGCGCACCACATATTGAATAACGAGGAGGAATTGGTAAACAGAAATACATAGGCATGCGCGCAATCTCATAGTCATTATGGAACCAGAAAAATCTCGTAGTAATAAATTGCATGTAATCAATGGAGTACAGTATTCATGAATAGTCTGATATACTCTTATGCACCTTGTTTCCTAGGAGATAGTCTTAAAATTCTTGTAGTGATGCTAGAACTTATGCACAAACATATCCTGCGTGTTATCGTCAATAGCGTCATGTATTTGAACGGTTGAATAAGAACGTGAGAGGAAACAGGAATGTTTGCGATTTCTGCAGCATACTACCCGGCAAAGCGAACTTATGACGCGGAAAATACACACTGTGCAACAACATTGTGATGTCATCGTATTATAAAATAAACAGACACCTTATCGACTGCAGCGCCCTGACGTACAAGGCCAAGTCGGAAATTCGGCTTGCCGCGTAATACAAATCGGAAAGACGCGAGCATTTCGTCGTACTGTACAGTTAAGAGAAAGAAATCTGGCACTTATCGCCTCCGTACACGAGACATTTACGAGTGTCCGATGTAGCCTACAGTATAGCCTATCATAGCTTGTGCTTGATATTTTGAGGGAAAATGACTTGTACTTTTGTCATTACCCGTCAATCCACCATATTGTAGCAGAAGTTCCTCCTCGCCTTATAAGAATATTTCAGATAGTTGCTAGCTTTACAGGGAAGAGAACGGTAGGTCGTGAAAAACGATTGAATCATTTGGAGAAGGGGTGCATTCCTTGGTGTCGTATCAAAACGTTAGTGTAGAGAGGTGCCGGAAAGTGAGAAGCTAGGCTACGCTGCGCTGATTAACTTTAGCCGTGAACTGGGGAATTAAGTAGAAAGATAACATCTATAGCAAAGTCCCCGTTGACCACCACACGGAGATTTCACAAGCCAGTAGCAGCCTAGTTGTCGGCTGCAGATATCTCCTTTCAAAAAAAAGGTGGCTCTACCTAACTTAGGAGCGCATCATCAAAACAAAACAGCTCATAAAAATGAAGAAGTTCCCTCTCAACATTAATAATAACAGAAGAAAATCGCACAAATGCGCTTTAGTTTTTGCTATAATCTAGTAGAGATTTTGTTCTTTTAGTGTATTTCGTCGTTGTTTCTGCAATAACTCCTATATGCAAAATATAAAATGTTTCAGGAGGAAGGAAAAACACATTTATTCATCCTATGGCTGCCGTACATAGGAGATATACACTGTGTCCGGGACAAAATTTACCAATAAGAAAGTTCAATAACTCGCGTAATAATGGAGATAGGAAAATGAAATTTGCGGCAAATGAAAGAGGAACATTTTAAGTTTTATGTGTGATGTTGGCAACATTTGGTCATTGTTGTTGACATATCTGTAATTAAAATGGCGTTCACAGTGCAACAGAAAGTTCAATGCTGCTATTGGCTTGCCGAATTCAAGTATCCGAAGATAGTGGAGAGAAGATTTAGACAACAGTGGCCTGAGAAGCAACCACCAGATAGGCACACAATAACAACTTGGCATAGAAAGCTTCTTGAGATCGGTTTTCTTGCAGTGAAAACACCACGCGGGAAGAAAGAAGAGCAAGTCGACAGAATTCAGCAAGCTTTCCAGCGGAGCCCGTGTAAGTCTGTTCGCCGTGCCAGCAGGGAACTTGCAATTCCAAAGTCAACTATCCACGATGTTCTGCACAAGAGGTTACGTCTGCATGCATACAAGATTCAATTGGTTCAAAAGTTGAAACCAAACGACTTGCCTGCACGATATGATTTTGCTAGTGACATGCTGTTGAAAATTGATATTGAAAATGGATATCTGCAGGAGGTCGTGTTTAGTAATGAGTCCACCTTCCACGTCTGTGGGATCGTCAACAGGCATAATTGTCGCATCTGGAGATCAGCATGGCCTCCCAGATCCCCAGACCTAACCCCACTGGACTTCTTTTTTTGGGGATACATAAAAGACATTGTGTACAAGACTGTAGTGGCAGATTTGGAGGATCTGCGTCGGAGAATTGTCGCTGCTTGTGCAACTGTCACTCCAGAGATGTTACGAAACACATGGCAAGAACTTGAATATCGCCTGGACATCTGTCGTGCTACAAGAGAAGTTTATTAGTGGTCATTCGAAACTTTGGAAGTCCCTTTGTCAATTCCCGCAAACAGCATTTTCATCCATCAATTATTTGGTGAGTTATTAAACTTTCTTATTGGTAAATTTTGTCCCGGACACCCGGTATAATTACATATAGGATATTTTATTATTTGCTGTACCATTATTTCAATTATTTAATAAAGCAAAAATCTAAAAATCGATAAATACGTCACATAGGAGTTATTGCAGGAACAACGACGATTTACTATAGTGGCAGCATTCGCATTCTTTGTTGCACAACACACACATAAAATGGTTCATGTAAACATGTGCGAGTACACAGCTTATAATGGAAGCCATGTATTGCCAGTCTGTTCAATGCTCACCTCATGTCGTTATTCGGTCCGGTCCAGTTTCGATTTAATATGGTGTCAGTTGAATAAAACTCGGGATTTATTTCTGACCGTTTTCTTCGACTGATTTATGTTAATTCTCTCTTCTTGCTTGGTAGATGGAAACTCTAGACTGGATCTTAAATCCTCTATAAGAAAATACTGTGCACATCGATGATGAATATTACGTTTTTTTTCCGTGAGAAATTAAAAAGTCGATAAATTTCTATATTAACAATGTGTATTAATTTGTAGCTAAGTCGAAGTTTAAATTCACTAAGTTTGCTAAATTGCTCAAATCAAACAGCAACAACATGTCACCATCTAGCGGCCAAATTCAAAGCATGCTATCGAATACATAGCTATTGAATAGATAGATTTTCTTTCAAAAACGAGCACATATTTATCTGTTCCATTAAGTGATTCATATATCCTATGTATCAATATTTCACCAGAGTTATGATAATGGTGATGAGGACTAATGGCGAAATAATGAAATTCTGGTAGGAGAGAAAGGAGTACCCCACAAAAGCCACTTTCAAAGATATCTTTCTCTCAGAAATTTTACTTCGATTGGCCTGGAATTGCCGAGTTATGAAGAGTGGTATTTATCATTGAAAGCTGGCATTCTGTACATTAGGCTGCCAGTGCGTTATAGTTTCACTAAATAAGGAGTTGACAACAATAATAAAATTATTGATTATTTATAATTATAAAATTAAGGGAAAATCTCAGGAATCTTCTATGCCACATCAATAAATTTAGGAATGCAGTTATATTGTCAGACTCCAAAGCAGCTATTCTATCAATAGTCTCTAAACACACACCTTCATCTCAAACAGCAGAAATATCTAAAATGCTCTCTCAATTAATATCACTCAATAAAAGAATTGTATTCCAATGGATATCATCCCATCGTGGAATCCTGGGAAATGAGAATGCGAATACTTTAGCAAAGAAGGGCAGCACTGCTACTTACAGACCTGTTACTAAATCTACGTATTACTCTGTGAAAAGATTTATTAAATCTACATACTTAGACTTCAACAAACAAAATTTAATAACACAATCCCAAGGGAAAAAATGGAACTCTCTGCATCAAAATCCACAGTTAATTCCCGATTTACCACGAAAATCATCTGTAGCTGCCATGATTGTTTGGCCAAACACCTGCATAGAATTGGAATATATCAGTCCCCTAACTGTCCATTGTGCAACTCAAACCAAGAAATGGATTCGGAACATCTCAAAATCTGTGCTTCAGTGGCTGGTCATGATAATATCTTTGAAACATATTGGAGTGCAAGAGGTCAAATGACTTCATTGTCAAATGCCTGGCATTAGAAAACAACAATAATAAAATTGCTGTTTATTACCGATTAGCTGCAATGAAATGAGAATCAATCTAAAATACTCGATGTAAATTTTTACCACTTCGTTTTCTTCATTACAAATCTCACAAGAATTGCCGGACTGTGAACTTCTGTTTCTCATTCTGACAGACTAAGCTACTGCTGGGTCTTCAGTTTTGTCTGCGCTTAATTAAATTGTATTACAATGTTTAAATTACTTCTTTGAAGTGTACATAAACCGCACTGAATAGGAACGAAATTAAAATGTGTGTGTGAACGCACTGCTGTACCTCAAAAAAACATTCCTACAGTTTTTATCTTTCTAATCCTTTTCATAAAAATTTCACTTCTCGCGGCTCTCTTCTTTTTACTCTCGGCCTCCTTGGTATAGTGGTTACCGTGCTTATTCCTAAATCCGAGCTATGCGTGTTCTGTCGTGGCCGAAATTATGGCGATTTCAGAAGGGAAAACACCCTAGCCAGTTCCATCGCATGAAATACCGAAGTCGTTTTAAGCAAATTTGAATGGAGATAAATATTGTGCCCATGCCTACGTGGGTTATTTTACGACGCTGTATCAACATCTCAGGTTATTTAGCGTCTGAATGAAGTGAAGGTGATAATGCCGGTGAAATGAGTCCGGGGTCCAACACCGATAGTTACCCAGCATTTGCTCACAATGGATTGAGGGAAACCCTCGGAAAAAAACCTCAACCAGATAACTTGCCCCGACCGGGATTCGAACTCCTGCCACCTGGTTTGACGGCCAGACGCGCTAGCCGTTACTCCACAGGTGTGGACACCATTATTAATACTATACACTACTATGGTGGCGGCAATGGAGACCTCAAGTATAAAAAGAGTACGGATATATCGATCAGATATTGATAATTCATAATAAAAAATATTAAAATCACGGAACAAAAAAATGAAACAGAAAAATTAACTTTCAATGTATAATACAAGTATCTTCCTCTAATAGTAACAATATATTCTTATGGATCTTACTTTTTTATATTTATTTGATCACAGCCCTTCTGCGTTTAACAATCACAGACATACTTGTTACAGCTGCACAAATTTAAAATGAGGTACCTGTCACATAATATGAGGTCAGTTAAGAAGAGCTAGTGACTTAAATGCCAAATTCTCAGCTTTTAAAACAGGCTAACAATCGGTTCTTTCTTCATTTGAATTGTAACGTTATGTTATGTCATGTCATATTTTATGTTGTGTAATGTTACGATTATATTATATTATATTATATTATATTATATTATATTATATTATATTATATTATATTATATTATATTATATTATATTATATTATATTATATTATATTATATTAGAGAGATATTTATATCAACAAAAGCCGCCCTAAATAAGGGTTCGATAGATCGGCATACTAATCAATTCACAATGAAGAATGATTAAAAACAATTATGTGACAATTTGAAAAAAAAAAAACATTAAGATAAATGATTAGAAAACATAAGAAATCATTTACAATAAAAGTTTCTTGGGTACAAATGATTACTAATTATACCTAGGGATGATTTTAACACATGAGATCCTATGGCATCAATCGTTGCATCAGAAATTTTAAATTAACGAGTAAGTTGATTTAAAGTTTCTCGTGGGATTGTACCACGAGCACCGAACATGAGCCCAAAAACTGTCCAATGTGTGCTGTGGTATTGTGCTCCGAGATGCTGACAACAAGGCTCATAGATGACTTGTGGCTGTTGCTCATGCGTTTCGAAACGGATTGTGGGCTCAAGAATGACAACCTTATCCTTCTGCCGATATATATTATATTACATTATATTATATTATATTATGTTATATTATATTATATTATATTATATTATATTATATTATATTATATTATATTATATTATATTATATTATAGTATATTATATTATATTATATTATATTATATTATATTATATTATATTATATTATATTATATTATAATCGAAATAATAAATGTCAACATTTTATGAATACATTTTAGACTGAACTTCATACTTATCCGCTTCGTACGGCAGACGTATCAGATTACCGTACTAAACTCTGTTTTAGGTCGCTTCGATGAAAAACAACTTCTTCAATGTTCTAGCTCCTCGTGTAAGAACGGCATTCCAATGGAAATCCCCTCATGACGCCGGCCAACTCACCATGTACTTTAAAATCCCCGGTCACCACCATCCACCGTAAAATTTATTTATTGGCAGCCGCTGGAGTTTGAGTGTTGAACCTGACCTGTGGTCTGCGGTTATATTCCACAAATCCCGGCCACCTGCTAAGTATATTTCACCACCTTATGCTAAGGAAACTCTGAAGTGTTATAAAGCAAATAACTCCACCGTATTTGAAATTGTTCATCCACTGACCATGATGATAACTTGTAACTTGATGACTACCTACTCATAAAGGAATCTATCCTCGTAAATACCTTTTCTCCTGTTTTTAAGTGGCGCGCTGAAGTGGCTAATGGATAATTATTAATAATATCGTTATAATTGTCCACATGTACTCCTTTTATGTCCATCTCGGTACTTTGCAGAAAATATAACTTCCTTTGACAGGTCTAAAATTTAATGATAAAATACACATTTTTGGTCAAATTTTTGCTACAGTGTTCATAAAATCGATAAATTACATTAAAATTGAAGGAGATCTACTACAGTTGTATGAGCACTGATATAACTGTAATATACTCCCTCAATTTTAATGTATTTTAGGTTTAAAATTTATTATAACTTTTTGAATCGGTTGTTGATAATAATAAATTATGTTCTTTCCTTTCTCTATATTTTTTTATTTTGTCTATTAATTGATCATATTTAATAATTCTAGGATAATTGAATTTCTTTCACTATCTAAAGCGTGTTGTTTATAATGCGAGTCAAAGCATCGATTATTATTATTATTTCATAATTGTTACGTGGAACACCTGATTAGACCTACAAGACGAGAAGAGACTGTAACTTTTTGACATGAAAGGTTTACTCTGACGTCACTCATGGTATCATTGAAGCAGAAGTGTAAAATTAACTTCGTCTCTCTTGGTTTTCCATCCGATCCGTCTCGCTTCGTTTTTTATATATCCCAATGTGCCCCAGGGTGGTTATTGTCTATATCGTTGAGTGCTGGCTATTATGTTCCGTCCATTTTTCACTTTTTCCCTCTAAAACCCTCTATTAAATTGAATTAGTACCATATTGGGTTTATTTATTATTCCAATAAAATTATGATTAATTCCATCACGACATTACATTTTATGAAATAAATTATTAACAAATTTACATACAGAGTTTAAAACATTACTTGGTATAAAACATTAATAAAGGAGCCTCATTTATTCATCTCTTTATTTTCAATAATTATATTTAATAACTTTCTAGGCCTATTCTCATACATTTTTACTAGAATAAGCCACATAACATTAACATTATCACTAGCAGTTTCTTCAAACGGAACGGCGAAAATGGGAGTGAGACAAATGTCCGACAGGCTTCGAGCTCACGTAGACTATTCCTCTCACTTCTCAGCCCCAAATTCTTTTTCAGGGACACGCCATCGCATATCTTTTAAGTAATTGTTTCTCCTCCCATTTTCCTTTATTTCATTGTGATCTGTCATTGAAGTTTTCAACATCATTTTCTCTCTCATATGGTGGCTATTAGGTTAGTCCATTTTCGGGTTTTCCTCTTAAAATTCCTTTCAAGTCCCTTCTACGGAACAGTGAAGAACGAAATGAGGCAAATGGTCAACAGGCTTAGAGATCAAATAGATCCATCACAGCCCCAAATTCCTTGCAAGGACGCGCGATCGCTAACCTTTTAATTATTTCTCCTTATTTCATTGTGTCATCCCATACGGTCCGTCTCGTTGCAGTGTCAAATTCAGCGGTCATCAGCACAGAGCACCCTGGAGCTAGCGTCTCTTACCCGCGGAGAACACACTGCACTATAGTGCATTCGTAGCTGCTAGCGGATATGCTCTCTACCTCTTCCTGCTGCACGACGGGGCACATGGGACGACTCCGCTTACCCTTTACCCATTTCAGCGAGTGCTGACGACCACTGGTCTAATTATTTGATATAATATACTCATCCTGCCTGTCATTCTTACGCAACTTAAAAATTGCATACAGAAAATAGACTATTCATACTTTCAAGGGATTTAAAAAATCTTCTGTCACTCTTGTCAGAATTCAGAATTCACAGGCATACAGCAATAAATAGACACTGCCATAAAATTATAGAAAGTTAGATTTCCTTGTCTTTTAAGATTTTTCGTTAGCAATTGAATTAATTTTGCGAGAGGTATTTTATTGTTACAGTATTAAAGTAAATGTAGGCCTACTCCTTATCCCTTCATCATGAAAAAAATTTGCTTTGTTTATAATTTTTATGACGTTTTTTAGTTTATTTGTTGATAGCTATAATAATTATGCTCATCATCATCTTCATCATCATCCTGATAAGTATTAGACCGAGTGGCCTGTTACGGTCTTGTTTTCTGTCGATCTCTTTTGAGGTTACAATGATAACATGTGCTTTTAATATAAGTATGATTCTGTGTTCATTTCCTCCGGAACTTGGAGAATAAAACCTAATCATCGATCAAGAATGAAGTATCGTAATCAAGAAAATTATTAACAAATTATCTATATCACATTCACTCTTCAAAATCTGCTTCAGAGTTCTCCATTATTAACGAAAGGTCAGTAATTCAATAATAACTTACGTGACACAGAAGTCAGTTGACAAATGGGAAACATTACTCTAACTGGAAATACAATTGTATACAATGTGTTCACTACTGAAAATATTCAAAATATGCTTCATTTACTTGAAGACAGTGCCTCACTCGATCCTGACATTCTTCTGTCAGGCTTAAAAGTGTTACAGGTGGGATGTGCTGGATAACATGGATGAACTTTTGTTTGAAGTCGTCTATACATGTAGGCTCTCTCTGAAAAACATGCTGTTTCACAAATCCCCATAGAAATAAATCAAGGGGCGTGACGTCTGGTGACCGTGGAGGCCATGACTGAGGTCCACCTCGTCCAATCAAGTGCACATCGAACATCTCATTTAGTTTCTGGCGAACTGTTAGAGCATAATTTGCCGTGGACCCATCTTGTTGAAACCATATTCTTATCCATTTGTTCAGTGACAGGAACTCCATTAAAGTGCTGTGCAGAAATTCCCCCCCCCCCATATGTGTATTGGTTACATTTCCATCAAAGAAATACTGTATAGTCCTACAACCATACCACCTAGTATTCCACACCGCACCATAACTTCTGGAGCACCAGGGATCTTAGCTTCACTCACCCATCTTAAGTTTTCTTTGGACCAGTATCGTGCATTTTGTGTATGAGCGTGCCCATCCAGAAAGAATTGCTTATTCGTCACAGAACAGAACATGCTGAAGGAAGGATCGATCAGTACGTAAACGCTGTGTGATCCAAGTGCAATGTGTTCGCTTCTTGAATGGATCCTCTTCTTGTATCGTGTGTAAATGCTGTAGGGGTGAAAACGTGCAGATTTCCATATTCTGCGAACAGATTTCTGCTGATACCACTTTCTCGAGCCACATAGCGCACTGACCTTTTGGGACTGGCCGTCATCTTCGCAATCACGTCTATTGAATGCTGTCCGTCAGTAGCAGATCTGGAACGGAAGGTGGAGAATTCTAGCGGTACAAAAAAGAAATATGTACGCTTCCTATAAGATTCTATGTTCGCAAGTTCAAACTCGGCCGTGGGCGTTGGGTCTTTAAGGGCATAAATATATTATAAATGATTTTTTTCGGAAGAGATTTGTACCAGGGAAAACATGTAAATTATGATACCCGGGAAAAAATATACCTGCCATTTCTCGTGTTTGTCAAAATTAAACTCGGCAAGATATAATTTCTATTCTCTTATCTTAACAAGAGTGATACATTTCACTTACAAACTGGGCTATCTCAGAGATGAATTTCGTCGGGGAGGAGTGTTTCCGTTCTACAAGAACAGAACAAAATACAAGATAAGGGACACACAATTGTACGTATGTAATACCTTGCGTTTTCGCCGTATTTGTAGTCACTGAAGTGTTCAGTATTTTTATTCAAATATAACTGAAGACTTATTTTGTGTTGTTCATAGTTATTATGTATAAATTGTAAATATTCAGAGTTCATTGAACGAAAATATTGAAACTCATTGTGAGTAAATTATTGTAAAAGTATAATCACATCAACTTTATTCTATCTGTTGATTGGCCACCTTTGCATCATTGGCCGTGGTCTGTCCATGTAACAATCAATACAGAAGCCGTAGGACGGTATAAACACGCGTAATTAACTTAATTGATATTAATAACAGGAGTCCGCGTACGTTCATTTAGCTCTGCCATTCGAACCAGATCGTCCATGTCGTCATGATGACGTCAATTATGCCCCCATTGCTATAGTAAGTGCAGAGATCTTTAATATGGAACTGCAAGAGGACGAATGACGTTTCTGGTTTTCTGACAGTCTTAACGTTTAGAAATTTGACCTCAATTACTGAATGTAAAATAACATAGGAACAAAATGCCCACAAGAGATAACTAGAATTTTACCGAGCTGGGAGGTGGTAGAAGCGACAATCGGTTGTTTTGTAGAGCTTACATTGTCGCCAATGACAGATATTTAGAAAGTAAGAATCGAGGCCGGAATAAAATGTAGTGTTTTATGTGGTACTTTACAAATATTTCTAATTTATTTACAAATTCTAATTATAAGTGAAGTCAATAGCCGTTTTTGTAGACTAATATTTAGTCGTTTGGACGTTGAGGTATGTTTGTTTGTTTTTCATTACTTAGCCATTACTTTTGAATATCATATCTTCCTTTCTTCCCTTATTTCTTATTTTCTTAATTTACGTTCCATTTGAATGTTCTGCTAAGTTACGTTAAAATTTTCAAATTGTGTCTGTAAAAGGGAAGTAGTAACAAAGTGCGTACTATTGTAACCGCATTACGTGACAATACGAAAATGCATTAACAAAACATGATATCAATGGTTTAACCAGTCTCCTTATTTTGGGAGGGCCCAAATATACAGCACAGTATTCAGTTTTATGATTATATAATATGTCTGATAATCGTATAACATATCTAAAAACGAACAAATTCATGAGTAATGCCTTTACATACATACATACATACATACATACATACATACATACATACATACATACATACATACATACATACATACATACATACATACATACATACATACATACATACATACATACATACATACATACATACATACATACATACATACATACATACATGCACACACCACTCTGTGTATTCACACATTCATGTTTAACGCACCTTAGTGTCACATTTCAGTAATCATGCACCTACTGTACTGATCTATACTAATAATAAATCTGTAGCCGAAATTTTTCTGGTAATTTTCGATTTTCCAAAAATAATTGCTCCTAACATAGCCTATATAATTAACTACCCTGAAACCGAAAATCGCTTTTTTGAAATTTTTGTTTGTATGTCTGTCTGTCTGTCTGTCTGTCTGTCTGTCTGTCTGTATGTATGTTTGTTACCTTTTCACGCGATAATGGCTGAACGGATTTCGATGAAAATTGGAATATAAATTAAGTTCGTTGTAACTTAGATTTTAGGCTATATGGCATTCAAAATACATTATTTAAAAGGGGGGTTATAAGGCGGCCTGAATTAAATAAATCGAAATATCTCGCTTATTATTGATTTTTGTGAAAAATGTTACATAACAAAAGTTTCTTTAAAAATAATTTGCGATAAGTTGTGTTCCTTGAAAAATTTTGATAGGACTGATATTTAATGAGATAAATGAGTTTTAAAATTAAAATAACTGCCATCTAAGGCCGTGTAATGAATTAAAAAACAAATGACTTCGTCTATAAGGGGCCTTGGACAGCAACAATCGAAAGCTATTAAAGATAGCCTACAGAGAATGTTTCTGTGTTTGTATGAAGTAATATCGGAAGCTAAATTAACCGATTTGTATAATTAATTATTATTTCACCATTGGAAAGTGTAGTTTCTCTAGATGGACATAATGCTATAATGTTATTACAGTAACTTCTGATATAATATAATATAATGTAATTTAAGTTATTTGAAGGGTTCACAACCATAGTGGGCCAAGCGCCATTTACTGAATACGTAGAAAACAAGGGTTAGAATTAAGTTATTACCATAATTCAATGGAAACTTATAACAAGTAAAATAAAATATACACATTAAATCTAAATTATGTCAATCTTCATTAAACTATGGTTGCATGTAATAAATATTAAGAAACAGGCTTAAAGAATTGTCATTGCACCAAATGAGTGTCTCTGGACCAAAATGATCGCATTTTAATTATTTGGACGCAATTTAAATTAAGTAACATATTAAAAGATTTATCCTTCTATCAAACACGAATGTTCCCTGGATCAAACGTCCTATTTTAAATATGTAGCTAATTATTTTATATTTATTTCTAACGGGTGCAGCGGAGCGCACGGGTACGGCTAGTACGGAAATAAAATTTGAAGCTCCCGTATTGTAAGAGTTTCGCTTACAACACATGGCGCATGTGCAGTAAACAAGAGCCCCTGTACATATGCTACTTGTAGCCAGTCGTGTGAAATTGTTGCCTGAAAGTTGAACATAAACGTTGACGTTATGAATGCATAAGCATTTAAATAACTATAAAAATGGTACTGGATATATTATTAATGCATTAAAGTACATTCACATTTTTACTCGACTGAAAAAGTAGTATTAAAACTGGTTTTCAAAGACCACACCTTCTACAGGAGTGCACGTGTACACGTCACACGAGAATGAACTGTGCGCGTCAACGTAGTACGCATACTGGTAATAAATCAAACAAAATTGTCAACAATGGATCCAAGTTACAGTTCGTTGTGAATTCGTGTGAAATACTCTGTCCATTGTTCCAAGCAGTCTGAGTTACTTACAGTACAATATAATTTATTTATTCTACACGCTCGAGCGCAGTTCACAAGAATCTGTACTACGGAAGCAAGAATAGTGATTATTTCCAAAACTATTTAAATTCAGACACATATATAGTATGTTTTTACAATGATATTAGGAGTCAGTTCCTAGAATATTGCCCGATATTTGTGAATATCACTGTATAAAAAATTAATAATTCATCATAAAATAGAGTATCTAGTTTATGAGTTGAAGTACAGTCGTCGGAATTTCTTACCAGTACATTTATGAATGAGTATGTCGACATCTGATCATCTAATTGGAATAATAAATTATTATGTAAAATAAGACCTAAATATTACAATTAGATTTTTGAAAAGGAGCAAATAATTAAGGTTTAAAGTCTTAAGAGTTATCACGATTGGTTTAAACATGCACTAAAACAAGACGTAAGTGCAGGTTTGAACCAATAAATTATTGAGATGTGCGATAGATTAATTAGTTTAGGAAATTGTATATTTATTATGTAGAACTACATTTGTATATAGATCTTTTGTTAAATTATTAAGTTTTGTACTTTTGTGAACAATATCAATAAAGCTATCTATCTATCTACATTTATGAATGAATGTTATCATCTTCTGCCTTAATGTTTTATACAGAGTTATTTGATATGGCCTAACTTTATTGCTGATAATGTAGCAAGATAAGTTAATAATTATATTATTAATGGCTGTATTGCTATATCTCTTACATCAGTGGTTCCCAAATGGTGATCCGCGGTTCCTGAAGAGTCCACGTAACCCATTCAGGGTCCGTAGCACTATTGGTAACGAAAAGCTCCGTTGATGAATTACAAACTTTACTTACAGATTCAAAACGTTCATGTAGCCAGCTGAACAAATTTTGCATGGTTGTGTATGATGTAATGTCCTGCAATGTTTGAACTTGAGAGAGGGAACTAAGACATTACAGACTTCGTCTTGCAAATCTAGCTTTCAAGTAAAGCTTATATTTCTTATGAAAAACTAGTCAAAAAATCTATGCTAAAATCCTTAAGCGGTTAAGGAGAGAGGAAATTTTTTAATAAAAAAATGAGTAAATAAAAATATATATATTTATTTAAAACACTCTGTGATATGTGTGGAATACATTGCACAACATTTTGTGGATATTTGTGCCCTTATCGGTTGTAGAGACATCATTTTTAAAGTTCCTGCGCTCTGAGTTTTTAAATCACACACTGCTTTGATTGTTGTTTCCGGTAACTTCATTTTTTGCTACACTGCCAGACAAAAATGCATATAATTTCTGAACTATTAAAGATATGTGCATGAAATTTAGAACACACATTCTGTAGACTATTAGGAAACGTTTCTCTGTAACAGAATTTTGCTAATTGATTTCGTTTTAAAAATATGTCTGTTTGTTTGCAAAAAAAAAAAAAAAAAAAGGAAATAAAAAAAGTGTTCTTCAATTTTAATTGTTTATTTTACAAATGTAGGGACAAATATCAAAATTCTGTTACAGTCAGTTTGTAGAGCATGCTTTTCCAAGTAAAATGTACAAAACTATTTGAATTTATCTTTAAAATTGGCTCAGATATATCGGTTTTAGTAAAATCCTCCATTAGGTACATTCTTTTTCAAATCTGGGCCCTCAAATAATTTTTTTCAAAATATTTATATTTGGTTGAGTTGATATAGCCATGAGCTCTCTACATACAAAAAATTGAAATTTTACACCAAATAGGAAAAAAGTTAAAAAAAAAATATCATCCTCTCCCCTGAAAACGTGAAGGGGTGAGAGTGGTGGACGGCGAATATTTTTATAGCAAGGTAGAACAAACACAAACAGGCCTCCTTCTGCAGAACGAACAGCGACGAATATCGATCTATGTCATACTGGACAAACTTGAACCGAATATAGCGCCTGTAATGCACGACGCTAATATGGTGAGTAAATATTTTGGTATATTTGAACACATTCAACACCAGTTTTAATGGTAATATTTGAGAACATATTTTGCATTGTAGATAATATTGAGGCAATGATTAAAGAATAACGGTAATGGGCTAGGCGAGTTGAAAGTGACAGCTACACTAATGTCCCAATACTGCAGACATTCCTGGAATTACTTACGAAGAACTGCTGCCATAAATTAGTCATAAAATCACTGAACTCCTGCAAAATTAAGCGACTTGCTTCAAAGGTCACTTAACGAGTATCTGTACAAAATCATGAACATTCATGGATGATAAATCATTCTGAATGTGGTGATTTCCCATTAATAGAGCGTAAATGTCATACAAGTGCAGCTCTTAAATATGACACTAGTTTCGGCCCAAGACTTTATAATAAAATTACAAACCATTTTCCAAATTTGAAATATTTTAAAATTGAAGCTTTTAAAAAAGACATTTATTAAATTATTCATGATATAGGCCTGTATATTAACAAATGTATTTTTTTAGCTTTTATTTCTGTCGACTATATTTATGTTTTCATTGAATATCACTGGCTTCTGTCTGATTGTCAATATATATTAAATGTGTTTTTTCTCTCTTTTTCTCTTTCTTCTTTTTTTCTCTTGTGTGTTATTGGTTTGAATTAAGTTACTTACTGTATTTAGTAAACTGTCCTTATAAATTTTATGTTATATTATTGGCTAAGACGTTCACGAGCCTGGCTCTTACGCTAGTGGCTAGAAACATCTTTGTTTTATAATTTTAATTTGTACTCGCTAGCTAGCTAGTTAAAATAAATAAATAAAATGTAGGTCTACAACTAACAACTCTACTGCGCAAGAGCAAAATGCATTGTTGACGTGATTTGTGATTATGGTTCATTGAAATATTTTTCATGTACAGTAGACCATTTCTCGTTGAACGTTTTTCTGAAGAAGACATGAAAAATCTTTGAAATAACTAGTTTATTTTTGTTGCATATAGGCCTACACATCTCTCTGGACAAATATTTTCTACAATATGTGAAGAACAGGCATAGAAATCGACTCAACGTTGATTCACATGTAGAATTATTGTTGAAAATATTGAAATGGATGTGCAAGGGATTGTTCATATTTAGGCTGAGTAACTGCTGGACATGTAATATTTTGTTCACTTCAAATATACATTATTAAAATTAAACTTATGTTCCTTTACCAAATTAAACCATTTCCATTTTCATTTTGTACACTGTTTTTACTTATTAACCGCTACCCACATTTTCCCCAAAAACTGCTCCGGATAGATAACTAGCGCATGTAAATTTTAAAATATTCCAAATTAGGGATTCCATGATGCAGTAGTTTTAAAAACAAGAGGTTCACAGACCTAAGATAATTTCCACTGCATTAACATTACTGCTTATTTGAACTAATGTCGTCAGAAGATGTAGGCTGCCTGTCACTGCCTTTTAATTCTTTTCTCTTAATCTTCTGAAGCCAAGGCTTTAACATTTCCTTCCTTTATTAAAATTTCACTAGGGAGCATCAGTAATTATGGCACACTTTAATACTCGTACAACACATTCTATACTAATGAATTGAAAGTTAACATTGAAAACGAAACTGGTTTAAACAGTTCATAATTGTTATTTTAAAAGTTTTATTTTCTATATGACCGATTTTATAAATGATAATACCTTAATTTAAAGCAGTAGTTGTTGAACGTGACGCGGGGCGTGCCGCAATGATAGACGCATCGCCCGGTCCCTCTTTAATTCATGCGCTGGCCTCATTAATATGAGTATGAGTTCGTTGTATAGTAAACATATAAATTAAATTATTCTCGAGCGATAAGATTTCATGCGCAAAAAAGCCTGTTCGGCGTTTAAAAGGTCATGACATACAAACATTTTATTAATATTTTGGGTGAGCCGATTCTAACCGCTCCACCCGCAGGCTCTGCTACTCAAAGCTGCAGAGTCTGAAACGTAATTGTCTCTGTTACAGAGTTTAAATTGGTCTACAGTGCTCTCAGTTTAATGCAAATGCGTACTGATTATAATTATTTTTCTGTTGATCTCAGTTGGAGCGTAATATTCAGTACACGGAAAAGCAATCAAGGACAGAAAAAGTGAAATCGACTGTTATGAAAATAATTGAGGATTATGTAACTCATTCTGAAATATACACATAAATTTTCATAATTATCTTATTTTATTTATACTGCCCTCCCAAGCCAAAAGGGCGTATCTCAGAACTTGAATATTTTTCAGTATTGAGGATTTAGTGAATGATCAAAGCGCGCCTACTTTTAAAATTAATTTATTGGAATTTTCGGCATATTCATTATTGAAATATATTCAAAATATCTAGAATATAATTTTTAGACTAATTAGCTTACAATTGTATGTACAATTTGAGATACGCCTAATTTGCTTAGTATTAATATTAATTGTTAAAGATACTGATATGCTTAGCAAATTAGGCGTATCTCATATTGTACATAAAAAACCAGTAAGTGAAATTAATTCTGGTTTATTTTATTAATTATGTTTTATTTTATTAAATTACAACACATACTGCATAGCAGTATTGCAAAAAATACTGCAATCTAAGACAAGTATTACCTAGAAAATTAGTGAAGAGACAGGAATTCATTTACCAATCATTTTGTTAATATATTAATGATACAAAGATACAACATTGAAGTTGAAAATAAATGTTTGGTTATATTTACTAAGGTACACAGTTCACTAAATACTTCTACGTAAATTACTGAGGTAAATAAATTAACTAAAAAATAATAAGACACTGAAAAGTTAGTTTATACCAAATAATTGATACTTGAACACAATAAAATTTTAGTCATCATTTACTGGAAGATTCTCCCAAAATTTCAGTCTGTTTTTCATTATTCCACTCAAATTGTGAATTATGGCACTCTTTTTTTAAGCAGGGAATCCAAGGGGTTTTCGTTGCTACTCAGGACATGGTAACTGTTCCTTTAGTTTATTTTTTCATTCAGGAAATTTATGTTGAATATGTACCATCAAAGTCATTTTTGTACTGCATACTGTATGATTCTCTGGAAACCGATATTTCAACCATATCATGCAGACAGGTTCTTGGATGAATCAGGTTCAATTTATATTGTGATGAGTAGTCAAATGAAAAATTACTGAAGCTCCATTGGCAGTACCTCAGTCTGGTAAGATGCTGCTTTTACTGCATCTACAAAGTCTGCAAAATCATGTACTTTATATCCACGTCTTTTCACTGACTGTTCTACTTTGTGATGAAAGGATCAGCAGCCTGGTTCAAAGTATATTATCAAAATTTCATTAGCACTTACATCATTTGAATTCACAATGTAAATAAAAAATGAAAAGAATGTCCAGTTTTTGTTCTAGGCCGTGCAGTTGTCCAACCATAGAGTAATTTTTTTAACAATCTCTCTTGTACTTGAAAAAATTGTAGAAAGTGCTTACAATTTCTTCTTTGCTTCTTTTGAAGAGAGCCTCGTGCCAGACAGCTGCAAAAAGCTTGCACAATTTTTGTTTCCTCCCAACAGGAACGAAGCTCCCATGTAGACAGTCAAACACTTGTGAATATAGCTAACTTAAATGTATCCAGTCTTGGCAAAAAGATAACTTTTTGAAGAGCTGCACATTAAATTATTTTCTTAACCTCTTCAATTTTTTCAGCATCTTCTCTGTATTTGGCCCGAGATTTTGTTGCTCTCTCAATATGTGTTTTCCACATTTTACAAGTTAAAAAATTAGTGTACAAGTTTTCCTTTATGTGGCTATTATTATACACATTGAAGATTTCACAATTTTCACATTCCTCATGCCCCAGTTTAGCAAAAGATATGACCATTCGGCACTTTTCATATGAACATTTGTAATTAACATTCTGGGTAATAAAATCATGGTGCATGGCAGTCAGAGTTATATCACCTGGTAAATAAAGACGATTAGGTGCATGCTCCTTCCGGTAATGTACTAAAGTGATATGGTAGGTTTAAATGAATTTATGTTTCTACGAATATTTTCATTGTCCATTTTGTTGTCTCTAAAATATTTGTGCATATGAACTATCAGTCCAATAGTGATAAAAATAAATATTATTTTACTTACGTGGTGATTATAATGGCGTTTCTAAAATAAGATTCAGTAGAATCAATATTCTGCGTCTTGACTACATAACAACTAACAAGCAAATGAAAATTGTGACATGTTTTCAATAATAAGCTGGAAAAATTAATCGGAACACACCTTGTATTTTAATTTTCATGATAAACAATGAATTAATTATAAGAACTATGTTTAAACTATGGAAAATAAGCATTCGGTTAGTGGCGATTACATTGCTGAGAACGGATTAAAACACGAAGGATTTGTTACTAATGCAGTTACGTCTAATTAGATTAGAATGGCAAATATGAAATACTAAGCGAAAAGAACGCATGTCTGAGAAACGGCCTTTTTGCTTAGAAAAATGAACTTCCGCCAAATTCGTTTAGGAATTTATATTAATTTTGAGATACGACTTTCATTAAATCATATTTTAAAGGCACAATTCATTGAGAAACGGCCATTTCCTTTAGGAAATAAATGTATTAGCATCTAAACTCTTCAATTATGTCAAAAACTGATTTTCAGAAAATCCTTGAGATACGCCCTTTTGGCTTGGGAGGGCAGTATAGAGATTATTAAGTCGGTGGATAGACAAAGGTTTGTAAATTTAAGTAAAGTACCATAAATTGGCACATAAAAACAATCTGTAACAAGAAAATGTGTATTATGCAGTAGTAGAGAGGTGTGAAAAATGTAATTCCTTTATCTCACAAGCAAACGTTCTGATGGGGGCAGATAAAAAAGTTAATTTTTTTCTTCCACCATGTTAATAATGTCAAAAGAAGTTCTTAGACAAATTTTGGCCACTCGACCGCAATTACGAGGCCGTCCAGAAAGTGATTTTCCTTGGGGTCGTTTATAGAAAAAAGCACAATTTCATGGAAATATTTATTGAAACAGATACAGCAATTGTTGCGCTATTTGTCAACATACCCCCACAGGAATTAGACATTTTTCATACCATGGGATCAATTTTTGTGTCGTAGAAGTCAGCCGCCTCAGTCCGGAACCAGCGTTTGACTGCGTCTGCACCTCTCTCTTCGATCCTATGATATGAGAAATGTCTCAATTCCGATGGAAAATATGTTGGAAAATAGCTCAACAAGCTGTGTCCGTTCTAATAAATTTGTCCAATGAAATTGTGTTTTTTCTTTCTGTTAACGACCCCTGGCGAATTAATTTTTTTACGGCCCTCGTAATTGCGGTCGAGTGGCCGAAATTTGTATAAGCACTCCTTTTGGCATTATTAACATGGTGGAAAAAAAATTAACTTTTTTTTATCTGCCCCCATCAGAACGTTTGCTTGTCAGTAGTTTTTGAGGAGATGTTTGTTAATTGTAGAAAATTATAACTTTCGGATAATGAGGCGTAAAGTTTAGGATTATAAACAAGAGTATGTGGCAACATGGCATTTAATAATTTTTGGGCACTCCTTGTTGGAATTTCGAAATAAAATTTTGGCTACCTAATCTTTAAACATCAGAGAATAACATAAACATGTCCACACCTGTGGAGTAACGGTCAGCGCGTCTGGCCGCGAAACCAGGTGGCCCGGGTTCGAATCCTGGTCGGGGCAAGTTACCTGGTTGAGGTTTTTTCCGCGGTTTTCCCTCAACCCAAAACGAGCAAATGCTGGGTAACTTTCGGTGCTGGATCCCGGACTCTTTTCACCGGCATTATCACCTTCATTTCATTCAGACGCTAAATAACCTAGATGTTGATACAGCGTCGTAAAATAATCCAATAAAATAAAAATAAAAAACAAACATAAAATTTAAAAATCCAGTTTTTTACCATTTTCATTCTACATCTCCCCTTATTCAGGTAAATGAATTAAAGATGAATGTTTATTAAGAAATTAGTTACCGTTATAATTAGGACTAAAAATGTTTACGACGAGAAAACTTCATTGTTCTATAAATACAAATGTGCTTTTATTTTGAGTGAACTTAAATTTTGAATATTTATGACAATTTCACAATGTAACTTTATTTTGAATAAAGTTGTGTATGCGTGTGCGTGCGTGCGTGCTTGCTTGTACATGTGTGTGTAACAGATATAACAATGGTTCGACTTCTTCATTCTCCGTCGTTACCGGCAATTTTATAGAGACGCCTCCATTTCACATTAATCCAATGTCATCTGTATTTAGAAAAACCAACTCTCAGTAGGTTCTCCACAATGTCTTTGTTTGCCTGCATAATTTCCTCCAAGATTCGTCTGCGCTGCCGCGTAACAGCTGAAATACTCCCACGCACAATGAAAAGCTGCAGCGCACCTATAATTTTATTTTGAAAACGCTGCTGGAAGCACTTTCAACAGTGCTGCACAGTCGTCAGGTCGTGCAAACTTTTTTTGCACACAGCAGTAACAAGTCCGTGCAGCTGTAAAATAAATTAGAGGAAACATTATTCGTTTGCTACCCATATTAATATTCTGTCTCCTTCCATTCTAATGGCATACCTGTACCTCTTGGGTCTCTCAGCCTATTTTACATGCAGTATAATGTTGTCCATCCTGGTTAAATGTTATGACTCGTTCTGGTTAGAATGTTGAACTTCGGAAGAAATTCACCGTTATCAGAGGTATTTATCGCGCTATTCCCTTGTTAAAAATTTTCCAAATACAATAATTTTTATTCACCTCAAATTTTATTTTTCCATAATATCTGAATGCTGCATCCTTTTCTTTCAGTCCATATCGATCCCTATTCTGTCGGAACAATCCATTGATTTTCTTTTACCACTGTTTTCTTGTTCTTCTCTGTATCTGCCACTTTAAAATCTTTAATAACCTATGCTTTGACATTATTTTATTATGCCAAAACTGTCTCAATTTTTTTTTTCATATTCTAAAATCCTTTTTCAAGTCCTTCACACCTCTACACTTACCTACCTTGCCTCCCGTTTCAGTTACCTGTCATCATATCATAATCTCTTCACACGCACGCAAAATAGCCTCATACTAGCCATACCAACACATAAGACTTCAGCGTATTCATCATCATACACAATCTCGCTTTCGCGCTTGTGGAATACCCTACCCAGTGACATCAGAGATTGACGGAATTTAGTAGCGTTCAAAAGCAAACTTTTTAAACATTTTCTTACTGCGTAGAGTAGGTTTAATTTTTACTTAGTTAATACATTTTTTTTCTCTCTTCTTAATTTTTACAATGAGCTGTCTAGCTTTTATTAGTCTGTTAATTCTTTTAGTACTTTGATTTTTATTGTATTTGTAAATTCAATATTAATTGTAATTATAATTGTAATTGTATTCTTTATATTGTAGTTGAAATCCCCTGGTAGAGGGGAAGAGAAGGCCTGATGGCCTTATCTCTACCAGGTTAAATAAATAAATAAAATATTCTTCGCCTCCATTACTACTTTTTCAGTTCCATTTCGGACTTCATGTCTCCTATATTTTCTCCCAGACATTCTCAAAAAATACATTTCTGTTGTGAATAATTTTTTGGCTATCTGTAAGCCAGAGATGTAAAAATGTGGCTCGTGGAGTGATTTCGCTTCATTACCTCCTCCTACCGATTTAGGTGCTCGCGATGAAATTGAGGGAGGATCGCGTGGCTTTGACATAAACAACCCGTTTCTCAGCGTCACATCAGTGCGGTGGAGGGAGGTAATACATCACGTACAATTTCTCCTCATTTACATCCCTGCTCTAAAGCTAATAGTCCATATTTCTACACTACATCCGGGAAAACTTTGGAAAAAACTTCAATCAGGAAACTTTTCCCAACAAGATTTGAACTAGGCCTGCTCGTCCCATAGTCAGACATTCTAACTGTTAGGCTACTGCACAGCGGTGGACTCGAATGTGAAATCAAGGACTCTTTCACAAGAGGCATAAATAATATAAACGGGTATTTCGATCCTCCCATACGTAAATAATGGCTACATTCGAATTGTGATATAAAAATATAGTCTTTGGTTGAGATTGTTGCAAATTTGGAAGGTTGATAGGAGCCAAAAGGACCAACGTTCGAGATATCCGGCAACTTTTAGTATTATAAATGCTAGATCTCCTTGAGAGAGTCTCATTTCTTCCCTGAATATTAAGCAATCATTTTCCCTTATATGTAAAGTAAGATACAATGAGGTTTGTGGTAGTTACTCTCTACGTTTATTATTTTTAATAGTGTCGATGTACAGCTGTCAAAAAAAAAAAGTGGCCGCACTCGTGAACAGCGAATATTTTCAAAGTCCACTTCGGGTCGCGGTGATGTTACACGATGCATGTGCTTGTACAAGCAGTTCCGGAACTATGGAAGTGTTCCATATCTGCTCCTCGCAGACCAGCGGTAGAGTGCTTGTTTAATGATTCAAAGGTTGTGGGTTCGCGCCTTCTTCAAGTTTTCATTTTATTTTTTAATCGTTCTTTAGCGATGTAAATGATATTCAAATTATCATTTATATCCAGTTATCGTTCTTGATGGATATCACGTTATTTATATTTTGTTATCGTTCTTTAGGGATATGAATAAAATTCAAGTCATCATTTGTATTCTGTTATCGTTTTATAACGATATGAATAATAATAATAATAATAATAATTATTATTATTATTATTATAATAATAATTATTATTATTATTATTATTATTATTATTATTATTATTATTATTATTATTGTATCTCCAGTGGGGGTTAGCCCTATTTTACATATGTATGTTAGGGCTATAGTTTTGTACACAAAACAGATAAGCATAAAGAGAAATGGAAAAGAACATTAAATTAGCTTACGCGATGTAAACAAAACATAAACAATCCGTAAATTAGGCATTGCGATTGCAAAACAAATATCAGTTATCAATTTGAAACATACAAAAACATTAACAACACACATACGTAACACTTCTATAACACAAATATGCAGCTTTCCATACCATACATCATAAATTAATACACAATAGTCACACAAACACAATCAAACTATAATTACGACATTGCGACGACATCAAGCATCCCATAACTGACTCACATACATAACAAATCAAGCATCCGTTGCAACACATACACTTCAACATAGTAACCACACTTTTAAAAGTTACAAATTTGGCTCCAAGAAGAATAAATAGGACACTGTTAGTAATTACTATTCTTCTACAATTTCTTAAATACATCTGTAATAAATCTGTGAAATTCCGATATGAATAATATTCACGTTTTTTATATTGTTATCGTTCTTTAGCGATATAAATAATATTCAAGTTATCATTTACCCTATATTCTGTTTTCCTTCATTAGCATTATAAAATAATATTCAAGTTATTTATATTGTTATTGTTCTTTCGCAATATAAATAATCTGTATTTTATGTAGGTAATTATTATAACACAAATAAACATCTTTCTTTGTAAAATAGGTTACTTTATTTCGATAATTAAACACGTATTATATAATATCTTATATTAACTAAACAAACCGATATTTATCATTTATATTGTGTTATCGTTCTTTAGTGATACTGTATAAATAATATTCAAGTTATTTATATTGTAATCGTTCTTTAGCGATATAAATAACATACATTTAATATTAGTTTTGGAAAAATCCAGTTGCATAATACTGCTATTAGTTTTTCTTTTTGTATTATTACATTATACTATCTTGAACCACAATAAAATGAAAAGGAGTAACGAGGAATTGAACCTGAGACGTTGACATCTAAATTCCGACGTTCGTCCGCTGAGCTACGAGGGCAAAAGTGTGGAAACATTTTCGGAAAAATTGGCCCAATCACACTCTAAGATTTTCTGATGATTCGTAGAAGCTAGTCCAGGATGCAGGGGGCAAAGGCTAATTGAGATTTCCCGATCTCTGATAGGGTCAAACATCCTGATAGAATTAATATTTAACCCTTGCCGTGACTTTCGGTGAAGTCCGGAGGGCCCAATTAGTCAAATCCACTCTCCTCATCTCCACGCTTGGGCCCCCTGGAATTTAATAAGATGCGAAAGAGATAGTGGTGTGCGGAAAGCAACGGGATGTTACCGCATTTAGGCCTATCCTTCCCAAGAAAAACTGCAAACATGAACAAAGGAAGCTTTAAATAGAAGAAGAAGAAGCATCTTCTGCGGACCTCTGGAAAAAGAACTAAGGAAGAGACTAGTGAAGTGCTTTGTGTGGAGTGTGGCATTGTATGGGGAAGGAACATGGACATTACGACGAAATGAAGAGAAACGAATTGAAGCATTTGAAATGTGGATGTGGAGAAGAACGGTGCGTGTGAAGTGGACAGATAGAATAAGAAATAAAATTGTGTTTGAAAAAGTGAGTGAAGAAAGAATGATGCTGAAACTGATTAAAAAGATAAAAAGTAACTGGTTGGGTCTCTGGTTGAAAAGAATAATAGACGACATTAGGATATGTGGATCATATGCGGAGACTAAGAGGAAGGCAGAAAATAGGAAAGATTGGAGATTGCTGGGTTTGCAATGAAAGATCTGCCCATGGACAGAACACTTATGTATGTATGTTCAGAATGCCTGGAATATCGTGTCTAAAAACAGTCGCTATTTGCATAGACTAGTCAATTCCATGCCCACTCGACTGCAAGATGATCGAGATAAGAGGAAGATAGACTAAATATTGAATTATGGCTTTTTGTTTTGTTTTTTGAACGCTTAATTGTTTGAATGTTTTAAGGCCGACGCCAGTAAATATGTTTTGTTTATGCCACGAAAGATATTTTTATTGAGAATAAAATCTTTTTTCTTTCCATTTGCAGCCACAATATCATAATGATAAAGTCATGGCATAATATATTAATGAACCTGATGTTAATTGCTAAAATAATCGTAAAAGAAAAAGGAGCCATTATGTATAGTTTGTCTCTCTCAAAAACAGAACAAAAAAGAACATAAAAAGCACGTGGTTGTAGTCGAACGCAGGACCTCATGAATAAGAGGCCTGAACGCTACCATTATGCTATCGATAACACACAGAATACTTCAATTATAACTGTAGATATCAGGCAACGTGGTCCAACAACATGTAACATCGCCTGTCTCCGAATTGTAGCGAAGATACCCGAAGGGAACTTTGTTCCAGGAGAGCGGCCACTTTTTCTTTTGACAGCTGTACGTAGAGTAGTACTATATGCTCTTACAACTGTATGTCTTAGAAAAGGTATTCAATATGATTGACCCATCTCGTTGCATACTTTGCATCTCTGCACTATCGACTGTAGGACTCTTTCACAAATATCTGGTTTCCTTTGAATCTGAATCCCAACAAAGAAGTGTATGCTGGATTGTGTGTGTCTGGTGATCTCTCACGACCGAAGACCGTTTAGTTTCACTGTTGTTACCGTGATCTTTCCTCTAAACAAAGTACATTTCGACAAGTCTTGCATTTGTGAAACTCTTAATTTAAACTACTTAATCAAAAAAGTAAACACGAACCATCTAAAGCGTGCATCACTAGTAAATTTAAGAAATTATTTTTGTTCACGCAAACTCCGCCGTGGTTCTGCAACCTATCGTGGAGACCTGTGAAAAGAGTTGCCTGTGTTAGCAGACGTTCAAAGACACCTGACAATCACTAATTTTGCAATAGAGAGATTCCGAATATACGAGTTCCTTGGCAGAAGTTGCTATATTTTCTATCACTCCCCGAAGTTTGTAAAACCACTCCTTATACAAGTCGTATAAATTTGCAGCTTTTATACTACCCTAGTGCTTTCTCTACTTCCTCAGTATCGGCAAGTCATTAACTTGGAATAATATTTGTTGACATAAGACGCTTATTTTTTAATGTCTGGATATTGCCC
The DNA here is from genome assembly GCF_040183065.1 of Periplaneta americana. Taxonomy (NCBI): domain Eukaryota; kingdom Metazoa; phylum Arthropoda; class Insecta; order Blattodea; family Blattidae; genus Periplaneta; species Periplaneta americana. The sequence continues at coordinate 40,541,456 of NC_091125.1, forward strand.
TGAGTCAGTATTCTTGCTTTTTAATATAACTCTTTTAGATTCTCGGCAGATGAACAGATTAAACTTAAATCCAGTTTCAGCTAATACTAGAACTGCTATTAGAAACCATCCAGGCCACATATTATTGATATGAGTACGGTCAACGAAAGAGCTGATCAACTTGCCAAGACTAGATTATGCTTATTTCAAATGCCCTTTCTGTTTATGAACGAACAACTAAGAAATAACATGGTAAAAATGCGGGATGACGATTGGAGAAAAAATATATGGTATACCTCGGGATAGGTAACAGAAGAGCTCTTTTTCTCCACAGTTTTAAATCGGAAAAAGTGTAAATTCCTGGCACCAAGCTATATTTGTTACTCAATTTCTGTTAGGCCAAGGTCAGTCTCGTTTCTATTTTCAATGATTTCGTATTAATTATGGAAATAATTTTCTTTGCAAGTGTAACGAAGCATTACAGACTGTTTATCATCTTATATTTGATTGTCACATTTTCAAGAGAGAAATATACGAGTTAACATCACATTTATATCACTGTAACATTACATATTGTCCTCCTCTTTTTAAAATATTCGTTACACCATGCAGTTATAAATATTTTCTCAGTTTCACTTGTCATATTTTTAAAGGTTGTAAACGCATTTATATTATGTTGTATGTTTAGTTTATTATTTGTTTTATTATTGTATAATCCTAACATACCTTAAATACAATAATATTATTGGTGAATTTTGCAAATTTAATAATATAATTATAACCTTCTAGATCTACTTTTCGTTGCTTTCCTGAATGTCATTTTCTGCGTTGACGTATGGGTTCATAATATGTAACTTCGTTAACAATATACATTTATGTTGTCATTTTTTAAATAATTGAGATGTTTGTCACATAATCACGAATCCGAAGAGTAAAGATAAAGATAAGGCTAAGCCCACTGGATCTCAGGACAAGGTCTTCCTGCATGCATAGGGCTAGCTTTCTTTCTTACTAGCTAGGGAAGCTACTTCTCGAAAGGATAAGATCTTTTCACTTTTCTTTTAACTAGTCTATAAATCCTGTCAGTGTTGTTCGTAGCCTCTAGCATATTTAAAACTATCCGTCTTTCTTCCAGTTCTCTCCGTGATGTTCTGCATTTAGCTGCTTGGGTCCACTCTCCTCCTGCCTCCTTCCTGAAGAGGTTCTTGCGTGGTTTGGCCAAGTTCCTCTTCCCCATCCTTGGGTCCCTACAATATATGTTTATCTCTATAGATGCAAAATCTTCTGTCCATCTTCATGATTTTGCTACTGTCTTTTTGTGTCCATTCTTTCTCGAAATCTCTTAGTCTTCTGCCCATTACTGTCAGTTGTTTTAGTTCCTGTATCGTTTTAGTTTCTCTTAGGCTAATAAATGTTGTTGAAATTTTCAAGTGAAGTGATTTATACATATAGTGTATGTCCATTTCATAGGTGGGCGTTTCCAGAGGGACCAGCATAAAGGAAGAGGAAGAAGAAGATGCGAGCTGTGAAGCCGGTGACGGTGGACAGGAAGGCGGAGGAGCTGCGGACTCAACGGATGTCGAGTCCATTCTTCTCATGTCGTCACGCCCAAGCGGGGGCGCCGCTGCCACATGGTGGCACATCAGACGACTACTTCACCGCCTGTGCAGATCGCACCGTTTCAAGAATCTGCAGGTGAGGGCATCGGCTAAGATAAGATCATACACCACCACACTATACGCAAAAGTGACGCTTGTGATCCAAAATTGAAAGTTCACCTATCTGCCATGTCTGAAGCAGACAAATTTTGTTGATAGACCAAATGCGACACGATTCAATAAAATTCTGTCAACGAAATATGTATTTTAGGTTTTTTATTGTGAATCCATGCGCAATTTTAAAGACATCAGTGTTATAATATGGAGAGCGTAATTGAATACGTAAGTCATTTCTGAAATAAGTTTATTCCGATAACAACAGCAATCAGATCTCAATGAAAATGGCCTTATTCGAGGAATAGGGCCTGTTCATAAGTGTTGTGAATATTGTGAAGCTTGTGTAAATCTAAATAGATGCATGAAATAATATCCTTTCTTGACATAAAGTTGTTTTGAAGTGAGACGAATACGATAGCATTCTTAACTGATTTTAGCCAAAAATGGAATAAATCTCTTTCAAAAATGATTGATTCAATTCATATTATAAATTATAGTTCCTTGTAAAAACTTCCCAATTTGTCAATGCATTTATGTTTAAGGGGTGTCAAAGGGTTTGTTGTGAAATCGAAGAAGATTACAGTTTAGCTTTTTAAATACGTTTAAAATGTATATAAATAAACGAAACATTACCTGGTTTTAAGTGAAATTAAAAGTAGGCCTAAATCTTAGATAGCTACTTCAAAATGTTTATTCACACAATGTTAATAGTTCGACGTAACCAACATATATTCACTGTCTCACAAAAAGGACTTTGCTTCTGTATGGCAATCATCATCATCATCATCATCATCGTCACTCCAAGGATTAGGCAATTGCCCGTTCCGACTTCATAATTCATCAGCCCAACGTTTTCTAGGTCTCCCGACGTCACGCCTTCCTCTTGCTTGATAATTTCTTGCTAACAATGGATAGCTCTCCTTATTCATTCCATTCATGTGTTCAAGCCACTTTTGTCTATAATTCGTGACTTTATCCAGTAAAGGCTGTACTTTTATTTTTTCTCTAATTCTATCAAGTTTTGTACACCCTTTAACTTGTCTGAGGAACCTCATCTCCGCCGACTGTATTCTTTCTTTCTGTTTTTTTCGTTGGAGCTCAAGTTTCACATCCATACAATATTGTGGGAATCGCCATAACTTTATACATTTTTACTTTTGTTTCTTTTTTAATTTTATTTTTGAACGTTTTCTGTATTGTTCCATATACCGTCTGAAATGTATTTATTTTAAAATCAATGTCTCTTTCCATATTGTAACTAATATCACAGCCCAAATATTTGAAACTAGACGCCTTTTCTATACTTTGATTGCATGGCAATAATTTTTTTTTTTTAAGCTGTTGGTGAACTCACTTGTAATATATCTGATGTTAATAACGGGCGTACGCCTGGAAATAGGTTTCGCTTAGTACGGTGCCGTTTGAAAAGTGACATGGGCAAGTAACAGTCCGCTTAGCGGTGATTCAGCGCGTCGGCTTTCTGCAATAAAATATCGCAACTTAAATAGGTTACATTACAGGTATAATTTATTTACTTACCTTATAATAAGTGCTGGAAATGTCGACTACTGGAAATATAACACCACATTTTGTATGATTTTGTCGCAATATTCACATTTCACTCCAATCTTACTGATTTAAACTATCACTGACTACATTGTTACTTCATTCTTTAGACATCATCCTTATAGTGCTGTATTTTCAAAATTGTCTCATAATAATCTCTTTCTGTTATCTAATATTATTTGAAATATATTAACATTCTATGTATTTTAGCTTAATTCTGCTACACAGTTTATTTCAGTGTCTAATTAATAGTTCATAGTATTTTGTTGTTTAATTCGTATATAACTCTTGTATACATGTAACTCTCACTTAATCAAATTGTTGACTTTTTTGTAAGTTCATGCATATGTATATACACTTTTTGCTGGTTGAGTGGAAGAGAAGGCCTTACGGCCTTAACTCTGCCAGCTAAAATAGATTATTATTATTATTATTATTATTATTATTATTATTATTATTATTATTATAAACGAAAATTCCCTGTTCTAATGTGTACTATATTGTCACGAACAAAAGTGAACTGCAATGAATTCAAGTCAGCTTTGTACTAATCTTGACGTTCTTCCTTCAGCCTGTGTTAACTGTTCATACTGCGCAAAAAGACCTCTCTTATTGTTCTTATTAATTATTTGACAACTGTAAATTAAATGTTCTGTATTTTCAGTGAAAAAGAAAGCTATAAAAGTATCACACTTTAACTTATTGATAACTTTTGGGTAAACAACGACGTCTTTAACACATTCTGTTATAACCAGGAACTAGAATGTAACCATGACCAGTCATGTGATCCTATCGGTAATAATCAAAACGTAGCTTGTTGTTGAAATTAATGGAATCAGTTGTCTTTTTTTCTAACGGAAGTGTGTTTCAAGAGGTACGTGTTGTAATGTGGAACACAAATATAGTTTTTTTAAATATCTAATTTAATTCTGGACAAGAAGTTCCTTATTGATTTAAAAAATCGAAATGGCGGTGAATTATTGTTCCATCCAAGCCTTCCTCTAAATGAGAGCAAATCTTCTTTGTTGTTTTGATTTCATTTGTATAAATTTAATATAGATACAAATTTGCGACTGTCAGTGAGATATGAATATAATTTTCAAATTCTCTTAATGAGTTGTCAGAGTCTGACAACTGCAGTGCTTCTTGGTGTTTTGTACACCTCCCAACCAATATTAACTCAAATACGTTTCAGTGGTGATTAAAATCTGTTTCCAATTTTTTTCTTGTTTTGTAGATAAAACAGCTTTATATAATGATGTCAAATTATCCTTAATATTCAGCATATCAAAGAAATAATCAAAGAACAAACAGAACTGCTTTGTTTATTTCTTGTCAGAAAGTTGAGAAATTTCTAAATTTTCTCATAAATACTGCATTATCATGCCTAGGAGGTACCTTAAACGTGAAAAGCTAAATATACCTTTACCTTTTTGTTACATATTATTATTTTGGTGAATTATTAATTTGTTGGCGAATATAAGATCTTTATTAATGAAAGGTTTACAGAGTTTAAGTGTACTACCATAAAATTTTCCCAGTTTCAGGATGATTAATGTAAGGTTCCATGTTCTCAAGTTTCATAATTGAGGGCCATTTTTGCAAAACTTGCTAACTGAAAAAAAAAACAAACAAACAAATTTTACAGGAGAGACAAAACACTATAGTAAGCAAGTTTTGCTGTATCTCTCACTTATAGCAGAAAGCAAGTTTTGAAAAAACGATCACACTTTGACACACTACAATGAAGAGAAATAACCCAATTTTACTAAGACGCTTTGTTAACGAATCCATCAAGATCTCAATTTTGGAAATTTTGCAGTTAGCAAGTTTTGCAAAAACGGTCCTCAATTGTACTATGTTCTCCATTATAGCAAAATTACTTGTTTCGAGTTTTTTATGGATTGTTAACATCAACACCAGCATCGTGAAACAGTAAAGTATTCAAAATAACATTTTTGCTATTAATTCTTATTGTACTTAGCCCACCATTAAGAAAACACTCGATTGGAATATTCCATTATGCATGATACCCATAATCATCACAACAAAAGGGTCCATTGGTTCTTTATCATCAACAGTACAAATACCGCTGTAATCTATATACAAATTAATTTTCATTCCAGTCTGATCATCGTTTTGTCACCACTTCACCACACATTGATGCACCATAAGTTTTGTAATCTGTTAGTTTCACTCTTTCACTAATGGCTACCTTCAGATGTAAAACGTTGTTTACCTTCAGCAGTATAACACCACATCCTTAATGTCGTTGGATAAGGAAAGCAACAGTTAATGATTCTCTAACAAAGTTATATCTTCAAGAAGAGCGAAAACACATCACAACAAATGATAATATGACCTTCTGTTAGATTCTTATTGCCTAAATATTTCAAGAGCACTGTCTGAAAAATTTGTTCCTATAAATCTAATTAGATACTACATTCTGTGATTTCAATACCGACAATAAGTGAATATGATTTTTTTTTGTCAATTTTATGTTTTACTTGACCAAATATAGGTCTAACTTATTCCCGTAATACACAGTATTTACAGCATTTTTTCGCAAAAACATATTTTAATCTCTTCTTTACTGTAGCTGGGTTCCATTCCTCTGCATAAGTATGGTCATCTACCCCACTGTCTATCAGAGGTACATGCGATGATTCATTTCCATTAGTGCGGTAGCTCTCAATTTTAATAAGCACTGTTATACTGTGTTTCAAATATTAATCAGAGATGTACCTAAGTCCAAAATTATTCTGGGAGTATAAAATTGTGTTGTGGGTGACAATATTATTGAAAGTATATTGAATAACCCGTGTTTCTCCTCCATTTTCATTTTCGAAAGGGATTAGTACGTCTCCTAAAAATTTCCGACTATATTCCCATGTCAGGCAGAGGAACTTCCAGTGATTGGTTGCTGTATTGCCGCATATACAGCGGAAATTAAGGCATGGAACGGGAACAGAATATGCTTGTACAGAATACGGGTTAATTTCGTACACTGCAGCGGAAAATACACGTATTCCTCTGTCGCACGAAGAATCGTATTGGGATGTGGTACACAGTAAGCTCTTGGAGGACGTATCGATTTCTAATTGAGATTATTGGGAACATGCTCCTTCACTTTGCGGTATCTACTTTCAATAATTTATTTGTTTCTGGCAGTAGGCCTATCCTCAAGCTAGATTGTATGCTTACGCATTGTTCTTCTTCATGTTGACGGATCCGAATTGCTGCTATTGGCAGAGCGACATTATGCTGACTAAGAGATCCGGATTCAAGTTCTGATAGAGATGCAGTCTTCCTCCTTGCCATAACTTTCCAAATTTCTCTCCTGGATTCACTCACACACTCTTTCTCAGATTGAAAGGCGACCGTTGAATCCGGAAAAAATGGAGCTATCTTTGCCTCCTATAAACTTCAGTGTCCAGTACACGAATACATATAATTATATCTCCTGTGCGCCTTAGCATCAAAATACACGGGTATACGTATAGGCATATATATGTCTTCCTACTGTACTTCTCTGTGGCGAGTACATGTGGCATTTTTTATCTTATCTTTATACCTCCAATACTTTTCAGTAGCGAGTACATGGACACGTATCTATAAATGTTGTGTACCTCAGCAGTGAGTACGCGAAAATCTACCCTTCTTCCTTCTTTATCTTCTCAGTGTCTAGTACACGAATACTTACCTCTACACCTCAGTGTCTAGTATCTCTCTATCTATTGTAATTCTCAGTGGTGAGTACAAAGTCTATTTAGCTCTCTACCTCCTCTATATTTTAGTGACACACGGATAATTATTACGTCTACCTGCTCTATGCCTTATTGGCGAGTACACAGATACTTATTTCTCTACCTCCTCTATGCTTCAGTAACATACGGATATTATTATGTCTACCTCCTCTACGCCTTAGTGGCGAGTACACAGATACTTATTTAATCTACCTCCTCTATGTTTCAGTAACATACGGATATTATTATATCTACCTCCTCTACGCCTTAGTGGCGAGTACACAGATACTTATTTCTCTACCTCCTCTATGCTTCAGTAACATACGGATATTATTATGTCTACCTCCTCTACGCCTTAGTGGCGAGTACACAGATACTTATTTAATCTACCTCCTCTATGTTTCAGTAACATACGGATATTATTATATCTACCTCCTCTACGCCTTAGTGGCGAGTACACAGATACTTATTTCTCTACCTCCTCTATGCTTCAGTAACATACGGATATTATTATGTCTACCTCCTCTACGCCTTAGTGGCGAGTACACAGATACTTATTTAATCTACCTCCTCTATGTTTCAGTAACATACGGATATTATTATATCTACCTCCTCTACGCCTTAGTGGCGAGTACACAGATACTTATTTCTCTACCTCCTCTATGCTTCAGTAACATACGGATATTATTATGTCTACCTCCTCTACGCCTTAGTGGCGAGTACACAGATACTTATTTAATCTACCTCCTCTATGTTTCAGTAACATACGGATATTATTATATCTACCTCCTCTACGCCTTAGTGGCGAGTACACAGATACTTATTTCTCTACCTCCTCTATGTTTCAGTAACATACGGATATTATTATATCTACCTCCTCTACGCCTTAGTGGCGAGTACACAGATACTTATTTCTCTACCTCCTCTATGCTTCAGTAACATACGGATATTATTATATCTACCTCCTCTACGCCTTAGTGGCGAGTACACAGATACTTATTTCTCTACCTCCTCTATGCTTCAGTAACATACGGATATTATTATATCTACCTCCTCTACGCCTTAGTGGCGAGTACACAGATACTTATTTCTCTACCTCCTCTATGCTTCAGTAAAATATACGGATATTATTATATCTACCTCCTCTACGCCTTAGTGGCGAGTACACAGATACTTATTTCTCTACCTCCTCTATGCTTCAGTAACATACGGATATTATTATATCTACCTCCTCTACGCCTTAGTGGCGAGTACACAGATACTTATTTCTCTACCTCCTCTATGCTTCAGTAACATACGGATATTATTATATCTACCTCCTCAACGCCTTAGTGGCGAGTACACAGATACTTATTTGTCTACCTCCTCTATGCTTCAGTAACATACGGATATTATTATATCTACCTCCTCTATGCCTTAGTGGCGAGTACACAGATACTTATTTCTCTACCTCCTCTATGCTTCAGTAACATAGGGATATTATTATATCTACCTCCTCTACGCCTTAGTGGCGAGTACACAGATACTTATTTCTCTACCTCCTCTATGCTTCAGTAACATACGAATATTATTATATCTACCTCCTCTACGCCTTAGTGGCGAGTACACAGATACTTATTTCTCTACCTCCTCTATGCTTCAGTAACATATACGGATATTATTATATTTACCTCCTCTACGCCTTAGTGGCGAGTACAGAGATACTTATTTCTCTACCTCCTCTATGCTTCAGTAACATATACGGATATTATTATATCTACCTCCTCTACGCCTTAGCCTCCTCTACGCCTTAGTGGCGAGTACACAGATACTTATTTCTCTACCTCCTCTATGCTTCAGTAACATACGGATATTATTATATCTACCTCCTCTACGCCTTAGTGGCGAGTACACAGATACTTATTTCTCTACCTCCTCTATGCTTCAGTAACATACGGATATTATTATATCTACCTCCTCTACGCCTTAGTGGCGAGTACACAGATACTTATTTCTCTACCTCCTCTATGCTTCAGTAATATAGGGATATTATTACATCTACCTCCTCTACGCCTTAGTGGCGAGTACACAGATACTTATTTCTCTACCTCCTCTATGCTGCAGTAACATACGGGTATTATTATATCTACCTCCTCTACGCCTTAGTGGCGAGTACACACATACTTATTTCTCTACCTCCTCTATGCTTCAGTAACATATACGGATATTATTATATCTACCTCCTCTACGCCTTAGCCTCCTCTACGCCTTAGTGGCGAGTACACAGATACTTATTTCTCTACCTCCTCTATGCTTCAGTAACATACGGATATTATTATATCTACCTCCTCTACGCCTTAGTGGCGAGTACACAGATACTTATTTCTCTACCTCCTCTATGCTTCAGTAACATAGGGATATTATTATATCTACCTCCTCTACGCCTTAGTGGCGAGTACACAGATACTTATTTGTCTACCTCCTCTATGCTTCAGTAACATACGGATATTATTATATCTACCTCCTCTACGTCTTAGTGGCGAAACACAGATACTTATTTCTCTACCTCCTCTATGCTTCAGTAACATACGGATATTATTATATCTACCTCCTCTACGCCTTAGTGGCGAGTACACAGATACTTATTTCTCTACCTCCTCTATGCTTCAGTAATATACGGATATTATTATATCTACCTCCTCTACGCCTTAGTGGCGAGTAGGCAGAGACTTATCTCTCTACCTTTTTTATACCTCACAGTGTCGAGTACGGGAATACTTATCTACCTCCTCTTTGCCTCACTGTCGAGTACACGGATACGTATCTATCTCCTCTATATTTCAGTGGCGAGTACGCGGATATGACGCAATCTTTGCCGACCACTGCTTTAATGGCATATGGATACTTATTATGTCTACTTCCTCTATGCGTTATTGGCGAGTACATGGGTACTTTTCTGTACCTTCTATATGACTGTGGCGAGTACGCAGATACTTATTTACCTCCTCTGTGTCTTAGTGGCGGGTACACGGATAACTAATTTATCTCTCTACCTTCTCTGTGTCTTAGTAGAGAGTACATGGATACTTAGCTTTCTTCCTCCTCTATACCTCCTACTCTTCATCTTTCTCCGTCTCCGCAGCTCATTTCTGGAACTCTCTACCACAGAACGTCAAAGACTGTCGGACATTATCTAGTTTCTAAAATAAACTAAAATTGCACTTTTTCAATTCAGATTCCCTTCAATTATAAGCCCTTTTCTCTGCGACAGTTTTGTAAAAAATATATATTTCTTTTTATTCCTTTTTTGTTCTCTTAATCACCAAATAAATTTATTAGCATAGCCTTTTTACAGTGGATTTTTTTATTTCTTTTTTTCTCTTTTTATTACCATTTTATTTCATTCAGTTTTTTTGTATTCTTCCTTACGTTTTCCCTGTTAACTATTTGTACTAACTTAGTTGCTTTTATTATATTCCAATCTTTAGATTTGTATTTTACTTTATTTTTTCTATTATGATATTATTTTCATATTGTTTTTGTGTCGATTTTGTTATGCTATTATTTTTTGTAATATGTTAGTATTCTGTTCTTTAACTTTTTGTTAAATTCCACTGCTTGTGTACTTTGTGATCTGGTAGAGTGTAAGAGAAGGCCCTATGGCCTTAACTCTGGCAGTATAAATAAATAAATAAACAAACAAATAAGTAAATAAATGAATGAAAAGGAAACAAATAAACAGAAATAGATAAATAAATACTTTAGTAGCGAAGACACAGATACTTATCTCTTTGCCTTCTCTGTGACTCATTGGCGAGTACGCGAATACTTCTCTACCTCCTCTAGGCCTCAGTAGCGGCTACACGGATATGTAACCTCTCTTCCTCATCTATGTTTTAGTCGTGAGTACGCGGACACTTACTTGTCTACCTTATCTAAGCCTTAGTGGCAAATACCTCTCTATCTCTACACTTCAGTGGCGAGTACACGGATACTTGTGTACTTTTATCTCTATATCCTGTACGCCTCAATGGCACTTACACGAATACTTACCTCTCTACATTCTTTATACCTCAATGACTGGTACACGGAAATATTTACTTTTTTTTTCCTTTTATGTGGATATTATTTTATCTTTAGTCATGTTAATTACCAATTCTTGCCAACAAGTAATACGAAACAGTATAGCCTATGTAAAGGGGACACGAATCAAGAGCACATGTTATTATTAATAATATACTTCCTCGAAGGACACCTGAAAACTGAATTACCGGTACGTGTCTTAAAGAAAAAGAATGGTCTGTAAGAAGTATCGCTGAAATTTACACACACGTCTCCTGTCGACTGGTATAACATCTAATATTGTTGTTGTAGGTGGAGATGCTGTACCAGCGCTATTTTCTGCGCATGAACCAGAGCAACATGACTCACCTTCTCGGCCTCCTACTTGCCCTGTGCTCTGTGCTCGGCCTCTTCGAGCTCGCCACTGCCCTCTTCTCCAACTCGGGTCTCCGTGAACCTGGCCTTCTTGCTGTTGGCATGACACTCACTTGCTGTTCCGCCGTTTATGCAGGTAAGTGATTACATACATGATTCAGAATTCTTACTAAGTTGAACAAGTGGCTGTGCGAAAAGTTTTCTTCTGAATTAATAAATTTGAGATTCTCGTGTCATTGTAACTCCATTCGTCGTATTGTCATCCCGTCGCCTCCAATTAGCTTCATTAACTCATGTGAGACGCCAGGTATAAATATAAATTATTAGGCTTAGCCTACATGATCAAAACTGGAAAAATTTAGTTGTGATTTTTTGAAAAGACAGTTGACAGAACTGTTTGTTTTTAAAACTAACCTTAGTTTTGGCCGCCTTAGTAGCTCCGTTGGCGTAACTCTGGCTTACTATGAATGAGTTTCAATCCCTACGATGCACGTGGTGGGGTTGTATTTATGATGGACAAAGCCAAGATTCCTGAAAATTTTTCTCGGTATGCTTCCGTTTTCCTCTATAGTTCTGTCTTCACTTTTTATTTAAAAATTCATTATCATTTCGATAGTATTCATCCATAATGATGATGTGTGACATATAGGGAACAGATTTCTAGTTTCGTTCCTATTTTGTTTGCTACGCCTTAGACTATGTTGTTTGGATACCTCTACGTTTCATTTACACAGGGTCAACTTATTAAAATTCTGTAGGGCTTAAAACGCCTAAATTAACCATAAACTCCTATCAATCACTAAAAACTATGTTTGTGCCTGAAAAGCGCCTTTTTAGTATTTGCATATATTTAAAATAACGATACCAGTAATAGAAATGCAAAAATGCCCCAAAAAACTACAAAAATGCTATTTAAAACGTAAAACAAAATTATCTTGCATAACTATAGCTTACTTCAACTGTCTCAACTGTGATTTCTCGAGTCTGGTCTGACCACACGATTCCTAATTCAGATCTAGTTGGTCACATTTAACACAACTTAGATAAGTAGCGACTATACAGAGTGGATCGTAACTAATGCAATTAATTTCAGGGGGTTATTCTTAAAGATATTTCAAATAAAAAAGTTTAATACAGTTTTGCTCGTTTTTGCTTCCTTTTTGAGATAAAATTTGTTTTATATGAAACATTTCATACTATGTTCTGGGAAAGTCTTTGATTCAATTCCCAATATACTCAATCAATTTGAGACAGCAGTGTATTATGATAACAAATAATTTAAATAATTTTAGTTTTGTTCTTTAAATGTGCAGAAATTTTATCCGAACAAATGTAACTTTGTAAAATTCCTTTGTCCTAATCGCATCTGCCTCTCAAAGAGGTAAGTACGAGTATGTTTGCCACTCGAGGCTTGCGTCGCTCGGTTCTACGAACACATACTCCGTGTCTGCGCAGGGCTGGTGGCCGTGCTATCTCGCCCGGCGCTCAACGAGCTGTACCTGCTTGGAGTCTCCTACGTGGTGGTGGCAACTTTCCTAGCCCTCGAGGTGACCCTGGCCACCGCCACGCGTCCTCGCGCGCCCTCGACCGGAGTGGGGGCCTCCATGTTCTTCATCTACTTGACGTACTCGCTGCTGCCCATCCGCTTGCAGGAGGCCGTGGGCGCGGGCACCGTGTTGTCCGTGGCGCATGTGGCCTGCATCCTGTATCTGCACCACGACGACCCCATCTGGAGGCAGGTAGGTTGCATACTTTTGTATATTCCAGTGGCGAGTCCTGGCTGAAATTTTTGGGAGACGCTGGTGTCTATATTTTATGCTCGACCATGCCGAAATGTAGTAATTATACACCTGGTAGCACTCCTTTAATGCATGTCATTAAAGTACACCTACTCATTAAAGTTCAGATGTTCTCAGCCAATGACAACTCAGCTTACAGGTGTTCAGCCAATAACGAGTCAGCTTTGTATCGTTATAAAACCGCAAGTATCGATTATTCTCGGATATGCAATCGAAAGAGAATTAGCGAAAAGTCACGGAGACTGGAAATCCAATACTGTCGCAGAAGGTTATGTTCTGTTACTATAATAATTAGCGTTAATTGTAAATAATATTCAAATAAATTCAATTTGTCATCTCGTTTTTCAATGTCGAATTCAATAATCAAAGTTATACCAAGTTTAACGGATTACACAAGGTAATTGACATTATTGTTCCTCGGAAAAAATCAATACTTTCGCGTCTGCGCACATCTCACAATTCACGACCTAGAACAAGGTCACTTCCGATCTTGTCAGATACAAATAAAATGTATACATCTGAATACTGTAATTTCAAGTTAGAAATATTGTCGAGCATGAAAAGTCGTATGAAACTCGCCTATAATGGTAATTAGGAAGCTCGTATGAAAATTATGAAACTCGTTTACGCTCGTTTCATAAACATCCATACTCGCTTCTTAATTACTATCATTATAGGCTCGTTGCATAATGTACTATTAAGATAATCTAATTATTAAAAAAATATTCATTTTGTTGGTTGAATTATCGTTACAGTTCGCCTGTACCCCATGGAAAAATTTGTGCTCAAGGTTACAATATAGATAATAGTAATTAGTGCAGTAAGCCTAACACTTTTTTCCCCACAAGATGCTAGATTAATACATACAACATATAAAAATGCGGTATTATAACATTACGGTGTAATTCAAGCCAACTCAAATATAATGTTGCGCCAAATCAGCTGCCATCTCAGTATTTTTTGTTTTTAATTCCAAACAATTCTTCTAATTCTTTCAAAAAGTGTTAAATTCATGTTTCTACACACATATCTATCAAAAGTCTCATGGTCCCATGCAGAGAAACATCAATTTGTTAGTATATATGAAATGGAAAAAACGTACGTTTAAGACGACGGAAACGCGATATCTGTACAAGACTTTAAAAAAATCTATATTCCAACCGAGTGTGCTAATTTTTTCAGATAGTGTTAAATTCGTGTGTCTACACAGTTTTCTATCAAAAGTTCCAGGGTTCGATGAAGAGGAATAAAATATTAATTTTACACTTTGTGATATTATAAAACATTCAGACTATTTGTGTTTTGCATACACAAATACACGCACAACACAAAACTCAATATATAAATATTTACAATTACTTAATTGTTCCATATGATAATAATTAGGCCTATTTATATACAAAATCCATTCTCCTGTATTTCAATTTATTGAAACTGTATTAATCTATCTATGCACTTGGAAAAATCTAGGTACTAAAATATATTTTAAGTTAATTCACAGCAATAATTAAAACCACAATTTTAACTTTAACAATAATGAATATATTAGTAGTGGCGAGTATTAATACAAATCTCGTAAAAAACTGTACTAAAGAACATGTGTGTTTCTCACTACAGAATATTCGGTGTACTGCTGACTCACAAAGAGCACGGTTATACACGAGTCACAGACTCATATAACTTCAGTCGCGCCCAGGTATATGCGTGATGAAAATATTAATTCTCTACTGTCTAAACTGAAAACATATTGCGCGTCATATATTTTCTATAAAATGATCGTAAAATTCGTGAGATTTATATTAATTTTAGTGCATTAGACATTCTAGGGGGTGCATGTCCTTATGACGAACTCAAGACTCGTATTGTAGTTGTCCAACAAAAAATTAATCTATTCGATTCTGATGAAAAGAAAAGGCGCAAAATAAAAATGTCTAGTCAATTAGTAGCAGGGAAGAGGGATATTAAAGTTGAAACCCATATAGTCATTTCGCGTGAAAAAAAAAGGAATGTTCAAATATTCAGATGACACAAAGATGTACTAGTAAACAATCTCGCCTCATATTATTCAATTAATGTGTTATTTCCGGATTAAGTCATTACTAAGGCAAAATCCGTGTTTGTAATAATTAGAGCTCACAAAGCTAATATTGTTGCAGTTTTCATGTTATTCCATTTTTTCACTCCAACTGAACATCACATACCTTATTCCCTAACATATTTAATTAGCGTAAAGATTTTTTTGGTCCTACAAAATATATGTACTATGGTAACAATGATTATTTGAGGATAAAAATTCGCTCCGGCGCCGGGAATCGAACCCGAGTCCTTGATTCTATGTACCAAGTGCTCTAATCACTGAGCTACGCCGAAGTTCAATCCACAGCACCGGAAGGAATCCCTTTCCTCTAGTATTTTTCCTTTTGTGGCCTGACTCCAAGTTCGACATAGGTATATGTTGACATATTACGAGTATATTAAGTCAACTGCCATTATACAAGGAGTGCACTCAACTGAGTGACTTGGTGGCCGGGATTCCACAGTAATTTGCACTGCTGGGCGAAGGCCTACAGAATATATGTTGGTGGATAAATCGCAATATAGCGAACGCCAGTAGGGGAAGTTATCCCCACACACATAAACTGTGCATTCGACACAACATTAGCCTATCACGTAGAGTGTCTGGTGAGCTAGGAGGGGAAAAGTGGAAGGGGACGTGGGCGGAGCTTCTACGTTCGCTATATTGCGATTTGCCCATTTTGGTAACAATGATTATTTATGAGAGGAGAAAAATTCGCTCCGACCACCAAGTCGCTCAGTTGACTGCGCTCCTTGTATAATGGCAATTGAATTAATGTCGAACTTGGAGTAAGGCCACAAAGAGAAAAACTTCGAGAGGAGCGAGATTTGTTCCAATACTGTGGATTGAACTTCGGCGTAGCTCAGTGGTTAGAGCAATTGGTACGTAGAACCAAGGACCCGGGTTCGATCCCCGACGGCGGAGCGAATTTTTCTCCTGTAATAATCAATAAACGTTTAATTAGCTCTTTTTCCTTCATATCGTTCACTCCTGTTAAAAATTTGCTGACGATTTCTTTTGCTCACTTATCGAATGGCTTCGGTTGTTATATCTGATTTGGATAGATTTGGTTTGGTTTGATTTGACAGTTTCCTTACAAGTTCCGAGATTAGGTGCCTTTTATTTTGTTCTTATTTCGAATGGTTTCCGTTCTTCGATCTGGTTTGGTTTGATTTGATTTCGTTTGGTTGCTTGGGTTCGATTGAACAACTCCATTATGAGCTTTGATCAGATGCATTTTTTCTATCGAATAGGCTTAGTTTTTCCATCTGGTTTGGTATGATTTGAATTATTTTGGTATTTTGGTTTGGTTCGGTTCAATTGCACAATTCTATTACGAGTTTTGATCACATGCTTTTTCTGTTGCCCTTTTATCGAAAGAGTCCTATTCGATCTGATATGGTTTGGATTGTTTTCATTAGCCTTAGTTCTGTTCGATTTGGCAATTCCTTTACGAGTTTTGGAAGATTTCTTACACGAATTAATGTCAATGTTAAATTTAAACGTCATATTGTATAATTCATTATACCCCTTCTCATAGGATTTAGTTCATGTATGTCGCGTCATTTTAACCGCCCAAAACAACACGAGCCGTTCGCGCTTGAGCAACATTGCCTAGTTGTAATGTTGAGACTCAGTCGCTGTTAGTTGTGATAAATTAATTATTAGAGATGTCCAGAAAAAAATACATATTGTAGCCTCGAAGATGAGACGTATGAAAAGCATTATAATAGTAAAATTTATTGTCGGGCACAGCAACCATACCATTGGTGTAAGATTATCTACTATCTTTATATGTGAGGGAGACTTCTTAATTTTGAGCAAATTTCGACGGATACAAATTTCTCCGCAAAAGAAAATAATTCCATGCGAAAACTATGACGAACGTTTTATGGGGGGGGGGAACTTATCGTAATGCGTAAATTTTGCACTAACTCCTGTGTTTTCAAGTATAGTACTTATAAGACAATGAGATGAAAGCCTGCGTATCTACGTATACAGAGTGAACCGTAAGTAATGTCATTTATTTCAGAGAGTTATTGTTTGAGATATTTGAAACAAAAAGTTGCATACAATTTTGCTCGTTTTTGATTCCTTTTTGAGATAACCATTCTTTTATATAAAACATTTCGTAGCGGGTTTTGCGAAAGCCATTAATTTAATTCCCTATATTCTCCGTTTAAGAGAGCAGTGTATTATGATACAGGGACATCATTTTATTTTTACTAACATTTTTAATATTAACCTGCCCATACCTTTAGAGAACCGGAAACACCGCTTGCTCCCCCCTCCAAGACTGGAGTTCGATGATACTGGCGTAAAACACAAATCACTCTACTAGGTATAGGATGGAAGAAAAGTAGTTCATCCATTTACGTAAACTAGGAAATATCGCGATTTTGAGTTTGATAATTTTCATTAGGTTTTTCTTTAATCAAAGTACAGTATTGTATTAAGAATAAGTGTTTTTACTCACGAAGTGAGTTATCCATGCGAGCGCATTCATTATGCAGTATATATTATACTGTCTGCAGCACATTAGCGTACAATATAGAGACAGAAGTTAAATTGAAAAATAATCATAATATGAATATTTAAACACAATTTTGAAAATGGTGGCCGTTCATTTCGATACAGGCTTCAGTTCTTTTGTGCATAATATCGCACTATAGACTATTGCATCTAATTCCAATTGCCAGTTACGTCCTTCGTACTAGTAACTTCATGTTGAAATAATTGTGTATCTACTCTACGTACTGTGAATTCAATCTTCACTTCTGCCCGACCCGAAAATATAAAATTACTCAGACATGCTATCTACTGTCCGTCCAAGTGGTTATGCCGCAGGATTGTAGAAAGGGAGGAAATTACGTGACAGTTAATTACTTAACGAGGCCCTTTTATTTAAGTTAAATTAAACAGCTGTATAATATTACGTAAACGTCCAATTCCTAAGAGAAATTGATGTTTTCAGAAAAGAGCTAAGACAGCCCAGCTTTTACAGAAGGGCGAGCAGAAGCAGGTGGGGGAAATCGGGATGCGACGTAGGCAAACGGACAGTACTTGTGCGAAAATATGATTCAATATTGAAAGCTCTTTCGTCACTGGAAAACGCGAACATATTTCTGGAACGTACTATACTCAGTAACTCAGTACTGCTTACTATCTGCGGTCTTGGTTCTGTGTGGAGTTGGAACTTCCTTAGTAGAAGGGGTGGGAGTGAAGTACATTCAAAAACTCAGGTACAATAAAAATTGAAGTAAAAATAAAATGATGTTCCTGTACTAAATGATGAAAAGAACTTTAGTTTCGTCTTTTAAATGTGCAGAAATCTAATCCGAACAAATGTTATATTTTAAAATTCCCTTGAAGAACGAAAAGTTACATTTGTTCAGATCAAATTTCTGCACAATAAGAGGATAAAACTAAAATTCTTTCAATCATTTAATGTCACATTACACTGCTGTCTTAAATTGACTGAGCATATTGGAAATTAAATCAACGGCTTTCCGAAAACATGCTGTGAAATGTTTCATATGAAACAACTTTTATCTCGAAAAGGAAACAAAAACGAGCAAAATTTCATTTAACTATTTTGTTTGAAATATCTCAAAGAACAACCCCCTGAAATTAATGATATTACTTAAGGTTCATTCTGTATAAATACTAACTCTAGATTTTGCATACTTCAACACACAGAATGATTACAAAATTATATCTCATACTCGTAGATATTTTAAAAATAATCACTAAAAATGTAATAAACAGAATTCACGTATTTATGCTGCATCAGTAAGTAAAATGCAAGGAATCAAAGATTGTGCAATTAGACAGTTCAGAAATCACGTTATTTAGCCTCACCATGGTTCTCAGGAACGCTAATTAGCTACCAATCAGCATTATTATCCTGAGGGGAGGGTAAATCCCTATCGCTACGTTTGTCTTCGTCAAATATTAGCTACGTCAACCCCGGGCAAGGCTCGTTCTGACTCACACCAGTTGTCTGTGTATCAATATTTCATGCATGAAACCCCAGATGTTCCTAGATCATCCATCCCCTCCGCACGTAACCAACCAGTGACCATTAGAATTATATTGAGGTGAGCCGGAATTGTCTATAATGGAAAAACGGGAGAGCCCCGAGAAAAAATTTACTGCGACTTTGTTCGCCAGAAGTATCACCAGGCCTGACCGAGAATGGAACGCGGGCTGCCTGCATGACAGGCTAATGATCTAGACCGAGCATCTACCGTAGGATTGTGAGCTGATGTCTAGTGACAGTTTCCGCTTTTTATGTGCTATGGCTTGACTTATCTTGGCATTTCGAAGGCCATACCCAGGACAAATCCATGCGCCTGAGCATGCGACCATTTGTGCGCACCTATATATATATATATATATATATATATATATATATATATATATATATATATATGCAATGTTCAATTTAGGCAGGTGGCATCCGTGAATCTGATACTGACATGAGGGTCATCCTGACTCAGATCTGACAGAACCAAGCTTCATCCCAGTCGAGTAATTTTCCAGGATACCCTTATCAGCATCGGATATCCGTACTACCACCAAGACTGCAATCCAGTCAAGTTTTAATTGTTGCACATGATAGATGAAATGGGTGCAGTGGGAAGTGTTGGTGAAATGAAAGAGAGACGAGGAGGAAAAATAACAAAATGTATGAGTTTTCCATCACAAAATACATCACGATGACACCAGGAATTCGACCAGGGCTCTCCGGATGGAAGACCAATTCGACAACGCTGAGCCACAGACACGATTCTTACGTTTCTTACGTACCACACATGGCAAAGTATTGGAACCCGACTCATCCTCGCCACTTCCTTTCCTCCCCCATCATCCTTTCCACATCATCCCGTTCCTGATTTTTCAGATCACTCTACCGGCGGCCTCCCGAAGCTGCTGACTCTCTCGACCGGCCTCCGTGGAATGTACAGTAGTTCAGCGATGTTGGATGGCTTCTGCAATGTCACCCTAGGCGGACCTACTCGGAGGAGGAGTTTCGCCTCGGACCGACTTGGGGGAATTTGCCGAAGCAGGAATGGTATATGGATTCTGTCGTCTGTAGGGACTGGTCGTTAAGAGAGTCATGTGGTTAGGACGGTGCGCGTAGGGGATCAGTGGCACTCAACTCATTCCATATCGAGGGTTAGCTTAATAGATCTCAATAGATCGCAGTGCTGGGCTATCCGTGCCTCTCTCAGTTAAATTTCATTCCATTCCATTCCAATAAAAAATTACTGTATTGTTTATGAGTAAGGTGTGATGAAATTAGTCTGTATAGAAAACGTCAGACTACTCAACAAGCCAGATATCTTTGAGAGCCAGGGAATATCCGAGGCTACTTTTTCAATACCGTCTAAAAGCAGGAGAACAGAAATTTTAACAGCTGTTTTAAAGAACGTAACCAAAGAGCTAAACGAATTAGCTCAACATCAATTCATCAATTATGTTTTCATGATTATACTTTACAATTCGAGGAGACAGCCTCCAGATATGGAGAGTAGCTGCGAATATATTGAATAAGCAGTCTTGGACAGCCGATAAGGGGTGGTCCTCCAGCTTGGGGGTTGGGCGAAGGGCTAACAACTCATCACCGTAAAAACAGCTTGTTACGAAACCTAACAATAAGCCTCAGAATGGGACTGATTCTCCGGCACGACCACAGCAAAGAAATAAGGTTATAAGATTTGGTACATGGGTTTGAGAATAAGGTTCTTAGGAAAATATTTGGGACTAAGAGGGATGAAGTTACAGGAGAATGGAGAAAGTTACACAACGCAGAGCTGCACGCATTGTATTCCTCACCTGACATAATTAGGAACATTAAATCCAGACGTTTGAGATGGGCAGGGCATGTAGCACGTATGGGCGAATCCAGAAATGCATATAGAGTGTTAATGGGGAGGCCGAGACGCAGATGGGAAGATAATATTAAAATGGATTTGAGGGAGGTGGGATATAATGGTAGAGACTGGATTAATCTTGCTCAGGATAGGGATCAATGACGGGCTTATGTGAGGGCGGAAATGAACCTCCGGGTTCCTTAAAAGCCAGTAAGTAAGTAAGTATACTTTACAATTCATTCACACGGATATTTATTCATTGTTGTCGTTAAAAAAGATGTATCCCTACATTTAGTTATTTTTTTTATTTGCTCGTTTATACTTTCAATTTATTCATTTCACGACACTTTAACAATTGAGAATGTTATATAGCGTCTGAGTGAAATGGAGATGATAATGCCAGCGAACAGAGTCCAGCGCCGAACATGGGTTGAGAGAAAACCCCGGGAAGAAAAGAACCAGATAACTTGCCCCAATCATGATCTGAACCCCAGTCCACACCTGTGGAGTAAAGATCAGCGCGTCTGGCTGCGAAACCAGGTGGCCCAGGTTCGAATCCCGGTCGGGGCAAGTTACCTGGTTGAGGTTTTCTCAGGGGTTTTCCCTCAACCCAATACGAACAAATGCTGCGTAACTTTCGGTGCTGGACCCCGGACTCATTTCACCGGCATTATCACCTTCATATCATTCAGACGCTAAATAACCTAGATGTTAATACAGAGTCGTAAAATAACCCAATAAAATAAAAAATAAAAATCTGAACCCCAGAGCTGCTCATTTCATAGCCGGACATGCTAATTGTTACTGCGAAGCGGTGAACTAGTTTTCTCTTAAATGTGTTATTTTAATATTTTATTAATTTAATGTGTAAGAATAATTTCAACTCGTCAACACGATAATCATACATAATAATTATATACTCCTATACTGCGTAACACAAATTTCACATACGTGCAGGAATTGAAATTGCTATAATTATTCGTCATGATTTTGCATCCGTAACAATTATGCAAAATGCCATACACATATAGAGAACACTTAGGCCTAATATAGAAATAATAAACACTGAATGTAGATGTATCTCTAGTGTGTGATTAATTTTCTTAGAAGTAATTTGTAAGAAACGATATATTAACTCTGCGGATTATCAGCTATTTTATGTGAAATTTAAAAATTTAGAAATTTAGAAATCATCTCACCACATTTGAGCTGCCACAAGGGAAAAAAAAAGTACTTAGGTATATAAATGCGTTTACAAGTTCATTGAATCATTGATTTTGTTTTAACAAATGAAACTCCTACAAATACAGAGCTGCAATAAAATTTTAGATTAGTAGAAATATACCTAGTTTTAGAAAAAGAGATAAATATTACGAAAAAGTAAAGAGTGGTAATGAACTTAGTTTAATTTCGAATGTAGGTGATGCTTTAGTAGAGCAAATCCTTTCAATGCAGTTAAGGTTACAGTAGGAATAATATAATGTAGGTGGCGGTACCTCTTGCTCCAACCAGATGTCCGATTACTTCAAGCTGTTTTAGCTCATAATTTTGGAGGTAATAGGAAATGGTGGGATTGTATATTTTCTTTTTTTCCTTATCTACTTCTGCCGGCTGTTCCTCATTTTTTTTCGAAACACACAGTGGGATCAATTATGAATCCGGATCTTAAAAATTCCTTGAAAGACATTATGTCTATGCGTCGTGTGCTGCCAGTGAAGGAGAGACCATGTACTTCTTCAAAGGTGTTGTAATCGGCATCTTTAAGGGCAGTGGCTATAATTGATCATATTTGGAGGTATCTAGCGTTTCGCAGAACTTCGCCGTGCGGACAGGATCCCAGGACGTGTGCAAGAGTTTCAACCTCGTTGTGGCAATGCCTACAACGGTTATCCTGTGATCTTACCGGCACAGCACGTACTGCAGCAACATTTCCAACCATTTTAATTTCATCGTGCCATTTACTGTTGGAGAGTTCATGTTTCCAAATCCATTTGTTTACAACAAGATACTGTTTCAACAAAACTACGCCTTTCCCTTTCTGTGGATGACGACACCAAATATCAAATTCTCTGTTCCTCAGAAAGTCACGATCTTTTTAGCATTTGAGAAATGTTCATTCTTGTGAAATAAGGCGTTTTCTGGAACAATGTTCAGTGATTGGGCACATTTAATGCTCTCTTCATGAATCTGAAGGGCATTAACATCGAAGAGCATTAATGTGTTGTAAATGTCCTTCTTATTTTATTCGAAAAATTCCTAGACCTTTGTACTTGCTGGGACTATAGATCTTTGTATCAGGAATGTTTGTAGACAGGTTGAGTACCTCTTTCACTTCAATTTTTTATTAATTTGTCGGCGTCGTCCGAGAACTTTTTTAGTTCAGAAGAGATGGTTTGAAATTGATATATTAAGGAAGGGCAGATAGAAGTACTGTATTTAGAACACAGTATTTTTAGTGTACATGAAGGAAAAGTGACGAGGTAAGAGTTTCAAGTTTATTATTTTAGATATTTTAATGTTGACTGGGGATTGAAAACAATTGAGTGAGAGAAGTTTACTTCCAGATAGCGAATAGAATCGCTTGTACCAATATATTTAATTTCAAAATCAGGATATATATATATATATATGCCTACTGAGATTGTGTCCGACAAGCGTACCTTTGGAGATATTTATAATTCCAGATTGGAAATTGCTCCTTCCTCCTGACATTCAATGAGTAGCCGATTTAAAAAAAAAACCAACGATATGCTGTAGGATTATATACATTATATATACATACAATAAGCGATTTATTATTTTATTTCAGTTATACGTAAATAAATTTACTCAGTTGTTTTTAAAAAACATTGATAATCATCTATGTATGTGGTAGTGAGATTGTTATTAAATAAGGTATATTATATTTCATTTGGTTTAAAGTTCCATCTGATATTTTATTATTTAAAATAGAGGGAATAACACCTGCACGTAATCCTTGTAAGGCATGCGGCTTAGATTTTCCTCCAAATATGACCAGAGATTCTATAGGTGCTGCAGAAAATATTTTTACAGTTGAAAATTTTTTCTTCAGAACTTCTCCAGAAAAATTATGAACATTTAGTTGGCTATTTTGAATGAAAAGAGCGTATATATGTTTCAGAATTGGTCTTTTAGGAACTATTAGTTTAACCAGAGAGCACGCGGTATCATAGTGCTTAAGGTCAACGCTACAAAGTAGAAAGTAGTGGGTCCGATTCCTGATAGAGTCATGCATTTTTCCAATTGTCCTAATTCTTTGGAGTTGTCCTAGCCTCTGACAGAAATTATTGAATATTAGGGGTGTTTCCTTGAGAGTAAAGGCATCAAGCACGTAGAATTAACGTCACTGTTGCTACTAATCCCATTGTCTGCAAAGGTGATAGTCTTAATCTTCTGCTACTCTATGGGCTTCCAAGGTGTGTAATGAAGATACTTTACTTCAACTTTTACTAGTTTCATTTGACCATTTGCGCGCTAATTTATTTTAATTTTATTATCTATTTTAATTAACACAAATTTAGTTGATAAATACTGTGAAAGAACTATCAAGCTTTACAAATATCAGGTGCATGACTGAAACAGAACTAAACGAATATCTCACCTTTTAGAAGAATCACCAGATAGAACATTTTTGTCAGTTCAGCGACCTACCGACGGCGTCAATTTGTCCTATTTTTAAATTATATATAGACAGTATTTCGAATAAGCTGTGGAAATGGCATTATTTGTTACAACCATCGAAGAGGATTGAAATGTTGAATGGCATCAGCGCATTGCAACGAATTGTCGCTTTCATTTATGTAATCTTTGATCTCTGCTACACTTATTTGAGAACGCTGATTGCTGCAAGTAATCACGTACCAGATACAGTTTAAGTTTGTCTTCATAATCCACAACTGAATGAGAGCTCTTCTCTTTTCGCATCAAAAAGCTGCGTATGTATATGCTTGATTGCATCCCTAACACATGGTATAGTCTCAGCTTAAAAGAAATTGGTTATTGTGTATTCCCATGCTATGTATCCAGAAATAAGTACAAATTCCTCACTTCACCTAATACTCTTTGCATAATCCGGTTTCATTTCAACAGAATGTATTACCATTCGTGATTCAGTGGTTCTAATACTATCTATCTCATGGCGTTTTCAGCCCCTGAAATAATAAAAATAATTTATGTACCTACGTACTTTTTTCGATATGAAACTAGACCAATGGTATTATAGCACTAATTTCTAACACAGCCGGCTCAGTGACTCTTCCCTCTTCAGACGAGAGGAGAAATTTTAAAGTAGCTTGTGTATTTTCATGTGGCGTCATTCAACGCTAGATTCGAATAGTCATAAACTCATGAACAGGGAGCGAAACTTGTTGCCCGATGGGAGCGAGGCAAGTGGTTTCAGGTTAATTGTGTACTAAAGTCCCTCTGTGTACAATAGAAGGCGGCGTGAGTCGTGCTCCATTGAACAACTGTGCACTAAGTTGTTCGCTATTTACTTACTTCGCGTTGTAGTCGAGAAGTAACTTTTTTAAATTGGTTATTTTACGACGCTTTATCAACTGCGACTAGTAACTTACATCACGGGCTAGAGATCACAGAATTCGTTATTCATTTCGAAAAAAAAAACGTTTAAAAATATTATATTTCGTACTTTATCGCTAATTAGTTGTAAAATAATCGCAATAATTTCGTATAAATTGGAAAGAGATTTTAAGTGAAATAATTATCCTATATTACGCATTAGGCGTCAAAATAATGATAAAAGAAGGCTTCATACATCAATTTATTCAACCGATGCACAAGGAACCGAGACACATTATAACACAGCAGGTGTGAATTCAGGGTAATTCAACATGAGAGCTAGTAATACCTCAATCATGTCAACTTTAACATTGAAAGTATTGGACGATAGTTTCAAAATTATTTCTTTCACAGTGAGAAATGCTACATTGCAATCAATACTTTCTATAGCCTATCCTTGAAGTAGCTCATTGTTTTAACCTTTCTGTGAGTGCATTAACATTATTAACACTTATCTATACAACTTTTGCTGGGTTCAATAAGTAATTTAAATTTACAAACAAATAATATGAATCATGTAACTCGTATTTTTTAAATTTCTGAATCACCAATTTACTGACACGCTTCTATATTTCAGTCTTTTAGTCCAAACTGAAACGGTTAATTAATTTGCTTACTGACTCCCCTACATTGCTAGATATTGCTATATTCATTCTACACTTCATGTCATTAGGCGGAAATCTGTGATCTCTGCCAATCCCTCTCCACCGCTGACAAAGACTACTCGCGCAAGTAAACAAACCCGTACCTATAGTCAAGGAACAGCAAACCTATTTCATCGGGCAACAAGTTTCGCTCCCTGCTCATGAGTCATCATGACTAATGTTACTCGTAGATAGTGAGTATTATTGTATTTAACGCTTTGAACTGCAGAAATTATCCAGCGTCCAAATTCAACGTGGGAGAGAAGTAAAGGTAAAGGTAAAGGTTTCCCCTGTAGGCTACATATCATGAAGGCATTTGACGGGCATGGAGGTAGAGCACCATGCTTTTTGACCTCTGCACTAAAATTAATACCACATTCACACCGCATATTTACCTCCAGTAAATACCCGTTACTCAATTACATAGGAGAGTAATTGAATCTCGGGGCCGGTGGCAAGAAGAAAACACTGTCGCCTTCCTGGATCGAACTCTGGACCTTTCAGTCCATACCCAGTTACTCTACAAACTGAGCTACCGGGCGAGAACTGATCGACGAATTTTGCCTGGAGCTTTTAGTCAGGGACAGCTTTCTATTGCGAAAATATATGACACGTGACCCTCAGCTTTACTTGCTTTTCGGAGGAAGCCAAGTTAAGTTTTTCATCACCCTTCAAAATTCATCGTCCTCGGCCGGGTTTGAACCCGCGAAACTCGGATGCTCGAATCGTATCGGCGAGGCCACCAAAGACAACATGTTTTTAGTATTTTATTTAACGAGTATCAACTACATAGTATGCTACTTATACAGAAGAATTTGTCCCGCCTAGAGTTTTAAACCGATCGGAGTAGCTGACCAATGACATTTAGGAGTTGCAGGTAGTAGGAGGAAAGGACACAAGCAATACCTAAATGGCATTGGCCTGCTAATCCAACCGGTTTAAAACTCTTGGCGGGACGATTCCTCTAGTACAAAAACATATTATAGGTTATTTAGCGTCGATGGAATTGGTGATGAGATGGTATTTGGCGAGATGAGGCCGAGGATTCAACATGAATTACCTTACAGTTGGGGAAACGTCGGGGGGAAAAAACCAACCATGTAATCAGTCAAGCAGGAATCGAACCCACGCCAGAGCGCAACTCCGGAAAAGCAGGCAAATTTGCTACCGCTTGAGCCACGCTGGCCGGTGGCAGGACGATTGGTTGCTCCAGGTTGCTTTCATTTCAGTAACAGCTGTTTCACTTCGAGTCACTTTCACTCTCTAGAATTTCGCAAACTGCTAAATAGTTAAACCAAAGTCTAGTACCATATTTGCTCGCGTAATTTGCGCACTTTTTAATTAACTTTGGCCACTGAAAAATTGGGGTGCGTAAAATATGCGGATTTTTCAAATAAGAGGTCCTGTTCTGAGTTTATCTCAATTAGTATATGTATAGGTAAGTATTTACGGTAGGGCTAATTTTCTATACCGGTAACTTGTCTCTACCAAGGACAAGCATTGTTAAAGTAAGCGTAAGGTTTCTTTCTGAAGCAGGTACTTCAGTTGCTGGTGAATGACCTACGATGGACTGTAGGGAAGGAAAATCCCTACTACACTGAAAAAAATATGTACGTAATCCCTACTACACTGAAAAAAATATGTACGTAAAATGTTTGCGCACAATACACGAAGCAAAAATAAAGTTCAAAATAATCCCTTAAAAATTAGGGTGCGCAAAATACGCGGGGGCGCAAATACGGTATATACAGTCACGAAGCTCAATACGTAGTAAATATGCATCCACAGACAGTTGTTAACCACTAGGATCGCTAATATCGCCTCATTACAGACAATGCGAAATAGTACCGGCACAGTCTATTGTTCCTAGCACCCTCACAATTCAAGCTTCGTGACTGTATATACATTAGACTGTGGTTAAACTGTGACGTAGACCTAATGTCCTATAGGCAATAACTAATCAAGGACAGCAAAACTAAAGATTCTGTGCTTTGGCAGCCCGTCTATCTTCTTCTGTCCGACAGCTGTCAGAGTCTACGCTCCGTGGGCATTGTAATGACTTACCGCTGAGATCACTGTACTAGACGGAAACACGATAGCATCCCCGAAACAAATGGTCAGCACAATCCGGACTTCGCTTAAAGAACACAGAACATCACATAGACAACGTACAATACAAATATCAATTCCCTATTAGACTGTATAATCTACAACCCCGACTTCCTCGCATCTTAAATAATAGTAAGTTTAATAGTTTTTTTTGTACACCAGCATAATAAATAGAGTGAAACGCGTTCATAATATGCCACATTATTGTACAGATGCGGAATTAAAAATTGAGTCGAGTCTTGGTACTAGTACTTTATATAGGCAACAAGCTTCGCAAGAGTGTTCACAAGTAGCATACTGTAACTTTTATACAAAACAATAATGTAGTTTTATTCTCACAACAATAATTACTTTCTATAATTGAATGTAAACACTCCCGTCAACAATGGGATTTCCACTCCACACAGTAACACAGTATTCGTTATTGCACTCCACAGACGACAGTGACAATTTACTTGGATTATTGAGAACAACAATGTACTGCTAATCTTAACCAATGTTCACAAAGCACTATTCACAACACAAAACTGGCAGTTCACAGTTCGTTTGCCTTGGCTAGTTCTTCTAGCTCAGTCACTCGAGTTCACAGTATCTCGAACCCCAAACCTTCAGAGATAGTCCACTGAACTTCAAACTCAGATCCCCCAACTGCGGTCCACTGCACTCAAACTCAGGACTTCCGGCGACAGTCCAATGGCCAGGACGCTCACACAGCTGCGGACACACTCAAGTCGAATTCCGGTCTCGAAGCTGGCTTCACTGCTTGCTGTCCAAAAACTAGCAACGACTGCAACTGCAACTCAACTAACTGCTCTCTTCGAAGGCTGCTCGCTTTTTATAAGTTAAACCATACTTTCCAGAAACCACGATTTCGGGATCATTCTCGTGTTACAACAATCAGTTCGCCTGGCTTCCCGCTCCGCCCCTTTTCCTCGCACAGCACATGCCCTAGGAAGTAGATGCGTGCGCAACTTCATTTGCCGCGTCGCCCGATCCTTCCACGCGCGCCCTCCTTCTGCCGGTTGCGAGATCGAATCTCACGTGGCTGTCACAATACATTTAGGCGCTCTTCTTTACTGCACATGGGCAATACGTTGTATCTGGAACTTACAAGCAAACATTCTGGTGGAGGGGGGGGGGAAGATAAAAACGTTAAATGCTTCTCTTCCACCGTGTCAAAAGAAGTGCTTATACAAATTTTGGTTACTCGACCGCAATTATGAGGCCGTCCAGAAAGTGATTTTCTCTGGGGCTGTTTACAGAAAAAAAAGCACAATTGCATGAAAAGATTTATTGAAACAGATACAGCAAATGTTGTGCTATATTTGTCACCATATCCCACACTGGAATTGAGATATTTGCCACAACTTGGGATCAATTTTTGTATGCGTGTCGTAGAAGTCAGCCGCCTGAGATCGGAATCAGCATTTGACAGCCGTCTGCAACTCTCTGTCGATCCCTTGATATGACAAATGTCTCAGTTCCTGTGGGGAATATGTTGGAAAATAGCTCAACAATTGCTGTGTCTGTTCCAATAAATTTTTCCAATTAAATTGTCTATTCTTTCTGTTAACGGGAGCTGGCGAACTTATTTTTAAGGCCGTCGTAATTCGGTCGACTGCTCAAAATTTGTATAAGCACTTCTTTTAACGTTATTAACATGGTGAAAGAAGAAAAAAATAACTCTTTTATCTCCCCCATCAGAATGTTTGCTTGTTAGTAAAATTATGTGACCCAAATTTTGTTTCTGGGTTTAGTAAAATTAGGTGGCCAAAATTTAGTTTATGGGTCAGTATCAGTGCCGTAAAATATTACCATGCTAAATAAAACGTGAACTTCTCTTATGATGTCATAACTTGTGCCATAAAGTTAATAAGTATTATGAAACGATTTACCGCGCAATAATATTTAATACATCGTTATTGTCATAGCAAGCCCTTCATACACCATAATATGAAATTGCCTATCATTACAAATTTACTTTGTTAATTCTTTATCAATTTTATTGTTTTATAATGCTATCGTACCAAAAATAACGTATGAAACACGTTTATAATGTTATACAGATATTGCACTCTTAAAAATTAGAAAACTTGCGTCACTCGTTTCCTAAACATTGACTAATGCAATAAAGTTTAACTTTATAAACTTTATTCATAATATATTATTTAACTTTACTTTTAAATTGAACATGGGCGAGAAATGGCCACTAGATCTAAATGTTTTCTTGAGTCCTCGATCAGGTACAGGTTCTATTATGTGCCGTATTTACAGTACGAGACCAATAGCATTACTATACTTCTCTCTCGAAGCCATGCTAAGAATTTTATCGTCTACTAAAATTCAACATCCTCGATCGCGAACCCCGGCAAGCATAGTGAGGCCCCAAGATATTACCACAGTCTAATATATACAGTCACAAAGCTCAATACGTAGTAAATATGCATCCATAGATAGTTGCTGACCACTAGGATCGCTAATATCGCCTCATTACAGACAATGCGAAATAGTACCGGCATAGTCTTTTGTTCCTAGCACCCTCACAACTCAAGCTTCGTGACTGTATATACTAGACTGTGGTATTACGAACTAATACAGAGCCAGAAACGTATTCACATCCATTGTCTACGAAGCATTTAATAAAATTAAACTTACTCATGGGGAAAAATCGAACTGTGTGTACATTGCTGTCCGCATGAAATCGATTCGAATAAGTACCTATGTCGAAAAATTCCCCTATCGTCCGAACGGGGGCTAACAATGCTACCTGCAGAGACAGTCAGATCGGATGATAGAATAGAATTTTTTACGCTGAGAGAGTTATGGCCGTAAGGCCTTTGAGTAACCAGCCAATAGTGACATACATATTTAAATTATGAATAGTTGCAATACACTAAAGATTCTACAGCAATATCCTTGAGTTAAATTTTAACGACTAGGACATGTTTATTTAATTTGAGATAAACCCTGTACGAAAAAAGTAATAATTTAATTTATGAGCTAATTTAATTCAATTCAGTCAATATGCAATATGTAAAGAATTATAATTAAGTTGTGATAATTAGTTGGTTAAATGATGAGAATTTAATATTACATTACTAGAACTTTGTTATAGGGAGCAATATACAGTAAATCTAAAATAGTTTTATAAAATGAGATTTTGTCATTAAAGATTTGTATTCTATTTAAAGAAATTAATGGTAATAATATAAATTGACAGATGTTAGTTTCATTATAAGTAAAAAAAATATTAATGTCATTAATCTGTTAAGCAAAAATTTATGTAATTTTGACCTAAATGAAGTTATTGTCCAATAACTCCTTACTTCACTCGGAAACGAGTTCGAATTTCTAGCCACTGAAACTGTACGGCCTATAGGATAAAGAATATAAAGATTCCCGGGGGAAAATTCATATTTTAAATTTTTAATGCAAAAATGGATATTTTATTTGTGAATATAGTATTAAATTATAATTTTTCCCTTTAGTTAATTACTAACAATTAATTAAGTATCTGTAATCAATTGAATATAAAACATATTTACATCTGTGTATAGGTATCGCCACCGCTCTTGAAGGATGACCTTTAACTCACTGTCCAACTAGCGAGCCTTTTTAGCTTATCGCCCACGTTGCAATAAATATCCGCCCATGTCCACATGATGCTACGAAAACAAACACCGCTCTCTGAGTAAATTCCACTGCACGTGAATACAGTTTGAGTTAATGCAACCCCATAGCGAAAAGAAATACACAAACAAAAGGTCCCGGACGAGTCTACATTACGCAAAAACTATGTACCACATTGTTTTCAGGATGTAATTTGTAATATACGGGATACATTGAAACACAAAAATATCTGGATTTCAATAGACGAGACATCAGACGCAGCAGGGCAGTGTGTATGTAGTGCTGTAGTTGGTGGAATGAAAACAAGTAGCAAATCATTCCTCTTAAATATTCAAGTACTTGACCGGGTAAATCATAGCACGGTTGCAAAATTTTTCAATGACTCGTTAGCTTTCATGTGGCCAGACTGAGTGCAGTATGACAATGTATTTTTATTTCTCAGTGATGTTGCTCCGTATATAGTTAAAGCGGGAACTGGATTAAAAGTTCTTTATACCAAGTTAATTCACCTGACTTGCCTTGCTTACGATTTACATCGTATCGCTTAAACTATTAGAGCCAATTATAAAGACGTGGGCTTACTTGTCTCCAATGTTAAGAAAGTGTTTGTGAAGGCGCCACTTAGAGTTAAAAAATTTTGTGAACTATTTGTAACTTTGCCTTTACCTCCTGAGCCAGTTTTAACTCGCTAGGGTACGTGGTTAGTTGCAGTGTCATACTATGCGGAACATTTCAGTCAAGTGAAAACAGTATGGGTGCTATTCATAGACATTTCGCAGCACGCGCTACGAGCGTACTAAGCTAGCCCCGGCTATCCACTGGTTACTAGTACAGAATTCAAATCATATCCTATCGCTAACACTGGTTTATGAATACGAAAAACGCTGATAATCCACCGAAAACCCGCGCTAAAAATGTCTATGAATATGGCCCTATTAGATTACTTAAATGCGGAAGATGCAGCTAGAATTGCGGTAGCTCAGGAATGTTTTTTTTTTCTGAAGATGACATCGAGGAAAAGATCCAGTATATTCATAAGTGCGTCTCTAAATTATCTGAAATTATGACACATTTGGAAGCTCGAAATAATTCTCTCAGATAGATCAAATTTCAAATCTATTTTCTTAGAAACTCGCAGTATTTCTAAAATTGCATTCGATAAGCTTTGTCAGGTATTAAATAAAACTCCTGGTTACAAAACAATCTGTCAATTAGCAAAACGCTGTTTGGTTAGGTGGAAAAACTGTAACAGAAGAGGAATTCACTGAAGAAGAGTTGTGGTGTTTTTCACATACACCTGTCACATCATGCAATGTGAAAATAAAATGTTCATTGTATAAAACCTTCTTCACTGATAGACGTAGGAGCTTCACACAAGAAAATCTCAGAACAACTTTTCTTATCTATTGTAACAGCCAGGAATAAGGTAAGATGACCCACAAAACAAATAGTTTATTTGATTTTTGTTTATTTGTTTTTTTAATATTATAATGCATTTTTTTTTTTTCATTTTTTGTGCATATTTGCATGCATATTTTACTATTTCATTGTGCATACAAATCCGGGCTCTAGTTATCAGCGATTGGGTCGTAGTGATGCCTTACCATAATCTTACTGAAAACCAAGACAAAGTTGTATGTTGTGCACCATGTGTTCGTTTAATAATTTATAGCTTACACAGATACACTATTGAGCAGTGAATGTTTATGTACGATTATTATGTGCGCCGTAGCGTCATAGTGTAAGCGGGAAATCAATTACGTGCAAGAAATATTTCTACCTGATTTGAGTGCATAAATTATAAAATGCGCATGTGCACAGTTAAAATTAAGTAAAAAAAAGCCTGATGAAACGCGTCGCATGCATATATGATTCTATTAAAAGCAATAGAATCTAATATTGAATCAGGTACTAGGATTCATTCATGCACAGTGTTCTGTTCAAGAGCAGGTCTTTCACTGCAAACCCAGCATTCTCTAATCTTTTCTATTTTCTGCCTTCCTCTTATAGTCTCCTCATATGATCCATGTATCTTAATGTCGTCTATCATCGGATATCTTCTTCTGCCCCGCAATCTTCTCCCGTTCACCATTCCTTCTAGTGCATTCTTCATTAGCCAGTTTCTTGTCAGACAGTGATCCAGCCATTTCCTTTTTTTCTTTCTGATCAGTTTCAGCATCATTCTTTCTTCACCCGCTCTTTCAAACACAGCTTCGTATCTTATTTTGTCTGTTCATTTCACACGCTCCATTCTTCTCCGTGTGCTAGGGTGTCATTTAATAAAGTAATCAACAATTTGTTCCACTTTCATTTATTAGTTGAATATTAATTATATCTTCAACAAAATTATCTTCGGCATCTCCGGGGTGAGAAAGCTTAAACCAAATATCAGGTGCAGACATTTATCAATAACTGTTAAAGTGAAATTATTTCACTGTTGTTTTCGTTGTACTCAGAAGAAAGTCTCAAAGTCTGCATTTTCCTTCGCTATGCCTGCGTCAAATGAAATCAGAACCTACTATTTCTTAAGCCATATCCTATTTTCTGCTTTATGAATGGCTATTTCGACATCCGCTACATGTGTAGGCTGAAACTCTCAGTGTCGTTTAAAAATAGGTAGTCATTTGTTCCACACCTCATTAATATTCTTTGACAATGGTGGCAGTATAGACCTTTTAACCCGATACAGTACATATTTTGCATAATTCTGGAAGCATCTACGCTAGTAATATTACCTCCCGTGTTTGCAACTTCGGATCGTATAAGTTTTATTGCCTGTATGATTTAATATATTAATATATTTAATATTAGACTTAATACTTTCCGATGAAAGAGTAATGGAACAGAGAAAAATTCTCTCCTGCGCCGGGATTTGAACCCGGGTTTTCAGCTCTACGTGCTGATGCTTTATCCATTAAGCTACACCGGATACCACCCCGGCGTCGGACAGAATCGTCTCAGATTAAGTTCCAACTCTTGGGTCCCCTCTAGTGGCCGCCCTCTGCACTACGTCATAGATATCGAAATGAACCGAAGTCCACACATGTGCTGAGGTGCACTCGTTATGAGTGACTAGTTTGTCCGGGATCCGACGGAATAAGCCCCGTCTTAAGTCACGGAGTGATTTACGCATATCATATATATTATTTTAATGTACCGAAGTGCATATGATATTTCCATGCAAATATTCTGCGTCATCATACGATGAAAGAGTAATGGAACGGAGAAAAATTCTCCCCGGCGCCGGGATTTGAACCCGGGTTATCAGCTCTACGTGCTGATGCTTTATCCACTAAGCCACACCGGATACCACTCCGGCGTCGGACAGAATCATCTCAGATTAAGTTCCTACTCTTGGGTTCCCTCTAGTGGTCGCCCTCTGCACTACGTCATAGATGTCTATGAACGTAGGACCGAAGTCCACACATGTGCTGAAGTGCACTCGTTATGAGTGACTAGTTTGGCCGGCGCTTATTCCGTCGGATCCCGGCCAAACTAAGTTATAATAGAGCGTCAATATCCATACTAACTTATTATACACTAGAGTGGCGACACTAACAGCAACTTCACATTTTTATTTAGTCAGGAGACAATGACAAGTGTGTGAATATTAATTAGTGTTGACCGTACCCAAGCTCCTTAGTGATAAGTGACAAGCTTATGAGTTGATGTATTTTCATAACATTTTCGCGCGCAGTTGATGGTTTATGGAGTGAAGGTTCGGGCGCAATTGATGTGTTTACATCTAAGAGGTTCGCGCGAAATTGATTGCTTTTAATCCTTTCGCGCGCAGTTGATGTACACCCGTCTAAGCCACTTGCATTACAAAATGAGAGCTGATTAGATTCATTTACTTACAAATGGTTTTTAAGGAACCCGGAGGTTCACTGCCGCCCTCACATAAGCCCGCCATCCGTCCCTATCCTGTTCAAGATTAATCCAGTTTCTATCATCATATCCCACCTCTCTCAAATCTATTTTAATATTATCCTCCCATCTACGTCTCGGTCTCCCCAAAGGTCTTTTTACCTCCGGCTTCCCAACTGACATTCTATACCCGTTCGATTCCTCATTATGAAGAAATATCATGAAATTTCGGCCAGTGTATGAAACTGGTACCCATCCAGCATTGTAATGGATTTTGTGAAGCTACGCTAAGTAGCAAAATTCGGCCTCAAAACTAGTTATGACAGCCGGAGGGAGCATCGCGCACACCACACGTTATCCCTGGACTGGTTGGATGATTGTTCACCTCTGCTGAGACATGTGTACGTGAAGCCAACGATCGACTTTATTTATTTATTTATTTATTTATTTATTTATTTATTTATTTATTTATTTATTTATTTATTTATTTATTTATGTCTGCTGATCCGCCCTCCCGCCCGCCCATCTATCCATCTATTTATTTATTGGTCCTATACATGTATGTAATATGTATATGTGAAGTTCGATGACGACATCAGAAAAGATATCCTAGTGTTAATGTTACAAGTTTCCAACGATCCGACCTTAGCTAGTGATACCAGCGAATAGGGATTATAAAGAATGGACACTGAGCGAAATTTCCTGTGTTTTGTTTCTCTGTGCGCCAGCGTTTAGTTCCACTTTCAAGCGCTAGAGGTTAGTGTAATCGAGCATACGCTAAGTTAATAATTGAGAATAGAGTTGAGACAGAGGATCCAAACATCGCCTCCTTATTGCATAATCCAGTAACGCTTTGCTTCAAATAAATTCAAGTTAACGGCTTTTCCTTATTTCTCAGTGACAAACTAGTTGTAATAATAATATTTTATATTTCAGATATAATAAATTATATTATAAAATAATATAATGCATTATAAAATTAAGTATCGAATTCGTTTAATATTTGTATATAATATAATATAAGTATATGGTTTTACTTCTCGTAAGAGTTTTGTTTTTCCATTTTTAGCGCTATCAAATCATTACATATTTTAATTGTTGTTGGGATCAACGTCTCAACTCTCATTATGAAGGAATTCTAGAATCTAGACATTACAGTTAATGACGGATTTATTATTTTATGGATCCAATTTATTTTATTTGAGTACATAATGTACCTAGATGTATTAATTATATGTGTTATATTTCCGCTGTGTCGACTGCTAGCTGGTGTGATGTCAGCGCCAACTCTAGGGAGAAAGCAGAATCTCACGCTTTAGCTGGCTTGAAGGTCATTGAAATCAGTCCGGCTACATCAAAGGTGCCGACGCGAAGTGTCCATTCTTTATAATCCCTATTCGCCGGTGATACGAAGTGGTACAGATAAGAAACGCAGAAGACATATTGTCCTCACTGAGGGAAATGTTCACATTATACTGTATATAGCCTGTAAAGGTTCCCTAAAAAAATCGCTTCGTCGTCTATCGCAGGAAGATATGCATTACATTTCTTTGTGAAATGCTACAAAGTTAATGAACTTAATTAGTGGCAGAGCTATGATCTGGTTATTTTTAGAGTGAGTGAATTTTAAATAGACTGTATGACGGCGAAATTGATTCTAACCTCTTCACGTTTTGAACGAGGCCTGGTTTCATGTCGGGTATCAAAACAACAGGTATTGGTTCTCCGAAAAATGCAACCTCTTCGTGGAAAATCCCTCAAATATGTGTAAATAGAATAATTGTGTGCTATGAGTGCTGAGTTGTTAACAGAGCCCATTTTAAAAAACAATTAATCCTGAGACGTAGACTATGTGAAAATTAATTTACGTTTCCTCTCTGGTGAATTAACGAAGAGCTGGCGTACATATTTGCCTTTTTCCAGAAGGATTATGCGAAAGCACATACAGCCGACTATTCTACTGTATGGACCAACTTCATACAGTATTCGAAGAAAAATAATCAGTATGGATATGTGACGGCGATCCTCCACATAACCCTAGTGAGTTTATGTGTGGGGAAATTTGAAAGAAAAAGTGCCAAAAAGAATAATCTACATACTCTGGCAGACTCTTAAAAATATCATGCGGGAAAACATCGTTTCCATTTCTCTTAGGGAACTACAATAAGTCGTGAGTCATTTTAAGCAGGTGCCACAAATATTTGAAACAATGAGGGAGAACATTTCAGCTTCTCCTTTCTTAATTTATGTGAGTAAATAATGTTTAATTATACATCTTGATTACACAACTTTCAACATTGTGTCAGTTCAGAATAAGTATTATATGACTTTCTTGTGTTAAATTCTATCATACCTGTTACACACTCTTTGACTCCACATTACACCACACGAACACACCCTCACAGAAAACAAAACAAGATACGCCAAGACCAACAACAACCAGTTCTGAGCATGACCCATAATAGGTCGGGACATGTAAACCAGGTACGATACAATTTAACACAAGGAAGTCATATAATACATATTCCGAAATGTTTAATTGTTTATGATTAATACTATTTTTTCATTATTAGTACGGGAATTGTCGAACTATCAATAACACGCTCTTTTTATAACCAGTGCATGGGAGGGTATCGGTCAGCAGTCAAGTTGCCGCTTTATGGTAAGGAAATAGTTTACTCAGCCTGTATAATTATTTACAGTAATATACTGCATTAATTGATCAAATTCCAGCAGAATTAATACAAGAGGGTGGAAGCGCATTATCTAGCGAAATTTTTAAGCTTGTACCTGCAATTTGGGAAAAGGAAATTGTACCAGAACAATGGAAGGAGTCCATAATCGTACCTATTTAAGAAGGGGGACAAGATTAACTGTAGGAACTTTCGAGGAATATCACTTTTGTTGACGTCCTACAAAATTTTATCGAATATTCTTTTGAGAAGATTAACTCCATATGTAGAAGAAATTATTAGGGATCATCAGTGTGGTTTTAGGCGTAATAGATCGACTATTGATAAGATTTTTTTTTGTATTCGACAGATATTGGAGAAAAAATGTGAGTATAAGGGTACAGTACATCAGTTATTCATAGATTTCAAAAAGGCATATGACTCGGTTAAGAGAGAATTTTTATATAATATTCTTATTGAATTTGGTATTCCCAAGAAACTAGTTCGATTAATTAAAATGTGTCTTAGTGAAACTTACAGCAGAATCCGTATAGGCCAGTTTCTATCTGATGCTTTTCCAATTTACTGCGGGCTAAAGCAAAGAGATGCACTATCGCCTTTAATTTTTAACTTCGCTCTAGAATATCCCGTTAGAAAAGTTCAGGATAACAGAGAGGGTTTGGAATTGAACGGGTTACATCAGCTTCTTGTCTATGCGGATGACGTGAATATGTTAGGAGAAAATCCACAAACGATTATGGAAAACAGGAAATTCTACTTGAAGCAAGTAAAGCGATAGGTTTGGAAGTAAATCCCGAAAAGACTAAGTATATGATTATGTCTTGTGACGAGAATATTGTACGAAATGGATCTATAAAAATTGGAGACATCCTTCGAAGAGGTGGAAAAATTCAAATATCTTGGAGAAACAGTAACAAATATAAATGACACTCGGGAGGAAATTAAACGCAGAATAAATTTAATATGGGAAATGCGTGTTATATATTATTCGGTTGAGAAGCTTTTGTCATCTAGTCTGCTGTCAAAAAATCTGAAAGTTAGAATTTATAAAACAGTTATACTACCGGTTGTTCTGTATGGTTGTGAAACTTGGACTCTCACTTTGAGAGAGGAACAGAGATTAAGGGTATTTGAGAATAATATATTAGAAAAATATTTGGGGCTAAAAGGGATGCAGTTACAGGAGATTGGAGAAAGTTACACAACGCAGAACTGCACAAATTGTATTCTTCACCTGACATAATTAGGAACATAAAATCCAGACGTTTGAGATGGGCAGGTCATGTACCACGTATGGGCGAATCCAGAAATGCATATAGAATGTTAGTTGGGAGGCCGAAGGGAACAAGACCTTTGGGGAGGCCAAGATGTAGCTGGGAGGATAATATTAAAATGGATTTGAGGAAGGTTGGGTATGATTGTAGAGACTGGATTAATCTTGCTCAGGATAGGGACCGATGGCGGGCTTATGTGAGGGCGGCAATGAACCTCCGGGTTCCTTAAAAGCCATAAGTAAGTAATACACTACATTAAGGAAAGAAACAATAAATATTTGTTCTATCATTTTAAACATGAGAGAAGCAGGATCATAAATAAATTTGCAGTTAATGACAAATCTATGCGTATAATGATTTGGCAAAAAGGAAAGAAATGGAGCAATCTAAACTGCTTTCGAAGTCTAGATCTCTCCAGTAGTTGTTCAGTATTACTCCCTGAGGTAGTGGAGTTCTTTGGTAGAGGAAAAAGATCGGTACATTAACTGAAGAGATAGCAGACTGGAATCACCTCTTCCAATAACGCGACGTCTTTGAAGAGTTGTATAGTTTAGTTTTCCTGTACTTCGTCTTAGGTCCCAAACGTAGAACGAAACATAATGAAATTATCATAGTCGACATACTTAAAAAGAAGTTGAAACTAAAACGTCAATTTAGTTCCTCTCTCAGATGGATGATTATTATTTGTCATCAGTTATTAATACAGAATCTTAAAACCAGGCAAGCCAGTAGGCTAAGGATTGTGGTTAATGACTAGAAAATGTTCATCCCTAGATTTTTAACAGAATTAATTTTGACGTGGTCGAGAAACAGCCAATAAATTTTGCATGCTCATTTTTTTTTTCATGCTGTGTATAACATAACATGAAAGCACGGCTTCCGACGAAAGCAAATCTAATACATTTTATAGCTTTCGGCAATGTTTGGCTATGCAAACTTCGTATATAATGGCAACCGCTCGGTCATCAAAGACTGCGAGTTATTAGTTATAAGTCTATACATAGTTCAACCAGCAATACTGATGCTCGATTTTCTTCTGCAATTCCTAAATTCGTATCAGAGCTTCATCATGTTCCGTATTCTCATAATATGGGTATCAGTTTTCAGAACATACTGTTTGCTTTATAGATAGGCCTACATGTATAATAAAGTACTTTTTTTTTAATTTGAATAAAAGATATTACGATACAAAAAAATCAAGTAGAGATTTTACGGCAAAATGCATTTTTAAATGTGCGCACTGTATTGAAACTGTCTGAAAATGACATGTGTATATATATATATATATACATACATGTAGTACAACAATTTTGTCATGTAAATATAGAAAAATTCTTAGGATTCAAGTAATGAACTAGGCATTTAACAGCAATACACGTTTTTAGTATCACAGACTGACGAATGTAACTACTGTCCGTTACTCAGGAGAAGACGAGCGGAAAGAATGTGACCTTCTTGACTATCGCTGTTGATTATTATAAACATCGCTCAGATAAGCATCCCAGTAGCCAGGTTATTACTCGTGCAGGAAACATGAGTAACAAAGCGTATGGAAATTAAAGCTAAGTTGAACAGGAGGAGACCTAATGTTTCCGCTTACTGCAGTACAAATATTGCTCGTGTTGTCTTACGTTATCTGTTCACATCCCTTCCTCCTCAGTCCGCTCTCGTCTTCTCCTGAGTCACCGACAGTATGTGTGTGCTGTATTTAAAATGAGTTAAATGACATGCGTAGCCTACATCTCATGTGATTGTAGAATAATTGCTACGATTCAAGAAATAGACTAGAGATTTTATAGCAATACAAGCTTTTAACATCACAGACTGACAGAAGTAACTGCGCGTGCTGTATTGAAACGACCTGAAAATCACATACATACACAACAATATACAGTAAGGTCCGAAAATCTTGTCACCCCCACCCCTTTGTTTGTACGTTGATGTGTATCCATTTTGAATATGTCATAGCAGATGTGTGACATTGGTTGATACTTCACGTTCCAGCTTGTTTAGTGATCCAGAACATCAGGATGGGCACCATCATTGTCGCGGCACAAAATGTTGCGGCGCCATGTCCTGTGTGAAATTTTCCGCAGCAAGGACGGTGTGATTTCCCTTTGGGGAATAATTAAGCAGCATGTCTCGAAACATCGATACCAGACAATTGAAGATTTGAAGCAAGCTGTTAGGGAGGCATTCAGGGAAATCACACCGCATTTGCTGCGGGAAATTTCACACAGGACATGGCGCCGCATCATTTTGACAATGATGGTGTCCATACTGATGTTCTGGTTCACTAAACAAGCTGGAACGTAAAGTATCAACCATTGTCACACATCTGCTATGACATGTTCAAAATGGATGCACATCAACATGCAAACAAGGGGGGGGGGTGGCAAGACTTTCGGACCTAACTGTATATGGTGCAACAATTCTCCCACGTGAATATAGAGTAATTGTTACGATTAAAGAAATAAACTAGAGATTTTATAGCAATACAAACTTTTAGCATCACAAATCGACAGAAATAGTTATTCGTGCTGTATTGAAACTAGCTGAAAATCACATGCATACACAAAAATGTATATGGTGCAACAATTCTCCCACGTGAATATAGAATAATTCTTGCGATTCGAGAAATAAATTAGAGAAGCGCTACGAGTTTTCTTGCCAGCTACAACAACAGGCAGCAGACGACGATGACTTACATTCAGCCGCTTAATTTTCAGCGACGAAGCGAAATCCCATACGAGTGGGAAAATTAACAAGCACAACTGTCGTGTTTGGGGTACTCAGAAACCTCACAGAATCATTGAACATGAGCGTGATTCACCAAAGGTGAATGTTTTCTGCGCGTTGTCACAACGAAAACTGTACGGACCTTTCTTCTTCATTGAGGCTACTGTGACTGGACATTCATATCTGTACATGTTGGAGCAATGGTTGGTGCCTCAACTTAGACAAGATCTCGATGACAATTTCATCTTTCAGCAAGATGGGGCTCCGCCACATTTCCACAATGCAGTTCGTGCTTACCTGAATGCGGAGATGTCTGGTCATTGGATAGGACGTGCTGGAGTAAGGGACAGATGTTTCATGACATGGCCACCAAGGTCACCCGATATGACTGCATGTGACTTTTTTCTATGGGGGTAACTAAAGGACCGTGTGTTTGTACCGCCTTTGCCACGTGATTTAGAGAAACTAAAAACCAGGATTCGAGAAGCTGCCGCCACAGTCACAGAGGATATGTTGAAAAGGGTATGGGAAGAGTTTGATTATCGTTTGGACATCTGCCGAGTCACTCGTGGTTCACACATTGAATCTCTGTAAGGTGTAAAACTAACGTTGATAGTTTGACTTTAAACTGACGTGTGTTTGAAAGTGCTATCATTAGTAGTTTTTGTGTAATAAAATATTGAAAATGTTACCGGACTTTTGATATGCCCTGTATAAGAATTGTTACGATTCAAGAAATCAACCCGCAGATTTAACAGCAAAACACGCTTTTAACATGGTAGAGTAGGCTGACAGAATTAACTGTGAATTCTGAAGGCCTCTTCAACATCTGAAAATCACATGCATATAAATACATACAGAGAGTTCCTATGCTGACCGGTCCCAGGTAGTAATGTTCCGTCGGCTTAATGACTAGTTTGGAGAGGGACCGGTCTGCGTAGGTAAGCGTACAAGTACTTGTCTGTACGCCAGCGTACGGTCACTCACCGCTCGACAGCAGATTTTATTAGGCAGAGGTTTGAATGGGACCTGTCTGTATAAGAACTCTCTGTATACAGGGTGATTTACGAAGATTTACCGTCCCTTACGGAGCTTATTTCCGAAGACATTGTGAGCAAAAAAATTCATATAAACATTTGTCCTAATCTCAATTTTTTCGGAATTACACTAATTTGAAGTTGTTTGTAAAATATCTTTATTCTTTAGTTTTAAGGGTAAAGTAATATTACAGATAAAGAATGAACTATTCAGGAGTATCATTTCTTTAATTAGCTAATATTCTGAAGCTAAAA
Organism: Periplaneta americana; assembly: GCF_040183065.1. Lineage (NCBI taxonomy): Eukaryota > Metazoa > Arthropoda > Insecta > Blattodea > Blattidae > Periplaneta > Periplaneta americana. The sequence goes on from NC_091125.1 coordinate 40,585,480, forward strand.
ATTTGTTATGAATTCCATAGTTGCTTCATACAGATTTTTTTTTATTCTTAACTATAAAATTACATTTTCTTACACATTTATCATAACAGTGTTACAAATCACGCCACTCTTGTAAATTCTTCAAGACCGTACATTTGGATGCATAATTAAACTGCAAATAATCAAGTTCCTAAAGTCTTATGATTTGTAACAATTTTTATGATAAGTGCATTAAGAATGGTCATTTTTAGTTAAAAATTGAAAAACAAAATCTGTACAAAGCAATTAACAACGCATTTTTAGTTTCAGAACACTAGCCAATTAAAGAAATGACACTTCTGAATAGTTTATTCTCTATTTGTAGTATTTTTTCTCTTAAAACTAAATAAAAAACGAATTTTACTAAGAACTTAAAATTAGTGTAACTCTGAAAATATTGAGATTACGACAAATGTTTATATGACGTTTTTGATTCAGAATGTCTTCGGAAATAACCTCCGTAAATCTTGTGAAACAACTTTTATAGCACAACAATTTTCTAATGTGAATATAAAAAATTATTATCAGGCAATAAAATAACTGAATATTTTGCAGTCATACACGTTTTTAACATCACAGATTCACAGTAATATATTTTGTTGAGATGATGGAAAGAATTAATTAACTATTTTTGTATACACATATTTATATAAAAATAGTTGATCTATTTTTTTTTATTATAAGATTAAATCATAGAGTTGACTTAACTTTATCTCCATCTCATTTTCTTCTTGTATCTGTCGAATGAATCATCCTTTTTTCTGAACAACTGAAAGGCTTTTCTTCGAATTCAGTATTTACGTTCATTATACATCGCATGTACAATGGAAACGTCGTAATTCTAACTCGAAAAATAGTGATGATTTATTTGAAGCTTTTATATAACTGTCAGAAATAACAATTTTTCTCATATTATTATATATTGAAATTATTTCCTTGCTGTTCCGAGTTAACAGTTCCCATGCGGTCGTTATGTTGAGTGATACTCCCGAGAATGCTGTCTAAGACCGCTGATAATTATTGTAATTATAACGAACATAGCACGCTGCCCACTTACACGCACTCATTATTTTCTCCGTGCAAAAAGAGATTGTCGTTCATCCCGATAATGAGAACTCTAGTAAGTCATATTGGGAGATTGACGTGATTTAATTCGAAACTATTTTTTTTTTTTCAAAAACAGTTTTATTGCTGTGACGGACGTCTACTTAAAAGTAAAGGTATCCCCTATGTACGCCACTATGACATGGAGCCAGACAATATTTTCTTCACCTTGGCAGTGGAATGAGGTAATGTGGTCGGCATCACTCTCCGAAGACTTGTTGACTACGGGAAAGTAACCTCACTATACAGAGTGATTCACGAGGATTTACCGTCCGTTACGGAGCTTATTTCCGAAGACATTCTGAGCCAAAAATGTCATATAAACATGGGTCCTATTCTCAATATTTATAGAGTTACGTTTCGTTATTGGAACGCATTGCTGTGAACGCGTGATCTTGGTCAGCGTGCAGTCAGCAGCCAGCGCGAGCGCTACGGAAATCAAAGATAGCCGTATGCAGTTACGAAAAGCGACGAGTGCCGTTCACAAGCGTGCGGCCAAGTGTACTCAAGCGGACGGCGACATTTTTAAAAAGTGTTGTAAACTCTCCAAGACTGTAAATTAGGATGCAAAATTGAACTGCAAACAATGAAGTCGGTGGAAGTGGTGTGACTTGTAATAATTGTTGTGATAAGTGCATAATAACAATGGAATTTTCTACTTAAAAATAGAAAAAAAGATGTCTGTACGAAGCAACTAAGGAGTCCACAGAACATTTTTAGCTTCATAATACTTGCCAATTAAAGAAATGATACTTCTGAATGGTTCATTCTCTATTTGTATTATTCTTTTACTTTCAAATTAAAGAAAAAACGTATTTTACAAACAACTTTAAATTAGTGTAACTCTGAAAATATTGAGGATAGGAACTATGTTTATATGACATTTTCTGCTCAAAATGTCTTCAGAAATAAGCTCCGTAAAGGACGGTAAATTCTCGTGAATCACTCTGTATAGTAGACAGTGTCAGGGAATGTACTATAAAATTTATGCACTCAAGTCTCCGGTTTAGAACAATAAATTGTAAATACTTGTTCAAGAGACCTGTAATGACATAATGCATTAGAAACTAGAACCGAAACAACTCAAGGCGGACGATGAAAACAAATGAAATGGAAATATTAAGAAAGATAAGTGGAAGAAAATTAACTTATATGGCAGAATCAGAAATGAACAGATAAGAGAGATGTGTGAAGTACAACTGGTAGCAGAATGGCTAGAAAGAAGGCGAATGGAATGGAATCAGTACGTGGATAGAATGGAAACGGAGAGAATTGTTAGGATTGCAAGAGATAAGGATCCAACTGGAAGGAGAAGTCCAGGGAGACCAAGAGAAGATGGAAAGACTTGATTTATGAAAACAACAGATGATAACGCCTACGTGAAACAGAAAAAGAAGAAGAAGCTCAAGAGAAAAATAAAGATAATATAATTGTAGCAAATCTGCAATACAGCAATTAGCGAGGGATTGTTTGTTGTTTAGTCTACTACCCGAAGACAGATTTGCATCTCACAAGCGATACCACCAAGGCACCACTTATGAGGCAACTAGGCCAGGAGATAATGAGGTAGGGTGGCCAATTTCTTCCCCCTCTATTGCATACATCGCCGACTAGCTGCATATTACACTAGTCAGACTTCAGATGCATACAAACAATTTATTATTCTTCTTCTGACATATCGTCAAGTGAGATGCACTGCCTGATAATAGATGTACATCAGCCAGAACCTCAATCAGAGGATATAGCATCAATATTAATGCTGTTAGAAGGAGGAGGGTAGGAGGTAAAATGCAATATTGAAGAATCAACATATTTGGCAGTAATTTATTATTATTATTGTTATTGTTATTATTATTATTATTGTTATTATTATTATTATCATCATCATCACCTGGCATGTCCACACCTGTGGAGTAACGGTCAGCGCGTCTGGCCGCGAAACCAGGTGGCCCGGGTTCGAATCCCGGTCGGGGCAAGTTACCTGGTTGAGGTTTTTTCCGGGGTTTTCCCTCAACCCAATACGAGCAAATGCTGGGTAACTTTCGGTGCTGGACCCCGGACTCATTTCACCGGCATTATCACCTTCATTTCATTCAGACGCTACATAACCTAGATGTTGATACAGCGTCGTAAAATAACCCAATAAAATAAAAAAATCATCTGGCATACTTCATTCCAGGTTATTCCATTCAGTGTGCAAGAAATATTAATCTACTTCTCTTCAAAAAAATACCATTGAATTAAAAATAATTATATTAAGCATTTCAAGTTTTTTAATACTTGTTTTGTTATTTCTAAAATTTTTTGGACAAAGTTATAATTTCTTAGTTTTGCAAAAATTTCATAAAATTGGTGTTTAATAGAAAGTAGGCTTAGGATATCATAGAAAATTATTCGTTGTTTTAATTTGCGCGATGTTGCCGGAATTAGGTCAGCTGCCAATTTCTAACCATGATCTTTTGAGTCTAAATGCCGGGAATATAATTTTAATTATTTGTGAAAAAAGTTTCTTCTTTTGGTATATCTCTTCTAGCACTTTCTCCCTCTGCCATTCTAATTCCACCATTGCTTTCTTATGACTTATTGTCTAATTATTTATTTATAAATATCCACTTTGTTTGAGCGGGGAATGTTACATGAAAAATTTCAAATTGAATCAATATGCATTTTATATTTTATTTCGGAGATGAATTACTATAAATTTTATAGTATACGAGTCTATTGTAGAATGATTTTGAACCTCCATTTTTGTAAATAGAGTCTGCTCTTGCCAATGGAAATTCTTGCGTTCCCAAGGTAAAAATTGATGAAGATATTTTGTGCAGTATTGTCTGGATTAGGTAAAAATATTTATTCTTCATCGATGAAGTATTCTTTTCACTGCGTCACAATGGGATTCTCGAACAATTAAGTCATACATGAATAGCATAAAAATATAGCTTTCTTTTAGATTCCAACAACTATTGTCTTTTTTTTTTCCTCTCCGGGAATAAGTATTGTTTAATAAGCAACAGAAAGAGGATCTCATTTTTTTTATTCCCTCGACCCCGGTACCTGATGAAGCGTCGAATTAGTTGCAACACAGGCCGCATGGCGGCGCGTTATTAGTTGGGAGCTGCTAATTGGCCTCTCAGAGTCCACAAAGCGAAAGGGAATTCGGTTATTACAGGAGCTTTGCTCTTTTTCTTACTCCCCCAGTCTCGTCTAACAAAAGGGAAGCTGACGTCAGTGAAACAAAACACTATCTGTGAAACAAGGCAAGTTATCATCGCAGGCATCTTTGAAGCTTATCTTAAGGGAAGATAAAGATCTAACGAAATTCTTGTTTGTGCCTTCTTTGCCACAACCACAACTTTTTAAAACAGACAGATTACGTTGCTTTTGAAAACTGAGAACTCTCTCCAACACTACACTTTACATCCTCGTTTCAGTTTTAAAAACATTAGTATCTCTTCATGTCCTTATCATTGTCATCATAGCGTCGTTGTCACCATAATCATCATCTTGATCTTCATCAATAATTGCAGCAGGAATATTTTTGTTAGATTTAACTTTCATTTGAGAACGCGAGCTTCTCTGCATCCTACCAGCCACCTAAATCTTTTTCAGGAAGTTCATCAATTTGTTTTTAATGGTCAATATTCTTCATATTTAGAAATAACAAAATTGTTCCTTCCGAAACAAATTATTATAATAAATAATATTAGTGTATAATATTTGAGACAACATCTCCGAATAAAGCCCTGACTACGTTCCTGTATAGGGGGTCCATTGGGTGAGCGGGTTAGGGATCTCATGCGGCCGGTGGGCTGGTACACCTCATTCTCATTCATACCATAATTCGGGGTGCACGATAGGCCAATGTCGAGGCGACGTACTGGAGGGTTGTCTCTAATCCGCCCCTAGTCATTCATTACTACTACTACTACTATTTGTTTTTAATTTTATTGGGTTATTTTACGACGCTAGGTTATTTAGCGTCTGAATGAAATGAATCCGGGGTCCAGCACCGAAAGTTGGGTTGAGGGAAAACCCTGGAAAAAACCTCAACCAGGTAACTTGCCCCGACCGGGATTCGAACCCGGGCCACCTGGTTTCGTGGCCAGACGCGCTGACCGTTACTCCACAGGTGAGGACTACTACTACTACTACTACTACTACTGCGACTGCGACTGCGATTGCAGATACGAGTATAAGCAATTTTTTCTTCTTCTTCTTCTTCTTCTTCTTCTTCTTCTGTTGAACGTATACAACTCTGACTTAAAGTACACCGTAGAGGGAAAGTTGAGAATAATGGGCAAAACTCCTAGAAGCAGACAATTATAATTTACTGTGAATGCAAGTTTAAAACGTATTTTTGCATAGGCTAAACACATATACTATAAATATAAATAGCGTCATATGCACGTTTGTAATGCCACTAGGCACTGTCATTTTCAGCTATGTCGCGTTGAAAATATCCAGATGCATCCGCATGATGTAATAGAGACAATATTTTGTCTTTGGAAATAATAATAATAATAATAATAATAATAATAATATAATAATAATAATAATAATAATTATCATCAACATTTGAAACTTAATTTATATGCATACTTATTGGAATTGGAAAACCAGTTTTCATCATTAATGTATCAACGACTCACAGCTCAATGTTCTTTGGATTTATAATTAAAGAGTTGTTTATCTTCTTTAATTCTGTAACCTTCCATTCTGTTCATATTATCTTTCCATTGGATCTTCTCTTTCCTGTATTTTCTCACTTCAATTAAGAATGTATAATTAAATTACTAATTCTCTCACATTGTCTACAAAACAGCACTTACCAAAAAACATCATCTCTTGATCCTACTTAAAAGATTCTGGTCTCTTATAACTAAAACAAGATTAGAAAATACATAAGAATGAAACTGTAAAATATAATAGAAATATCCACATTTACTCTATATGACAGTGAAATCTGCCTACCGACACAGAAATCCATTAATCATAAGTTAATAGAATCGACTGAGGTTAAATTTCTTAGACGCACGTGTTAAAAGCTATATCTAAAATAAGAAATTACAACATAACTTCATTTATCACGGCAAGCACTTTTATCGACCTCCATGAAGACGAGATTTTCGACAGACAAGAAAATATGGATGCAAATATTTGAGCTACATAATTTTCGAAAGAAAAGAAGAAGAAAATGATGACGACAAAGTGAATAAATAATTAAATATAAATTCGACGGATCATCTAAAAGGAATGGAGACGAATAAATGTGCTAACATTTTACTAAATCATTGATCAAGAGAGTAAGAAAAGGGAACAAACCAGATACTCCACAATAACTAAAAATCAGAGCAAGTACGCCTAATTCTTGAACTGGAAGGAGAAGCAGACGAAGAATAGGACAAGAAACATGACAATAGGGAGGAGCAGCAGAAAAAGAAGTCTCATTACCATGAAGGAATGTTTGCAAGGCGAACATTTTATGTAATTTAACTTGAATCTTGTTTATGTTTTCGTTTTGAGTGTCGATTTTAAAACTCTGTTGAGTACGAGAACTGCAGTTCTGTTCTCCACTCCTCTTGATCTCGCTAGTCTACCACTGAACCACGACCAGTCCGCCGTTGGCAACGACACGGATACCATGCAATTTATGGGCCAGTAAATCACAAACCCACCTGTGAGGGGTGCCCAAACGAGCCGCCACTGACTCCTGGAGTTGTCATGGCAACCGACATCGGCGTTTCAGCAAAGCATAAGCCGAGGCGGGCGACATGTGAAATATTGATGTCCGGAACCGGAAGTGAGATGACGTCACTCCCGTGGAGCGATACAGGAAATTGTGAAACGAACAAAAGAGCGAATAAATATGCGACAGAAAGAAATGGAGAATAAATGAAGTGAAAGAGAGAAATAATCGCAAACTCGTGCTGTAGTATTGAGATGAGGAGAGTACGTTCACATCCCGATAACGTATAGAATCTGGTATAGTGGTCAGCTTAGCGCAGTGACGTGTGTACCTTCAGAAATAGTACCGTATTTCTCTTGTTCAAAAGTCGACAGCGACTACAGCGACGCTGCTCGGAATGCCGGAGAACTACGCTCTCGAACGGATGCGCATCGCAAGTAAACAACTGAAGATCCAGGAGCGCTTAGGAACTAATGTCGTTACTTTGGCCTACATTGAGCTGTGGGGAAGGACATAGACCTACTGGCATGTTGGCCGGTTATCAGACACCAAGCGGTGTTGCATCAGTATTTAGATGATGCAGAAGATGTACAGACTGTTTTCCAATTTTTTGTCTGTTCGGTGTTACTGATATTATTATTATTATTATTATTATTATTATTATTATTATTATTATTATTATTATTATTATTATTATTAACCATCATTTTTTTTTCTTCTTCCAGTTCCATAGTGCTTCATACTTCTGAAAGGTTTTAGTCTGATCTGTAATTTCCTCCATTTCTGTCCTCAGTCTGTTTTAAGTTTCCTCCTCTTTTTGCTTTTTTTTTACATTAATTTGAATTTCAAATTTCCATCTCATTTTAGGCCTGCGACTGTCAAGTTCCTTTTGCCACACAGTTTATACTGAGAACCACTTGTGCCGCTTGATGTTTGCCATGGACTAAGCTAATATCTAGTTCTGTAGCCATGTACATGTACGGCTCTATATCTTGTTATTCTTTTCCTCTATTGAATACACTAATACGATTCTTTTAAATGTTTTCAGAGATGATGATGATGATGATGATGATGATGATGATGATGATGATGATGATGATGATAATTAAAGATGAGGGGTTTGTGCGCGGCACGAAAAACACGTTGATTCGACAGGGAGCATAGGTGGACAGACAGGTGAACAACTGCGACCAGTGCAACCAAAATAAATGCAACTATACGCTATCCTTTTGCCTACTTACCGTCTTATAACAACATGAAACGAACACAGACCTTCATAGTCCAATGCACTGCAGTGGTGAACAGACGTAGTGAGGAGTAGTTACAATGACGGAAACTAAGCAAACAAAGGATGTGAAATTAAATATAAATTGAAGATATAAAGTTCATACACCAAAATCACGGAACGATACCGGAAAGTATAACACAGAAACATCTGGTTTGGAAATATCCAAGGGCATAGCAATAATAAAAGAGGTGTCAGAAAAAATGAAGAAAGGACCTCCAGGACCTTGCACACAGAGAATAAAGAATAAATGGCAAAACATTCTACAGAAAAATAAGGGCTATTTAAGAATTTGTACCATGCTAAAGAATGCAAAATCACCAGGCGATAGGACAGTATACTTGATATAATGCACCGTTAACGTCCTGTGACGTTGAAAGAAGCTTTTCGCAGTTCAAAAATTGTTTGACTGATCGACGACGACGTTTGACATTCGATAATTTAAGAATGTCTGTAGTAGTGCAGTGCAATTCGGCTTGTGATGGCTCTGAAGCTATGGATGAATCATAAAGGCAAGTTTCTTCTTCTAACTATACTAATGTTTCAGCATATTCCTCATATTTGTATATTGTCATCTGATAGACCTTAACGGAGTGTTGCATTTGCCATTTCTAGGCTGTTTTCTTCGCGTGGTTTGTTTACGTCGGAAGTCCACTCAGGCACTGTGCATACAGCTATATAATGTCTGTGCACACGCAACCTGACGACAAACCGCACAAATCCCTCATCTTTAATTATAATAATAATAATAATAATAATAATAATAATAATAATAATAATAATAATCCAGTTTGTTTTCTTTGAACACCCCTTCATTCAACATTCAGGACTCGAGGGTTCATTATTTCGGTGTAGGCTACCCCACGCAGACATAAGTTATGTTTAATTTCGTGTCCCCAATATAACTGATTAATGTGCTCCGAATAAAATTTTGTTGAAGTCAAAACGTATTTTTCTATGCACAGTTCCAGGGAAAAAAAATAGCCCGAGTCTTGATGGAACTGCACCTGTATGAAGGCAACAAGTTTCGCACGATGCCCATAAATAGCATTTAACAAGAACTCTTATTTACTGCACATGCGCAATGTGTTTTATCTTCAACTTCGTAAAATTAGGCGGGCTATTTTTTTTTTCTGGAACTTTACTTTAAGTTTTTGTTAATAAATATATTTGCTGTTGTAGCTGTAAGGACCAGAGATGAAGCTAATATGCACTTGTATGTAGTTTATAAAGGAATGTCATTTGTGTAAAAGCTGTACATAAAACCCTTAGCAAGACTGGGTACCTTTACTTAATAGTCACTCTTCACTTAATAATCTCGTTAACTGAATTGGCATAATGTCATTTCAGTGTAAAGAATTGTCGGACTAGTAGCAAAATAAGGAGATATCCCTTTTATTTGCCAGTGAAAGATATTTCCTATCGTTATGAACGAAGTTGACATACTGTAAATATACAGCGCCTTTAGAGTTATAACTCCAGTGTTTCCACCCAACTTTCACAGAGCAATTTCTTAACTGAAAGCAAAGTTTTTCAAACATCATTGATTCTCAGAAACTGTCGCACTGTTTTGCGGATGGAGATTGTCGTTGTTTTTTCCACCTCTATATAAGTGTTCGTGGCAGGTCGACTTTCTTCAGGTTGTTGTATAGTTTCAAAGCAGGGGCGTACGCAAGTGGGGTTACGGAGTTTGAACCCCCTCCCTTGATCCTTTAAAAAAATACATACTTAGATTCAAATATTCTTTATCCATAATAGTTTTCCCTTCCCTAATTTTTCATACTCTCAGAGTAACAAAATTTATATTGACGTAAAGCATAGTCCTCCTACACCTCCTTCATCATGCCAGTTTAATTCTTCATCCTTGGTGAATTCCATGTTACATTATTTGTGTTTAATTAAATTTATTTCATTACTAGCCGTACCCGTGCGCTCCGCTGCACCCGTTAGAAATAAATATAAAGTAATTACATAATTAAAATAGGACATTTGATCCAGGGAACATTCGTGTTTGATAGAAGGATAAATCGTTTAATATGTTACTCAATTTAAATTGCATCAAAATAATTAAAATGCGATCATTTTGGTCCAGAGACACTCATTTGGTGCAATGATAATTCCTTTTACATGTTTCTTAATTTTTATTACATGCAACCATAGTTTAATGAAGATTGACATCATTTAGATTTAATGTGTATATTTTATTTTACTTGTTATAGGTTTATGGTAATAACTTAATTTTAACCCTTGTTTTCTACGTATTCAGTAAATGGCGCTTGGCGCACTGTGGTTCTGAACCCTTCAAATAACTTAAATTATATTATATTATATTATATTATATTATATTATATTATATTAAATTATATATCAGAAGTTACTGTAATAACATTATAGCATTATGTCCATCTAGAGAAACTACACTTTCCAATGGTGAAATAATAATTAATTATACAAATCAGTTAATTTAGCTTCCGATATTACTTCATACAAGCACGGAAACATTCTCTGTAGGCTATCTTTCATAGCTTTCGATTGTTGCTGTCCAAGGCCTCTTATAGACGAAGTCATTTGTTTTTTAATTCATTACACCGCCTTAGATGGCAGTTATTTTAATTTTAAAACTCATTTATCTCATTAAATATCAGTCCTAACAAAATTTTTCAAGGAATAAAACTTATCGGAAATTATATTTAAAGAACCTTTTGTCATGTAACATTTTTCACAAAAATCAATAATAAGCGAGATATTTCGATTTATTTAATTCAGGCCCCCTTATAACCGCCCTTTTAAACAATGTATTTTGAATGTCATATAGCCTAAAATCTAAGTTACAACGAACTTAATTTATATTCCAATTTTCATCGAAATCCGTTCAGCCATTATCACGTGAAAAGGTAACAAACATACAGACAGACAGACAGACATACAAACAAAAATTTCAAAAAAGCGATTTTCGGTTTCAGGATGGTTAATTATATATGTTAGGACCAATTATTTTTGGAAAATCGAAAATTACCAGAAAATTTTCGGCTACAGATTTATTATTAGTATAGATATTTTATTGTTTCTATGGATTTTCCTGTTATGTGAAGTAAAGTGTCTTGCCTATCATATAGAAATAACTACTGATTTATACAGTATATATATATATAAGATTATTGTGCAAGTGTAATAATGACACAAGCATTTTTCTTTACACAAAATTAAACAAGTTAAAATTTGTTAAAAATTGGATGTCTGTGAAAAAATTACGTTTCAAAGATTTTATAAGGATATTCATGAATATGTTATACTGTATTAGAACATAGTATAATATTAATAAATAATAATACATAAAATTTAAGACGCCGATAATGTAAATTGTAAACAGTTTTAATAATAATCCCCCATGACAAAATTCTGCGTGCGCCACTGTTCCAAACGAATTATTTCTGTTATGAAAATGCGTTACGGTGAATTATTGCGCTATCTTTGAACTTCAAGATTATTTTTAGATTCCTTGCCAGATTTTTATACTTCCTTCATTGCTTTCCTTATGTTTGTGTCCTTCTGTATTAATTAACTTCGCTGTCTCTCTCTCCCATCAGAGTGTCAGGCTTATTGTTGTAGCAATGTAAAAATTCCCCTGTGAAAATATATTTTGTATTGGCTAATTTTCAAAACAGGTTCGTAGTTATTTTATAATATAGGACGTAACTTTACAAGGGATTATGTTTTTATAGATGATGTATACAGTAATGTTTTGTTGTACGTAGATTAATACTAATCAACAGTTTTGCTGTTGTCATCTCATGTCTGATGGAATTATTGCATAGATCCAAGGAAATCGAATTTTGTTTGACTGTGCAATTCAGTTCATTTCTCCAAGGAAATCGAATTTTATTCGACTGCAATTCAGTTCATTTCTCGTGCAGCATTATCTTAATCACACTACAATCTCTATTGCCTTTATAAAATTACACGCTTTAATTTGGCAAGAGTCAGCCACATGCTGCAAATTCTACTAATTTTCACGAAATATTAAAGAGGGAGCTAATATTATGGGTTTCTTCAGACAGTAACAGTAACATGATGTTATCTGGGGTCTGTTAAGTGGATGTTGTTGTGAAGTCATATGGTATAACTCCTGTTGATGAAATAATTATTGACAGTAGTATGTGAAAACTTTTCCCTGTTTACCCATCTGCTTGATCTCTTCGTCAAGGGCCATGTAATGAACTTTATATCAGGTGTCTAATATGGAATATTTCTATCGATAAACGACTTCGTCGTTCTCTTACTCAAATCATTAATTATAATTTGTCTGTTTTTACTTTTCACTTAAAACAGCGACCTAGTCTTAAAACTTTCCAATCTTGTTTCATTTTCTTATTAGATTATGAGAGCGTAGTATGATGCTTTGGCAATGTTGATGTATCCAATACAAAGACAAATATTTTTAGCATACGATGTTCTCTTCTCTAAGTAGTCTATATCCGTTTGTATGTGTACAGCGAGTTCTTCTAAAACAGCGGTCATCGGAACACTGCACTCTCGGGCTAGCGTCTCTTACCCGCAGGTCTCTTACAGCACCAGCGTGCATTCGGGGCTGCAGGCGGGTACAGCTCATGCATTTTGTCAAGACACCCGCGATGCGCAGTAGGGGAACAACGTTTCTGTGCAGGGGGTAGGAGTAGAAGGGAAGGTCGGGCGTATATGTCTACCGAGTCCAAGGCAAAGACTAACCCATTTCCTTATAATTCGTAAGTAGACTCATCCGATCTCGTGCGCAGCTCTGTAGAAAGAGTGGGGGAGTGTCTGGACATAATGCTTGAGCTGTACGCTTCCTCCTGCACGAGGGTGCATGTCGCCATGTACTGCTTACCTGCAACCCATTTCAGCGAGTGCTGACGACCACTGTTCTAAACTATTGGACGGATTTTGTTTATAAAGGATGAGACTGTAAAACGGGCGATTTTAAAGCCTTATTAATTATTGCACTGATCGACTTTAGGAAAACATTAACTCTAAATTTAAATTACATGTAAGAGCATTTAACTCTACCCCATAACACTATGTTCTGAACACTACCTCCTGAAGGTGACCATTTCTCAACACAGATTCAAGTCTAATTTCTGTGGTGTTTGGTCAGAACATAACTCCAAAATTGCCACTTCCTGCTATCTACACTTACCGGTAGGCTGCTTAGAAGCTATGGAAAAACATGAGCATGTGCATATAATTTAACAGTGTCCTAATCTATATTATTTTCTTTCATATTTGTATGCAAACTAGAATTCTGATTTTTTAAGGAAAATTGATAATAAAAATGCTTGTATCTGAAAACAGCTTTTTGCACCCATATTTTAATGGCATGTTCTGATGCTGCTCCATCACTGCAATGAATATTTAGTGACATAGAAACGGCCGTTATGCAACAACAAAAGTATCCTCTTGTTGTAATATTCCTTAATAGCAAACACACTTTGTTCATCCGTCCCATGCTCCAACATAAATGCTATGGAATGAAGGACTGATTTTGTGTTGACAATTTAAAATACCGGAATGTGGTGAAAAACAACCGATGTTTATAACTGCTCGTTTCATTGGTTCACCTTGTAATTAGTACGTACGAATCAATTAATCTGGAAATGATGTACAGTTTCCCTAGAAAAGAATGAGACTATTGAATATTCCTAAGTCTCAGATGTAAGACACTGAGGATGATCGGGGACCAGAGCACTGATACACAAGATAACGAATATTGAGTTACTTAAATTCAGGCTATTTCGTTTGTTACTAGCATCTTTCCGAAATTCACTTCAAAAACTGCAAAAAATATGGTAATATGACGTAAATAATACATAAATCGTGTAGCTAAATCGACAATGGACCTTCATGACTAGATCGACACTCCGCACAGAAAGCAAAGTTTTCGTGTCGTTTCAATAGCTCAGACGCTAAAACTTCTGCGTGTTGTGTAGAAGAGTGAGAGTTCGATTTTCAGTCTACACAACGATTTTTTTTTCTAAATAACGTTGAAATAGAGTTTTATAAAGTCCTGAGATTAAGTGTTTGATGATTGCAAACAATAAAAATATACAAATTATAATCTTATAAACGTTAATCTAATGAATGCATTTACACCACTCGCACAAAACAATTTTTGTTAAAAGTGTGGCTTTGGACTATTTCTTTCTCACCCCTTCAGTTGATTTTAACTATTTTATCTACGTGTTTGCAATAGTGTTTAATTTAATGTGCATTTAATTTTATTCATGTTATGATTGAATGAAAAGCACTGTTGCAGTTATTGACTAAATAGATAGATATATATATATATATATATATATTAATACTAATTATTAAATGCATCTGTTAAATAACGAATTGGAGTATCTTTTGCAAAATCTTTAATGTTTAAGTTGTCAATAGTATCTGCGTACTATATATTATAAGGCGTTAAAGAAACAGGAGACAGTGGAACCGACACGCTACTGTACTCGTATGAGCTACCGAGACAAGACAGTGACATTACAGCAGTCCAGAATTTATATCCCACAGCAGGCATTTGCCATTCGGTACAGAGAAGCAATGATATTTTGTGACATGAGCTATGTTGTGAAATCGTGGCCTTAAGTGGCTGTCTTCTCCGTGATCCTTGTTGTGGTCCTTGTAACAATTCTTGTTGTATTTGTCATGGTACTTATCGTGGTTTTGGTCCTTATCGTGATTCTTTCGTATTCCTAGTCGTGAACCATATCGTAGTCGTTATTGTAATCCTTGTCGTGATGCTTTCCGTTGTCCATGTCGTCATCATTATCGTAGTCCTTATCGTTTTTCTCGTGATTCTTATCGTTATCTTGTTGCTTTTGTCGTAGTCCTAATCATAGTATATTATCATGGTCCTGATTTTGGTCCTTATCACGATCCTTGTTGTCTTTCTAATAGTCCTTTTCGTGGTCCTGGTCCTTTTAATCCTTAGGATGATCTATGCCGTGACATAATCCTTGTCGTGGCGTTTGTCGTGTTTCTTGTATGTAACCATGGTCCTGATCTTTGTCCTTGTCGTGGTCTTTGTTGTCTTTGTTGTGGTCCTTGCTTCTTTGCCATATGTCTACATTTGTCATTTCAAAATTAATATTGTTTTTGCACTTCGGCGAATGACTTTCGTGTTACACGGTATATTTCAGTCTTTCATTAAAGGTAAACGGTCAAGGACGTAAAAAGAGACCTAAATCAGAAATACACAGACGACTGATAACATTTTGCACTGGTGTGCACTTTGGAATAGGATGAAAATAGGCCTACGCATGCACGACCAGATGTCTTCCTGGCTACGTCGATATCGAGTGAACTGCGCTGTAGAACTTTAACTTCCGATGACCAAGAGTCGTCTCATTCTTTTTAAGGGGAACTGTACATAGGTCATTAACAGTGTTTTTATAAAAATAATGGATCTTTATTTTTTAATCTGTTCCAATACTTATAATACCTATCTTAATTTCTCTTACGTAAGATAGAATAGACGATTTTTCTGCTAAAGTTGAATTAGAGATTATTAACTACATGATTGTGTTCTAAGCAGAAATGTATTCAGACAAAAGTTTAAAAGCGTAGAGTGATTTTCATCAATTACTTAAAAAAATAGAGTATGATGTGGTTGCTAGTATACTTAAATTAGTTCCAATACTTACATTTCCAACGCTACATAAAAACTACTCATTTACAATACTGTCTGTTTATGGTTCTGTCATCACTGTCATTTCCAATACTGCTTATGACAATGGTCATATATTTTGACGCATACATCATAAATGGTAAATAATAATTACAACATAGCTAACCTAGAACAGAGTCAGAATTGTAGGCTACTAGAGAATTTCCGTCACAAACTCGTAACCTTAACTCGAAACTTTGTGAAATACTTCTCTGTACACTGCTGGCATGGGCGTCACTTCTTCTCTTCCCCTTTTCTTACAAATGAATTTAAGTTTTTCTATTTCGCATCTTGCTACATCTGCAATACAGCTGTGTTCACTACTAACAGGTACTACGTGGTGATTTTCGTTTGTTTTAATCTTTCTCTGCATTTTACACTGTAATATTCTTCACACAACTAATTCGTCGTAGATTTATTTCGTTTACTTATGTTGTAGCCTACTTATAACCTTTATGTGCATAAGATGGCTTATTTTTGTTATTACTAACATGTCAACAACTTCCATGTTTGAAAACGAAAAGCGACTAACAGACTTAACGCTTCAACATTCCCTGTGGGTTTTGTAAACATTGCCCTCCAGGCAACGATTCTAGGCAATAACGGAATAAGTGAACAGCAGAACGCATGAGTTGACAGCAAGTATCTGTGTGACGTCACGCCCTGCTCTAGCGGGTGGTAGTGGAAATGACACGGAATTAATTAATTGAGAACGGGAATTATGTTTGGTATCGGAAACGACACGGAATACTCACATTCTTTAAGGTATTGGAAATAACAAGCAACGCTGGTTGCTTAGGAGATCGTTCAAGAAGTACAAGTCTATGTTTTTTAGCTTGGCCGCTTCCACGTGCAAAGAGTTGAGTAGAGGAAATGTGGAGGAAGATCGTGCTTGGAGGGAGAATGAGGAAGCGAAAGAAAACAGTGCTGAAGTTTTAATTACAAACATGTTAGAAAACATTGGTCTCACATGCACACTCTGAGCGATGACAACTTATTTCCATTTACTGGTATCCCAGTAACATGGCAATATACAGGAACATCATTTTATTTTTACTAACATTATTAATATTAACCTGGCTATACCTTTAGAGAACCGGAAACACAGTTTGCTATCCCCTTCCACGACTGTAGTTCGATGATACTGGCGTAAAACATCAACAGATCACTCTACTACGTACAGGAGGGAAGGAAAGTAGTTCATCCATTTACGTGAACTAGGAAATATCGCGATTTTGAATTCGATAATTTTCATTAGGTTTTTCTTTAATCAAAATACAGTACTGTATTAAGAATAAATGTTTTTACTCACGAACTGAGTTATCCATGAAAGCGTATTCATTATGCAGTGTATATTATACTGTCTACATCACATTAGCGTACAATATAGAGAAAAAAATTAAATTGAAAAATAATCATAATATGAATATTTAAACACATTTTTGAAAATGGTGGCCGTTCATTTCGATACAGGCTTCAGTTCTTTTGTGCATATTATCGCACTATAGACTATTGCATCTAATTCCAATTGCCAGTTTCGTCCTTCGTACTAGTAACTCATGTTGAAATAATTCTGTACCTACTCTATAAAAGAGTACCTTACCTACTGTAAATTCTAACTTTACTTCTGCCCGACCCGCACAGATAAAATTACTCAGACATGCTATCTACTGTCCGTCCAAGTGGTTATGCCGCAGGATCGTAGAAAGGGGGGAAATCACGTGACAGTTAATTACTTAACGAGGTCCTTATTTAAGTTATTTTAAACAGTTGTATAATATTACGTAAACGTCCAGTTCCTAACAGAAATTAATGTTTTCAGAAAAGAGCTAAGACAGCCCAGCTTTTACAGAGGGGCGAACAGAAGCAGGTGGGGGAAATCGGGATGCGACGTAGGCAAACGGACAGTACCTGTGCGAAAATATGATTCAATATTGAAATCTCTTTCGTCACTGGAAAACGCGAACATATTTCTGGAACATACTATACTCACTAATTCAGTACTGCTTACTATATGCGACCTTGGTTCTGTGTGGACAGTTTGAACTTCATTAGTAGAAGGGGTGGGAGTGAAGTACATTCAAAAACTCAGGTACAATAAAAATTGAAGTAAAAATAAAATGATGTCCCTGTATTATGTTCACTGTCAACTATGTACACTAGATTAAACAGTCGTATCAGAAGACGAAAAAGAATTTTCTGTTCTAAGGGAAGAAATTGAGTTAGCGCTTAAGAGAAACAAAGAATGGGAAATCAACAGGAGTTTATCAAGTTCTCATTGAATTAGTGAAATGCTTGGGTGAAGACATGAAGGAAATTCTGTCACTATGCAGCGAAGTATATGAGAAAGACGAATGGCCTGAAGTTTTTACGTACAAGTGTTGCTGCCAATACCGATGGAAAATAATGCCAGGAAATGTAATGACTTCTGGTCTATCAGCCTGATGTCGCACTAGACGAAGATACTCCTGCGAATACTTAATCTACATTTTTATATTCTAAGCTGGAAGGACATTTGGAAGAAGAGAAATTGACTTCAAGAAAGGAAAATGTACCAGAGATGTAATTACGTTGCTACGAACAATCAGCGAAAGAAACTCAGAGAAAATTAAAGAAGTGTATGTAATATTTGTGGACCTAGACAGACAGAGTGGATTGGAATTAATTTATGGGGATTCTGAAGAAAATAGGTGCGAAATGGAAAAAGAGGAGGCAATTCTATTCTGTAACCTTTGTTCCTTTATCACCTATACTATTCAACATCTACTTGGAGGATTTAGTGAAGAACTGTGTCCAGAACATAATAGGAGTGATAGTAGGAGGAAGAAGAAAAATGTTCATAAGATTTGGTAATGATATGGCGTTGTTAGCAAAAGAGGAGATGAGACTAAGGGATATACTACTGGAGCTAAATGACAGCTGTGAGCAGTATGGGATGAAGATAAATGCAAACAAGACGAAGGCCATGGTTATAGGAAGAAAAATAAGGAATGTAAACGTGCGAATATTAAATGAGGCAGTAGAACAAGTGGACAAATTCAAATACTTGGGGTGTTGTATAAGTAATACGTAACATGAGCTGCTGTCAGGAAGTCAAAAGGAGGATAGAAATGGCAAAGGAAGCTTTAAGCATCCTCTATGGACCTCTCGAAATAGAATTAAGAAAGAGACTCGTGAAATACTTCGTGTGGAGTGTGGCATTTTATGGGGCAAAAACATGGATATTACAACGAAGTGAAAAGAAACGACTGGAATCATTTGAAGTATGGATATAGAGAAGAATGGAGCGTGTGAAATGGACAGAATAAGAAATGAAGCTGTGCTAGAAATATTTGGTGAATAAAGAATAATGCTTAAAAATTGATGAGGAAGAGAAAAAGAAACTGACTGGGTCACTGGCTAAGAAACTGCCTATTGAAGAATGCACTGGAAGGAATAGTATACGTGAAAAAAGTTCGGGGCATAAGAAGATATCAGATGGTAGACAACATTAATAAATACTGATCATATACGGAGACTAAGAGGAAGACAGAAAATAGGGAAGACTGGAGAATGTTGGGTTTGTAGTGAAAGACCTGCTCTTGGGTAAGAAACTATGAATGGATATCTACAGACAGTGTGACAATATGTTGTATTAGATGAAGGTATCCTATAGCGTTCTCAAAACGTCTTCTGCAATGTCATACGCAATGTGAAATATAAATCATTAATTCTGTACAATAATATCACACACTTATGTTTACATTTGTGTCATTTACGTGGCATTACTGCTTCATTAAAAGTGTCGATATTAGATTTAGTACATTTCCTTGTTCTAATTTTATTTTGAGTTGAAAATTATGATGATGCACCAGATCTAATGTGTTTAAAATAACCATTAATTCGATGCACTGTTCTTTAGGAACGCTAAGCGTTTGAGCTACCCTGCTGTGGGGCTCTTTGAGATTTATTGGAGTTCCCACTGCAGCTTCCTTCTTCATAAAACGATGCACACTGGCTATCCCTTTCAGTGCTTGGCTATAGAATACTTTCCCCTTAAGTTAATTTTAACAGTCATTCTAAACACACGGTTCCACTATGTTTTTGAGTTCGATAATACTCATGGAATGAAATGGAATTTCTGGAGGGGGCACTACGACCCAGCACTGCGACCTTTCACAGTCTATTGCGCTAACCCCCAAACTACGCACATCCCCACACCCACACCGGCTGACTACACTAAGGTTCGCTGCGTACCCAGGTTTCGAGCAGGCCAGCCTCATCCGTGCGTAGCCAGCTGGCGCGCGGCGTTCGAGGGATAGTATGAAATGATAACGAAATGGGGAAATGTTGACGGATTGACGTAGAGACAGGACAAGCTAGAAGATAATCTACATGCTCGCATCATTTATTCTGCTCTGATGTAATAGCACAACACTCCTATAGTCCTACCATCGGATCTGTGATATGCGAACTGAACCTTAATTCCTTTTCAGCCTCGGCAATTCATTTCTCTCCCTGTATTCCTATTTCTCTCTTTTCTATCCCTCTCTCTTTTTCTCCCCCACTACTCACAATTTTGAGCCTTCTTGCGGAACAGTTTATTTGCACTTGCAGTCCAGTGTTGTCAACTCAACATGAATACTGTAGCACGGAGTGGTGAAAGAAATATTATTAAGCAAGTAATAGCATTTTGCATAAGTCAATCAGCGTCATTAGACCTACTTAAATTAAATTATGAATAAGTAATAATTAACCTTACATTATTAGAAGAAATATTCAAGAGACATGACACTGTTTGACGGAAGTTTGGCAACATCCCTATTCGGCAAGTTTCGTGGCCTGCTGTTTGCCGTAGTGGGAGAGAAACGAGTGGAATGGGGTGAGTAGAGGCGTTAACTTTTCCAAGAACGACGACATAGAAGGGGCATAGATCCGATGGTCCCACAACATCTATCTACGAAAAGAGAACAATAACATTCGTTTCTTATGCTATCACGTTATTTTCGTCGACATGTTAGGACAGCATGATTTGAGAATAAGGAAGAAAGTCTACTTATGCTTTTCTACTAGCTCCTGTATTAATTTTCTCTAAATTCAATAGAGGACATATATGTTTTTGAACACGATATGATAGTGTGTTTGACCACTCTTTAGCTAGACAAAGAGCGTAGGCTACTTGTTGGTATTCCCTTCTCGTCTGTACGTCATACGTGTGAGCCAACTGGACTTGGGTTTGTTTTGCTACATAGTCGCGATGTTAAATCACAGAACTCATAACAGCAGGTTGTCTCTCTGACATTCTGCTGTTATGAGTTCTGTGATTTCTGCACCGGTTTTCATTTCCCGTTTTCGTCTGTCTATTTGTTGTTACATGTTTACTGTAACGTAGCGTTTCTCAAACTATGGTCCGCGGACCACCTGTAGTCTTTCAAAAGATACAGAAGAAAAAATAATAAAATTCAAACGAATTGCATGTCACACTATAGCTGAAAATCTCAGAGTTTGGAAATGACACATGGCAATCACCTTTCACTTTTTCTCCCAGTACTGACATTTAATGAAATTTATTGTCCTAACTGTTTACCGACTTTCCACTCTACTCTCAACAACAAAAGAGGAATTTAAAGCACTATGAACGTGGTGTTTCTCGCCATCTTTCCCCTGCACATCTGGCGCCTGTAACCCAGCCAGGGACCACCCGAATTCATAATAGAGGACCGAAACTTTTCATGTATTTATGACTTTCTTAATAGTTTTGCCGACACCCAGTCTGCACATTGAAATGGTCACGTACTGTACGTCGTACACCAATAATACAACTCTGAGGTCACAATTTGAAACTTATTTTCCAAGTAAACATGACGAATTTTTATGGGTTCGTGATCCCTTTCATTGCGATATTGAAAATAACAAACTTTCACTGAGTGAAAGAGAACAATTAATTGAACTCCTGAATAACACCGGACTTAAAATTAAATTCGAAGCGGAAAGTATGGTTAGTTTCTGAACCTCATCACAAGTGAAAAGAGAATATAGTGAACTGTACAATGGTGCCTTAGGGTGCAATTCATAGACATTTCGCTAGCCCGCGCTACGAGCGCGCTAAACTAGTCCCGGCTATCGACTGATTACTTGTACAGGATTCACATCATATCATATCGCTAATACTAGTTTATGAATACGAAACACGTTAGTTCGTTGATCATCTACCGGAAGCCCGCGCTAAGAATGTCTATGAATATGGCCCTTAGATATAATTCATTTTCCTTCTACGTATCTGTGTGAGAAAGGGTTTTCATTACTAACTCTAATAAATATAAAGTACCGAAATCGAATCGATGTATGTGACGATCTCCGACTTAAGCTTGCCAGCATACGTCCAAGTATAGAACAACTGTGCAAGAATCGGCAGGCTCCTCCATCTCATTAATGTGAGTACCAGCATTTATTTATTTTTTTAGTTAATAAGCTAAAGATTATCTAAACACTAATACCTTTAATTATTAAAAAAACGAAAATGAATTTTCTTCTATTAACATTAACTTAATTAGTTAATACTAATATGAAATTGAATTAAACTAATCTTAATTAATTCTATTTTAAAATATAAGTATACTGGTATTAAAATATGCTACAAAAATGATAAATTTGCTTTCGAAGGGAACAAGAGTAAGGTGGTCCCCGAAACTGTTCTGACTTAAAAATAGTGGTCCCCACTTCAAAGAAGCTTGAGAAACGCTGAGTAACGGATGGTTTAAATAACTTTAGTCTCGTATGCCGAAACACTTGTTTATGAGAAGAGACAACTATTATTATTATTATTACTATTATTATTATTATTATTATTATTATTATTATTATTGCTCATTAGGAACAAGATCTTTGGGCCGTCCGCTGAAACGATGGAGTGAGACCGTAATAGGCCACCAGGTTTAATACGTGATAGGAAGAAGAGAACTCTTAGTAATAGTATTAATATTATCTTGCTTTATTTGACTTTTCTTTGCTCTTCCGCCTGCACTCCAGGTTTATCATGAAACTGGAGTTTGACATTTCTTCCAGTGTGTGAGTTACTGCTAAGAGGTTCATCTTATTTTAAAATGTAACATGTTTTGAGAATTGTATTAATGCAACAAGTCCTTTTGGGCGATAGCTGTTCCTGGACTTAAAATAGTATTTGGAATTACTTTTCTCACCTTTGTAAAGCTGATAAATCAATAGTTATGATACCGAATGAACACTACAGAAATAAAAATAGTGGTGCATTACACCTATAATATATCTGTTCCATGATTCTGACAAATTAGCATCAGCCTACCATGAAAGCGACCGTAAAAAGTTCGTAACAAATACTACTTCTATCCTACTGTATATTTAATTCCAGTACTCGAGATATTTTACTTATCAGAATCATACTGACTTAATTTCTCATATTGTTGTTTGTTGTTGTTTAGTCAACTGTCCGAAGATAGTGATACCAACAAGGCATCACTCATGAGACAACTAGGTCAGGAGATAATGGGGTAGGGTGGCCAGTTTCTTTCCCCCTTTTCTCATATTAAGGAGTTCAAAAGCAGCTATTACGTGAAAAGCACAATCAAATCTGATACCTGTAACAAAAAGGTTTTAAAACACACAGGTAAATTATGTTCATATAAAATCTCCTAACATGCATGGCTTAATACAGTAGTGTCAGAGTTGTAAGCTCCGAAACCGGTTGTGGTGCTAGAGACGTCCAGTCGGAGCGTGAACTTGCTTATGTCTGTGGAAGCACCGGAGCTCGCAACGAGTTATAGTGGAGCGCTCCGTTCCGTTTAGGCTGTGTCTGACAACGCTGGCTTAATAGAAAAGTGCAGACCTTAGGTATTTCTTCTCTTACCAGCAGCATCTGCAGTGCAATCGTTACTTTTTAGAAACCAGTAATAGTTATACTGGACAACAAAAATACAGTTTGAAATTCTTTCCGATATTAATAACGGCTCGTTTCAATGGTTCATCTTATATTTAGTACGTACGAATCAGTTAATCCGGAAATGGTGTACATAGATCATTAACAGTGTTTTTTTATAAAAGTAATGGACTCTTTATTTTTTAAATCTGCTCCAGTATTCACAATACCGTTCCTAATTTCTCTTAATTAATGTCCATGTTTATGTCCTATACAATGATATACTCCACACAAAGCACTTCACTAGTTTCTTTCTTAGTTCTTTTTCTAGAGGTCCGCAGAAGATTCTCCTTTTTCTATTAAAAGCTTCCTTTGCCATTGCTATTCTCCTTTTGACTTCTTGTCAGCACCTCATGTTACTGCTTATAGTATACCCCAAGTATTTGAAGCTGGTATTAAAGCACGATTATTAGCAGATTAAGCACCGAAATAAATTGCTTTTATTTTACGATTGTTAGTAAAGTGAGTCATTGTTTCAGACGCGTATATTTAAATTTCATACACATTACATTACAGTTAATTAGAAAATTGCAAATAAACAAGGAATATCGCTTTAAAATTACAAAAAAGACATTTCTTATTGAATTAGTAAGAAAAGTCTTAAAAAAATTATTGAATTAGTAAGAAAAGTCTTAAAAAAAGACAAAATAGGCAAAATAAAAATTGGCCCTATCACTTTGATTTACCCTAAACCATATTTATATCTATGAAAATCATTATTTACTTCTACCCAGTAAAAAGCATTTTGTCAAACATCCGGGCTCTACTTATGACTCATGTACCACCCTGTTGTTTTTATTTTTTTTAGGTTATTTTACGACGCATTATCAAGTCTTAGGTTATTTAGCGTCTGAATAAAGAGAAGGTAGTAATGCCGGTGAAATGAGTCCGGGGTCCAGCACAGAAAGTTACCCAGCATTTGCTCACATTGGGTTGAGGGAAAACCGGGAAAAAACCTCAACCAGGTAACTTGTCCCGACCGGGAATCGAACCCGGGCCTCCTGGTTTCGCGGCCAGACGCGCTAACCGTTACTCCACAGGTGTGTACTCACCCTGTTCTTCCAGCGACAACTATGAAACTCATTTCTAAAGCTTATTAAACGAGTGAACGTCCTCCTTACTATATTGCTGTGACACCAGTACCGTCATCAACTTCTTTTTCTTTTAACGTAAAACTACGTTATGTATTCGGTAACGGTGTCCAAAAAAAGCGTTATAAATGAATCGTTAATAACGTTCCAAAAAGTAACAATAACGAAACGAAAAGTATACCACCGTGTAGACAAAGTGGTCCCGTTACCGTAAACATCCGCTCGAAATCGGTCGGACCTTCAAGATCGATGAGACGGGTGGGAGAAAACACGCCTATAAAACTGCGTTCGGACGAATATTTTATGTCCCTAAATCCATGAGGTCTCGTTCTCACGATGCGGAATTTCTCGAAACGGGCACTTATTCGAATCGATTTCTTCCGGAGTTAAGGGGAAATCTGTATGACTCAATTGAGCTAATAGCGCACAGGCCTGACATAGGCCATTCCGAGATTTGCGAGTTGATAGGATGATAAAATGGCGACACTTGAATAATGGTAAAATAATAATGATAAGTTAATGATGATATTATTATTATTATTATTATTATTATTATTATTATTATTATTATTATTATTATTAGGGAAACTCACAAAATACCTAACCCCCATCAGTTTTGTCGCTATAAATTTCTCCGAATGTCCCGGAAATCGAAGCCTGCGGCCATTTGATTGCAAGTTGCATTTTAACTGTACTGTGATTATACGATGAAAGAGTAATGGAACGGAGAAAAATTCTCTCCGGCGCCGGGATTTGAACCCAGGTTTTCAGCTCTACGTGCTGACGCTTTATCCACTAAGCCACACCGGATTCCACCCCGGCGTCGGAAGAATCGTCTCAGTTTTAAGTTCCAACTCTTGGGTTCCCTCTAGTGGCCGCCCTCTGCACTACGTCATAGATATCTATGAACCTAGGACCGAAGTCCACACATGTGCTGAGGTGCACTCGTAGTGAGTGACTAGTTGGCCGGGATCCGACGGAATAAGCGCCGTCTTAAATCACGAAGTGATTTACGCATATCATATATATTATTATAATGTACCGAAGTACATATGATATTTCCATGCAGATATTCTGCGTTATCATACGATCAAAGAGTAATGGAACGGAGAAAAATTCTCTCCGGCGCCGGGATTTGAACCCGGGTTTTCAGCTCTACGTGCTGACGCTTTATCCACTAAGCCACACCGGATTCCACCCCGGCGTCGGAAGAATCGTCTCAGTTTTAAGTTCCAACTGCACTCGTAGTGAGTGCACCTCAGCACATGTGTGGACTTCGGTTCTAGGTTCATAGATATCTATGACGTAGTGCAAAGGGCTGCCACTAGAGGGAACCCAAGAATTGGAACTTAAAACTGAGACGATTCTTCCGACGCCGGGGTGGAATCCGGTGTGGCTTAGTGGATAAAGCGTCAGCACGTAGAGCTGAAAACCCGGGTTCAAATCCCGGTGCCGGAGAGAATTTTTCTCCGTTCCATTACTCTTTCATCGTATGATAACGGAGAATATCTGCATGGAAATATCATATGTACTTCGGTACATTATAATAATATATATGTACTGTGATTAGGTCTGTCACTATTAAGAATGCATATTTTTGCTGGAAGCTAGAATATTTTATTTGAATGACAATGTTGCACAGGGAATATATTCTGGGTTCATAGGATTTTTTTTAAGTTCTGCTTCCATCAGATTAATGTGGAGTTAAAATGTGACGTATCTCGCTCGACATCTTTTTAGTGTAGTGTCGATAATGTTTGTATGAATCGAATGGTAGACAGTGTTTATTTTTGTCTCTCAAAATAACGTCGTAAATTCGTTGGCTTATGAATGAATCACTTTATGAGTTTCATTTTTTCTGCAGTTGTTAGTGTGAAGTGCTCCAAATCTCAGTTCCGTATGAAGTGGAATGAAAACATAACAAAGTATACGTTACTAACTCGATGAACGTCACGAGCAAGGATCATCACCAAACAACTGCACTGTAGACAGGAAAGCATGCCAGAAACGTCTGCAGTTATGTTACATCTCTTTGCGGCACACTGATGAGTGCAGTGCACGGGAGTCCTAAGGATTGGCGTAGTAGCAGTATTCTCGACATAACGTTCGCCTCAGGGATTCAATGGGGTTTCGTGGGGTGAAGGTTCAGTGCAGTAGTTTCCCTTAACTACTGTATTGATAATGAAGACATTTATTAATTATATGGACCGTCTGGCTTTGCGAGAGCCGAACCCGGAATGGATTCATACACTTTGACTTAATTTGGTCCATTATGTGGAGTATAGTACGATGAACGTTTCAGTCCGTGAGATGGCCCGGCTGGCAATCGTGAATTCGACGCTGACAGGTGGGCCATTCTGCCTCAACTCTCACAGAGCCAGTTTCCAAACCCAGATGAAAACCAGGAGCCCCAAACTCTTCCTATGTCAGCATCGGAAATCCGTACTACTCACAAGATTTGGCCCGCTTTTTTCTATTATAGATGAAAAGAGGGGAAGTGGAGAGAGTTTGTGCAATAATAGGGAGAAACGAAAGTACCCCTTGAAATCCTCTCTATAATGTATGCTTTGTCCGTCATAAATTCTATCAACACCAAGCTTGGGATCTAATCCAAGCCTCCTGTGTCTTTGAGCCATAGACCCGCCCTAATTGAAGAGTTGGATTCCAAGGTGTCCTAAGTCATTGTAGATTTTAACTCGTTTTATTCACATTTTAATTTATCCTTTTCAAGTCCATATACCTGTATAACTGTGTACGTTTATTTAACATATTCTCTTAAGTCTTTACTTAGATCCGTTTGATAAAACATATGAAGGCACTGGGAGCGTAATTTTTTTTAATCAGGCTTTGTCTTTTTTCTCATAACTTTTCATTTTGACTTAGGCCAGTTTGTAACCCACCTCTTCTATTATATGTAAGTGATGGAATTTATGACGAGGAGAAGAATGATGACCAAAGGCACTGCCCCAAAATCATCTTCCTACACAAGTCCGAAATGTAACTTATCTTCAGAAAGTAAATAGAATCAAAGCTATCAAAACGACGAACAGATAATTGTAAGCGGAATAGCCGTAGGCGAAAAGTTGCTGTATCAGTCATCATAAATAAAGACCGTTTTCTTACGCCAAAACATTGGAATGAGTATAAGCGTGCACGGGATATACATTACGTCACTATCCTTCAGTAGACAACCTGCTCACAAACACAAGTAACGCTCAGTACAGGGTCACTTACAACAGATTCCTTCCAACTTGAAATAGTAATAGTAGTAACACAGTCTATACAGTCACGAAGCTTGAGTTGTGAGGGTGTTAGGAACAATAGACTGTGCCGGTACTATTTCGCATTGTCTGTAATGAGGCGATATTAGCTATCATAGTGGTTAGCAACTATCTATGGATGCATATTTACTACGTATTGAGCTTCGTGACTGTATATACTAGACTGTGGTAGTAGTGCCTAATATTCCTGTCTCTATTCATAACACAAGATATAATTACTTAATTTTTTTATAGATTAAATTATATTTATTAACTGGATTTTTAACAGTTATTCTCAAAAAAGTTACTTATGTTTTAGATGTTTTGCAGTCGCCGATATTTGAACACGGAGTTGGTTTTCTGCTTGACAGCACTTTACCAAGATGTGAGGTATTTAGAGAAATTTTCGAAAGATATAGTGTGCAAAAATAAAACATATCCAAATTTGATAGTTTTTTAAATGTATTAGATCAGGAAGATATTATGTCCATGCATTGTTACACAATGCTTCAAACTCTGGTACTACATTACAGAGACGTGAAAATAATGCAAGTTGAGATGCGTTAATTGATTTACGAGAGAAAGATTTCATACAGGCGGGCAAACAAGTCAAACACAAATACAGAAACAGAGTCTAATAAAGACAGTCTGTCTGGTAGACAGAGACAGAGAATGACAGACAGACAGACATGTTTTTTTTAATTTAGGCAGCAGTTGAGGAATGTAATGCAAGAATTGGTTTCCATGGTGACCACGTGCGCATTCACTTCCTAAATCTGGACTTTCAAATAAACTTTACACCGGTGTGACGAAACCCGGACCCGCCATTGAGAAACAAACGTACACTGAATGTTTCGAGTCCAAGGCCCACTGCAGCAGCGGGGAGCAGACAGCTTTACGACGCGGTGGTTCACCCGCAGCGCTGAGCGCCATCTTCGTTACAACGTTTCAGTGGCGGCTTATCGTTGAAGTTCATTGTTGATACAGGAGTCTACACAAACACGGAGTACGTACAGTAAGTTACATCGTGTATATGTGTGCAAAAATAAATACCAAAATACAGCGTACAAGCAACTTACCACAATAATTTACTAAATTATCAAGGACTCAACGTGGTGGGACATCTGTAGAAGAATATTGTTAGCAGGTTAAAAAGAAGTCTGTCACAGAAACAGATACTCATGAAAAGAATACACCAGTGACTCACTAGCGAATTGAGCCGGAGAGTTTATGAACGTAGAACTACGTTCGTCAGCGAGGACAGTTCTGGACGAAACTGACGTTCAATCTTCTTGGCGCCATTGGGATCTGGTGGCCATCTTACTTCTTCTGGCGTTGTACAGTACCCGGATTCACTCTTTGAGCTGATTTAGACAGCCAATGTCCACGGAACTTCTCTTCTTCTTCTTCTTAGTTGGTTATTTAACGACGCTGTATGAACTACGAGGTTATTTAGCGTCGATGAGATTGGTGATAGCGAGATGGTATTTGGCGAGATGGGCCCGAGGATTCGCCATAGATTACCTGGTATTCACCTTACAGTTGGGGAAAACCTCGGAGAAAACCCAACCAGGTAATCAGCCCAAGCGGGGATAGAACCCTCGCCCGACCGCAACTTCAGAACGGCAGGCAAGCGCCTTAACCGACTGAGCCACTCCGGCGGTTTCCACTGAACTAGCGTCCGTCCGCCGCTCTCTTTCGCTGTCTTTGATATCTCTTGTACTCTCTCAGTGGTGATCTTGGGCTTGATTGATTCATCTTAGGATGTCCTTTCCTCCTTTTGTGCTCGTCTCCACTTTTGTATTATCTCAGCTTTAAAATTTCTAGGCAATTTTACGACTATTTTATTTTAAGTTCAGGTCCAATATACCCCGGATCATTTTTGTCCTTTCTTTGTCGATCTCGTCACACTCGATCGATCGACACTTCAAACATCCGTATCGGTTGAGATCTCACCAGATTACCACGTAGCAAGCTAACGTTCTAAATATTCAACTTATAGTGCGAAAAAAGAACCAAACATAATTTAAAAAAATACAATAAACCATGAAAGAATATCGCCATCATCATCATCATCATCTCAGCTCATTTCGGTTTCATGAAATATGTTTTGAAACTGTAAAGAATATATGATATAGTAATGTAATAATATATTTTTTCTCTGATCGAGATTCTGACATATGTACAGTACAACTCACTAGACAATACGTATCAAAGGATCGATAATTGTTTGTGACGATATGTATTTTGTCGAAGGAAGAATTCTGCAGTGCTTGGGAAAAGTGACACAAGTCAGTTTCCACAAACCTTTTTTGATAATTTATTGACAACTTACGGAACCACTGCTAGCTTGGAAAAAAATACTTAAGTATTCCTCCCATTACGATAATTCATACAGAAAAAATCAAATCGACATAAACCAGTGTAAGTTGTCAATAAATTATCAAAAAAGGTTTGTGGAAACTGACTTACGTTACTTTTCCCGAGCACTGCAGAATTATTAGTGGAGTATGTTACGGTCATTCAACATTTTTTCATTAATATTCGATTATCGGTCCTAAAATCCTGTTATAAATTATGCAAGACCAGAAATACCCTGTCGACAAAGTGTTAGACCAATTTACGCAAAAATATGGAATACATTTTAATAATAATAATAATAATAATAATAATAATAATAATAATAATAATAATAATAATAATAATAGTAATAGTAATAATAATATAATCATCATCATCATCATAAAAATAACAATAGTAATGCATTCTGCGTACTAAACGGGACGTACATGTAGTCTGATTCTAAGAAGATGGCGGCTATACATCCTAGTGATTTACGATTAGAGTGACAAATCCAATTTTCATAAACAAAATGCCAGCTTATCGAAATAAAAACCAAAATACATTACCATCCAGTTTTTATTTTATTAATTAATATGTTAGTATTTCTGTCATTATCACAAGAATGGATACAGTTAAAATTAATTAATCAATGTAACACGGAAATAACTTATCAACATTTTCAAAACTCAAGCTCAATTTAATACCTTTTCCTATTTGCAACAACTCCTTTGAGGCAATAATAGAATGGGTCCTACCAGCTTTTTGTGTACTCGGGATTGATTTCTTTATTCTTAAAGCTTTCTTTAAATCTTCTGTATTAGAAATTGAATGTTTATTTATTTATTTATTTATTTATTTATTTATTTATTTATTTATTTATTTATTCATTCATTCATTCATTCATTCTTATATATAAGTTATTTTTTATTAATTTTTATTATTACTTACTCACTCATTGATTATTTGCTGACTTATTTAAGACATTCCTATTTTTCTAAATTCACATCGAAATGTTTACTGTAAATTTTAACAATGAGCACTGTATAGCGTCCATCCTGAAGATTAGAAGCGGCTGACTGAATTCCTAATAGAATGTTATAATCCGCGGAATCCATGTTAATATGGATAAACGAATGTTAAAGCCTGGAAAGCGTTAGCTAATGAGAACTGGCTCTACATTACGCGACAAATGCCTTCCAGTGTCCAGTATGTTGGATCCAACATTGTACACAAATGAGTAGTTTGGACTAATTTTCCAATTGTCTCCTCTATACTGTACGTCAAGTTTTGGAAACAACGTTGATTCCCATGTGTGTAACGTTCATCCAGTCGAATCGTTTTAATTCATACACCGTTGTGGATGTAGAAGCAACCGTTGTTCTGCTATGCTGTGCATATTTATTGGGTATTTTGGTATTGCTTTCATCAATATAATGTCTTTATTTCAGGTATGGTAGGTCAAATATAGGTCAATATTTTATGAAAGCGCGATCATGAAAATTTGAGAATTTCTGGCTAATATCTCCTACACCTTTTGATTTTTTATTAAATCTGATTGGATCAAAAATACCTGAAAATGTTACACACTTGAGAAAATCAATCCGAGGCGAAAGTACCGTATCTAGCAGTTACCCTGCGACTTTTACTCGTACCTTCTGGAAACACTTTTATAAGTTTGATCTTTCAAATGCTGGAAGTTGTAAATGATCCCTTAAAAAGTGGCATTGTAGTTGTTACAAACTTTTCATTGGGGAAGCAGGAAAGGTACTAATCTTGGTGAGAGGATTCAATAATAATAATAATAATAATAATAATAATAATAATAATAATAATTTGACAGCATGAAATATAGTTACTTCATTCCAGAGGTGCACATAGTGCCTAAAGAATACAAGCGCAAAACAAAATTTAAAGAAGAAAAAAGAGGATTTATAGGTTATGATAAAAATGTTGTAGATTTAATGCTTGTTGTTGTTTAGTCAACTGTCCGAAGATAAGTGATACCACGAAGGCACCACTTATGAGGCAACTAGGCTTATCGGGTAGGAATTATAATGTATAGCATTGGTGTTAAAATTATCGTAAATCGCGAATAATTATGCCAAAGTTGACAACGCTGAACTGGTGCATTTACATTGTACGGATAGTGTAGACTAGTCAGAAATGGGGTTGTGGAATATTCCTACGTTGGAAGGACACTTTGACGCTGATTAAAAATTACGACAGCGCACAGTGTGCAATTTTCCCAGTCTACGTGGACAAAAATCAAATTTTGACTTGTTTAGTTAGGCACATGTGAATATGAATTCATTTTCTTTAACATCTGGAGAATGTTGTGAGAAATAGCTTTTATTCAAATCAACTTTACAGTGAGTTATACCTAAAATCTTGATTTGCATAATATACGTCACTGTTCGTTAACAGAAAACCACAATTTAAGTCACACGGAGTTAGTGTGCACTCGAAGTTGGTTGCTTGACGGTTGTCAGCCCACTTTGAGGTCTGTGGATATAGAGGGAAAAATTGGATCGGTGTCGGGTAGAGTTCCCGGGTAGCTCAGTTGTAGAGCGTTGGTACGTAAACCAAAGGTCCCGGGTTCGATGTCCGGCCCCGGAACAATTTTTCCCTCGGAATTATTCAATAGCTTTTATTGTTTTATCAGCAGCAAGTTATATTTAGAAGGGTATGAACAATGAGTTCTTCCTAACACTTCTCGCTCCTGTTCAGCCATAGACAGAGAGGTTTACTATGTGGGTGAAAAGAGCCAATTGTTAATGATTTATTATGTTATGAGACATGGAATATGTTCAGATAGGTACGTTCTTACTAATGTAACTTCAATTACAAGTTTCTAAACTATTTTCCTTGTTACAGAAGAATTTAAACATTACAATTGAAAAAGTAGGCCTATATATTATTTTAAAGTTCTCCAAATATCATTTGAATTTTAATATAGCCGGTCGCATCCGGTTACAACAATTCTTTTACCATTTAATACAGCATCATTTAGAGTGTTCAATTCCTGTTTTAAAGTTTGCGCGTTCTTGCGCATTTATCAGTAATTAATTTTTTTTCAGTGGTGGAGCATACGGTAACTGTTCCATATTTGGCTTAACAGCAGAAAAGAATCATGGAATAAGGAAGTTCTTAATCACTTATGAGTGTTTTAGTCCTGCAGAATTATTCACATGACATCGAACATCAGGTTAAAAATACATTAGACACATTTTTATCTAACCTTAACAAACGCACGTGAATCAGAACGAAAATCACTAACTGGAGAAAATTAATAACTTCTCTGCATTCTAACGGATTGCCTTACAGGTACCACACATGTTTTGTATTGAAACTCTGATTACGTTTGCACAAGAAAAGTTACCCCTTTATAGCGAATGCATTTAAACAAAATTAAGAATTTCTCTCCTATCTAACAGATTTTTATGAAACTTTATACATAAGTTACAAGTTAAATATTTTATTTTTTGTCTACAAAGTCTGATTATGTTTCTTAAGAGGAATTACCCCTTTGTAGGGGTGCATTTAGACAACATTAATAACTTCTCTCCTATATAATATATTTTATGAAACTTTGTACAACAATCAGGCCTAAGGTAGCATACAGATGTAATCAGAATTTGTACATAAAATATGTGCTACCTGTAACTCCTGTACAAAGCTTCATAAAAATCCCCTATAAAGGGGTAGTTCCTCGTACACAGATGTAGTCAGAGATTGTACACAAAAAAATATGTGCTATCTGTAAGGTCTGTACAAAGTTTCATAACAATCTATTGGAATGCAAAGAAGTTATTAATTATGTCCAGCTAGATTTGCGTTACTGCACACTGTGCAGCGGTCCGAATGTTCGTACACACGAATGCTGGAAGCTCGGCACTTGACCCTGTCACTTCACACTATGCGTCAAACGACCAACGTTGGAAGTCGCATAGTCAGGACTCAGCTTACGATAATGGAAACACAGGAAAGTGATGCAGGCCTACACTCAACCTCTCAGCTTCCTACCTGATATCGGGACTGGTACTCAAAGAGATAAAACCATTAAGAGGAAAATCAAGCCATTGAATGAATACGGAAGTTATATATGTACGTTTACCCTTATCTTATTTCACAATGTCAACATGAGTCACCACCTGACTGTAGGCATCTGATGTTCAAGGAATTTCAGAATCCAATAGAACAATATCAAGCAGATATAATGTAACTATTAAGAACAGGTACTCCCCAGTGTACTTACAGCGTATTAATGCAGTCATTCAACGAAATATTTAGATTATATGCAACAGCTATATGCAAGCTAAAATACATATCTCCAAGTCATGATACCACGCTTGAAAATGAATTAAGCACTTGATACTGTACTTACTTACAAATGGCTTTTAGAGAAGCCGGAGGTTCATTGCCGCCCTCACATAAGCCCGTCATCGGTTTCTATCCTGAGCAAGATTAATCCAGTCCCTAACATCATATCCCACCTCCCTCAAATCTATTTTAATATTATCCTCCCATCTATATCTCGGTCTCCCTAAACGTATTTTTTCTCCGGCCTCCCAACTAACACTATATATGCCTTTCTGGATCCGTCCATAGATGCTACATGCCCTGCTCATCTCAAACGTCTGGAATTAATGTTCCTATTTATGTCAGGTGAAATGGCGGCCTTATTTGAGGACAGCAATGAACCTCCGGGTTCCTTAAAAGCCAGTAAGTGAGTAAGTAAGTATTTATGTCAGGTGAAGAAAACAGTGCTTGCAATTCTGCGTTATGTAACTTTCTCCATTCTCCTGTAACTTCATCCCTTTTAGTCCCAAATATTTTATAAGCACCTTATTCTCAAACACCCTCAGTCTCTGTTCCTCTCTCAACAGACAATGGATATGAATTAAGTCCCAAAAAAAGGAAAAAAAATCCACTCATTTTCGGTCGTAGTAACGAAATGAAATGATCAATCTTGATCCATACTAGTCAGTGCAATGAAAATCAGTAGAAGTAAATTCCAAAAACCATCTTGAAAATCAGGCTCGAAACTAATACAATAAAATAGATAAATTGCGATAAATGGGTGACGTGTTACCACAATACTTTGAAGAAAATAAAAGAAATGACGACTGAAGAATATAATCAACAATGTAGGCCAATTTCAGAATTCAAATTCAGATGATAATGACATTTACCTTAAGGCGAAAACTCTTGGTTATATCCATAAAATAAAGGAAGAAAGGAAGACACGAGCGAGGAATTTATTAAAAGAAAACAGCAGAATCTTTAGCGTTCAGTGTGAAAGTTTAAAAATGGTCTAAAAGGATCTAGATCAAACTAACATCACCAATGTCTGTCTTTTATGCACGTGTATAAGGACCATGCCAATAAGCTATAACCACGATGTTTTGTGGCTTTTGAAAATTGAAGCATAAAATTCCCTTACTACACTATGTAGCCTGTAATAATGGGAAAGCATATATCATAGTGGGTCTACCAATAAGAGAGACAGATCACTATACACTCATTTTATTGTAAGATTTCTGTTCTAAAATTTTTCCATCTGTGGCAGAAAATACATAGGTGATTCGAAAATTAGTGGCAACACTATTATCATTCAGCTCCCCTAGCAATGACGAATATAAGCTGGTAATATTATATGACGGAGTGGTGGCTGATATGACGTGTTATGTGTAAGGTATAAGGTAATAAACTCAGTGATTGTAATAATAAGATTATCTGCAAACCCCTAATGCCAAAAAATGTAGACAAGAATAGGACTCTCTGAAAAACATGTTTATTGTAGTTTATGATTATGAAGGTGTATCAGTCACTCATTCTGTTTCAATTTTATTGGAATGCGTATGGATGTTGCATATTA
The DNA here is from genome assembly GCF_040183065.1 of Periplaneta americana. NCBI lineage: Eukaryota > Metazoa > Arthropoda > Insecta > Blattodea > Blattidae > Periplaneta > Periplaneta americana. The sequence goes on from NC_091125.1 coordinate 40,621,774, forward strand.
CAGTCTCTTTTTGGAACACCATTTACGATCAGCAATGCGCCAGAAGCACCGAAATCTCTTCAATACCCATCTCATTGTGCTTCACGATGGTGCTCGTTGTCACGTGGCTGCCCAAGTGGTTAATTTACTTAACAGGTAGAAGTGGGAAATTCCACAGCATCCTCCATAGGCCTCTTCTCCGGATATGAGTTGCTGCAACTACGACCTTACTTAAGTTGAAAGAACCACTGAGAGGGGTACGCTTTAGAAATAAATAGCTCATTATAATAGCCGTAGAGTAGTGGTCGTCAGCACTCGCTGAAGTGGGTAAAGTGTAACGAGTGCATCGTAATATGCTCCGTCTTGCAGAAAGGAGAGGTAGAAAGCATACCAGCCAGTAGCCACGGATGCTCGCCAGTGCAAGTATTATCCACGGGTAAGAGACGCTAGCCCGAGGGTACATAGAGCAATAAATTGGAAGCTTAGAGCAAATTGACGCTGTGGATGGCATCCGTCGCCTTTCAGAGGTCTGCCGAATAGGTACGTGATAGTGGAGGAGATTACCTTTAAAAACTGTAATTATGTTAATTGTGAATAAATAAATTGTTTATTGTAATATGTTCCACTAATTTTCGAATGACTCGTGTTTAATTAAAAGAAATTGTTAAAGCTGTTCTAAATAAATCGGCATTTCTTTTAAATAAGGACCCATTAGTTTTTTTTCTGTAAATGATTATGTCATATGTACTATTCTCGAATTAGAATACTTGTAGATATTGAATATGAATGAATTGTGTCCAATAATTCAGGCGATATCGTAGTATCGAGACAGACTGGAAGCTTGCCGAGAACGACTTTTTCGGCTTTTTATACCTGAAAGTTGAAAACGTGAAGAATTTGTAAAGTAGATGAGAAAGTAAAAAAATTAGTGAATACTAGTCAGAGATACAAAGGCTTTTAAGATAAACAGAAAATTAGGGATAACAGTAATGAAAGATGACAATGATAGTAGTAGAGATGGATGAGTAGATGTCGACGAGAATGTGTCTAAATAAGAGAAAGGTAGACAGTATTGCATAGCATTCGGGAATGGAATTGAGGGGAGATAAAGAAGGTAAAGAGTTGAAAATACTGTACATCAGAAGGGATGGAGGAAGAAATAGACAGAAATTGAGTATAACTTTATTTAATGGAAGATATGGGGATATATAGGTGATAGGAGAAATATGTTAGGATATATGATTGAATGTAATCAAGTGTAGTGGTGGACCGTATGCAGAAATGTGAGGGAAACCACTACCTGAAAGCCGTATGATAGTAAATATGAATATGAATATGAAGAATTTGTAAATGTTTCAACATCGCAATACTTTACTTCATGTAACAAGAAAATGAAAAGCCTACACTCTCTCTTTGCAAATATTTACTTTACTGTTTTAATGTGATAAATATATACTGCATGGAAGTACATTATAAGTTTTTATGAACGTTATTGAACAAGTAATAAGCACTTCACTGTGTTATATAAATTTTGGTGGTATATTACCTGATTGACTAGTTTCGACATGCTTTGGGTCGTCTTCTGAATCCTAGGGAGTTCCAGGACTATCAACACAGTGAAGTAGTTCTTACTTATTCAATAACACGGTAGTCCTGGAACTCACTAGGATTCAGAGCATGACACAAAACAGTCAAAACTAGTCAATCAGGTAATTTGCCACCAAAATTTATAATATTAACACATTGAAGTAATTATTACTACTTGTTCAATAACATTCATGAGTGATTATATAAGTGTTAAAAGAGTATATCCAAGAATGAAGAATATAAGTTTTATTTAATAGTCTACTAAATTTTTTCAAGAGTATTATTCTATTACACTTTTACTACGTTGTACTACTTTTGACCAACAAAACTGTACGAAAGGACATGTTTCAACTAATCATGGCTGTTTATCGCTACAATTTTATCACTAGCATTTTTTGTTTTTATCACTTCCTTAGCATTTGTTTCTTTGTTTGCCAACATTTCACACTGAAAATTCTTTACGGTACTATAAAACATGCTTTGCGATCGTCATTTGTTTCTCGCATACGTAGTCAACTGAAAATGGTGGCTCCGTTCAAACGTTTTGGTGAAGCCAACATTAGTGAAGTAGAATTTTAGTAAGTCAATTAATATTTTATTGTATTAGAGTACTTTATTTCTTCTAATCTTTATGTACGTTCTTCTAATAAATTGTGTAATATCAATTAAATCTCACTCAAGTTTTGATTTTCTCTAGATAAATCGAAACCTCTAGTGAGATTACTGTTGATAATTGAACAGTGGCACGGAAAACTCGGAGGAAGTACGTATGTTCCACATCCACTTTGCCCAACATAAATCTCACAAAATCTGCACGGTGAATACAGTTACGGTTAAGTCGTTTTACATTGTAAGAAGGTAATCTTATTATGATAAAGAGAAACTAAACCAGGAATGTTACTTATTTCTTTGTGTTGCCTTCCACTTCTGTGGAGTGCTGCTTCATCCCTCTAGCTATATTCGCATCGCAATTACACTAACACAGAGCATGTAAGATTTGAATAAGCTTAGTGCCGTCTAGATTCGAAGAAGAGATCATCTGGATATGATACAAAATGTATGTCACATCTCTGGAGATTAGTTTCTTTGTCTTCATCACGAAAGAAATAGGACTCTGCCGGATATTTTTTTAATGGAACGCGAAGTAAAATAGAGCTTAAAGTAGAGAAGAGAGACTATGCGATTATCACGCGTGCGGAATAAATACGCCAGATGTCCCTGTAGTAGCTACTGGCTGCGCGGTAATTGGAAAGCCACCACCAACAGGAAAACAGAAGACGGTCTGCTTGTGCTTCGTTTGTTTTAAACTTCTGCGCTCTTTTCTTTATTTTCTCTCTTTTTTATGCAAGAGACGGAGCTTCGAAATGAATATTAATCAAAGCTATTACTTCATGTAAATGAAGTGAGAAAGAAGAAAACTTTGAAGAATGTCCGTTTGTCCATCGAGTTCTAAACTGAAGTCGTTTATGGAAACTTATCTAACTTCACTGTCTGGTCGATTTTAGCCGAACAGAGTTTTTTCGAGGTCATGGTTGTGACGTATTGAGCAAGAGCAGGTGTGCATCGATACAAACAAACAAATAATATGGCGTGGTCGATACATGCCAACAGCAGAGCCCGTGCTAAATTTAATGGAAATCCGTCCTGTCACATTCCGTTATTTAATGTAGATACGTTTGTCTTCCGACATGTAAGAAAGATGTAACGACACAGCACGTGACCTGTTGCTTTTCAGGGGAGTCCAATCCTATGAATAGGTTAGAAAACTGCAATACGTAAAGAGCTGCTGTGAGCGAGCGCACTATGAATAGGCCTACTGGAAACGAATAAATCCGTAGAAGGAGTTATGTTCTCCGGTTCGCATACAAGGGAATTAAAAGAAAATATTATGGACTCACGTAATAAATGAAGTGAATATAAAATTAACAATTGAAAATGATACGAATACATTAACAATGAAAGAACTTACAGATATTATTAAGCCTAACAGTTACAAAAAATTTCAAAAATGCTAAGTGTAGATGAAATAAATATTTAACTTATTAAGTGTGTATCACAACTATCTTGGAGAAGCAGTAACAAATATAAATGACACTCAGGAGGAAATTAAATGGAGAATAAAAATGGGAAACGCCTGTTATTATTCGGTTCAGAAGCTTTTATCATCCATCTCAAAAAACCTGAAAGTTGAAATTTATAAAATACCCTAGTTATATTGCCGGTTGCTCTGTATGGTTGTGAAACTTAGACTCTCCCTTTGAGAGAGGAATAGATATTAGGGGTGTTTGAGAATAAGATGCTTAAGAAAATATTTGGAGCTAAGAGGGATGAAGTTACAGGAGAATGGAGAAAGTTGCACAACGCAGAACTGCAAGCATTGTATTCTTCATCTGACATAATTAGGAACATTACATGCAGACTTTGAGATGGGTAGGGGGTGTAGCACGTATGGACGAATCCAGAAATGCATATAGAGTGTTAGTTGGGAGACCGAAGGAAAAAAACGTTTGGGGAGGCCGAGACGTAGATGGGAGAATAATATAAAAATGGATTTGAGGAAGGTGGGATAAGATTGAAGAGACTGGATTAATCTTGCTCAGGATAGGGACCGTTGACGGGCTTACGTGAGGGCGACAATGAACCTCCGGTTCCTTAAAAGCCTTTCGTAAGTAAGTAACAAAAATAATATAGATATAACAAGAAAACAATAATTCCTATTATCTTCTAATTTACAAGTTCTTGTTTGGTCAACTGTCCCAAGGGAGGTTTTGAACCTCATAAGTGATACCAATAAGGCATCAGTCATGAAGCAAATAAGCCAGAAAATAATAGGGTATATCGTCTAGTTTCTTTTCTTCTACATTGCCTACATCCCTGACTAGAACCAATTACACTAATCAAACTTCAGATGTACACAAGCAATAATTGAATGGCTCCCTGCAAAAAAGGAGGAAGCTATCTTACTTCTACTTTTACAAAGTTGTGGAAAACAACAAAAAAATTATAAATTTCAAATTGTAACAGAGCTTCTTTCCTTAGAGTATGTTCTAGGTAGGCCTACATAGGATTTCATTTTATCGCTCACTCATTAATGGCTCGCTCATTATTAGGGGCGTAATATTTAAATAATGGAGCTAAGTTTTTGCAATAAAATTGGATATAATTGGCCACATTTTGCACTGAACACACACATATTGTGCTAATATCATAAACCACAACAAGAAACGAAGCTGTGTTGGAAAGACTGGGTGAAGAAAGAATGATGCTGAAACTGATCAGGAAGAGCAAAAGGAATTGTCTGGGCCATTGCCTCAGATGAAACTGTCTACTGAAGGATGCACTGGAAGGGATGGTGAACGGGAGAAGAGTTCGGGACAGAAGAGAATGTAAGATGACAGATGACATTAATATGTGGATCATATGCGGAGACTAAAAGGAAGACAGAAATATTAAAGATTAGAGAAAGCTGGGTTTGCAGTGAAAAATCTGCCCTTGGGTAAAATATTATGGTTATGATGAATATACATAGTCTACATACATACATACATACAGTGTTCTACCCTAGGGCAGGTCCTTTACTGCAAACACAGCTTTCTCCAATCCATATGTCTTAATGTCGTCTATAATCTGATATCTTCTTCTGCCTCAAACTCTTTTTCCTGTTCAGCATTCCTTCAGTAGACAGTTTCTGCTCAGCCAGTGACCCAACCAATTACTTTTTCTCTTCCTGATCAGTTTCAGCATCATCTTTCTTCACCCACTCTTTCCAACACAACTTCATTTCTTATTCTGTCTGTCCATTTCACACGCTCCATTCTTCTCCATATTCACATTTGAAATGCTTCTAATCGCTTCTCTTCACTTCATCAAATTATCCATATTTCTGCCCCATTCAATACCACACGCCACACAAAACACTTCACTGATCTCTTCCTTAGTTCTTTCTCATATGTCCGGAGAAGATGCTCCTTTTTTATTAAACGCTTCCTTTACCATTGCTATTCTTCTTTTGACTTCCTAGCAGCAGTTCATGTTACTGCTTATAGTACACTCTAAGTATTTGAAGCAGTTCACTTGCTCTACTGCCTCATTTAGAATTCGCAAATTTACCTTCTTTATTTTTCTTTTGACAACCATGGTCTTCGTGTTGTTTGCATTTATCTTCATCCCATACTGCTCACAGCTGTCATTTAGCTACATTAGCATATCTCTTACATTAGTATCGTCTCCTTTGTTAACAACGCCATATTATCAACAAATCGTATACATTTTATTGTACTTCCTCCTGCTGTGACATAGTAGTAACAATAGATATAGTGGCCCAAAGAATAATATCTATATGTGAAATACATCACTTGCCTTATTTTTAATTACAATATTAAACAATTGAGGTAATTGAGGTTAACTGTCATTGAATCGTCTACAATATTAATTATATTATATTACTATACTTATTTGTCCGATTCCACAATCTTTCTCGTTACCATAACTTAAATACTCGGTCACAATATGATAACGCGCTAGAAATACCACTCCACACATAATGTCTTTATTCTTCATCTTTCACCGTTACTACTTCTCGTCACTGGAATTCTCTGCCGCCTGAAGTCAAGGACTGCCGAACTTTAATTTCTTTTAAATGTAAATTAGAAAAATATCTTATGAATTGCCAGACCTAACGCGTTGCAAATAGCCTATTTAATGCAATGTATTCCACTGTATTTATCTTTATTGTTTGTTTGTTATTTTTATTGTGTAATCATGTAAATTGTGTTTATTTATCACTTAATACCAATATGTATCCTACTGTGTTTTCTTTTTTTATTATTATTATTATTATTATTATTATTATTATTAGTCTATTATTTTATTTTGTACTTTTTATTCAGTTGTCGGTTTCTGATTTAATTATGTGAATCCTACTTTCTTATAATCTAATACTAATATGTATTCCAATGTGTTTATTTTTATTTTTAATGTGTACATTTTTTATTGAATTATCGGCTTCTGTTTTTGTGTAATTCTTATTTGATTCTAACAACATTAATATGTATTCCACTATGTTTATTTTTATTTTATGAGATAAATTTTTATGTAACTACCTCTTTTGATCTCATTATATAACTAAATCGTATCAGTATGTAATTACATACTTCCAATCCTGTTGTTGTTCAACTATGTAAGCAAGTTTTAATCCTGGTTGAGTGTAAGAGATGGCCTTACCGCCTTAACTCTGCCAGGTTAAATAAAGCCATTATTATTATTGTTGTTATTATTATTATTATTATTAATATTATTATTATTATATTTGCACACTCTGTAATTACATTATAATAAATTATGTACCAAAATATTTAATCGACGGAAATATCTTCTTCTTTGCTTTTCACTACGAGCAGGATAGGTTAATAGAATAACGAAAACAAGTGAAAGTCGCGGTCGGAGCTTCCCTTGGTGTCCTCCCAGTTTCCCCGTATTAGGGTCCAACATCATTCCATCCGACGTCCATTTCCTTATGTAATTCCATAGCATTCCTTGAACGTCAGCTGACGACACATGGAGGGGCTGGTATAGTGACGAGTGGGGTTGCCTCCTCCAAACCTGGACACGGCGATTCTTGATTCTTAGTGTAGTGAGCTGGTACGGGCTTGGAGTGCGTCTATCAGGGATTCAGCATAAAAATTCTGTCCGATGGACTTAGCGCTGAGGTTCGCCCTTCAGTTTCAGGAATGGATACTTGTGTTTTCGACCCGTATCCTTGATTGAACTTATTAGTTTAATACTTATAACATCACGCAATTATGTTACTGCAGATTTCTGTCGTATTAAAAGTTCTACATAATTCAGTATAAAATATCAGTTAGTTGGACATATTCAGACTGGGATATTTAAAAAATGACCACTTTAATGGTTGATGTTTTTTTTCTACTTTCTCTATGAGATCGGGAGGGGAACATTCCTGTTCACCGCGACCTGAGGTCTATTTTGCGCCCGTGAGATGAGTTGCGAGCCCACCGACCTAACTCCCAACACCCTAACGACCAATGTATGACTTGAGGCTTTCCCGGCGTTTGATGTAGAATAACTCTTCTCGGGAAGAGTTATTCTACATCAAACGCCGGGAAAGCCTCAAGTCATACATTGTTCACCTTTACGGGGAGGAAATGCATCGCAGTTACTTCGTCCCTGAAGAAGATGGCAGAGCTAGCCGTCGAAAGCTTGGAAGCTAATCTCCAACTCACCTGGCTGAGAACCCGAGAAGAGTTATTCTACCCTAACGACCAGTTCCACCACTCTTCTAAGTCCGTGTATCATTCCCTCCAACAGCCCCCCCCACATTCCCCCCCTCAAACGGTCTTGAGTGTACACCACCCTTCCCGTCTGGCCAACGGTCAGAGGTGTAGGCACTCCTCCCGTCGGGAGGGGAGTGGGTTCCGCTGCCGGGTCACCAACTGCCAAATTGGCACATATCCATAGAGGCCGGCCGAGAGCGCTAGGAGCTTCGTAGGGTTGCCGAAGGAGCGATCTGAAAACCTAGAAGGAATAAAGCGGCGAGAATGAGTGAGATTCCATACGCCTAATAAAGTTACCTGATATTCATCCCCGAAAAAACCTCACCCAGGCAAATCATCCCAAGCGGGGAATCGAACCCCGTCCCGCTGGGTTCGGGAGCGAACACGCTACCACGGGGACCACAGCGGTGGACATGGTTGATGTTATAACGACCACCAATAGTGACGTATTTTCTGAGATTCTGACCCCATTCTCATTCACTTCCAATGCTGTAAACTACTAAACGACTGAAGAATTAAGAACTAATTAGTTTCCATCCCGCATATTAAATTGTTATGCTATTTTAATCAGTGTTATACCTCTCGAAACTTGTATTGGCGTAATAACCATTATTATGCAGTCATAAAGACGTATATACTCGTAGAGTGGGCTGTAAGTGGAATTACACTTCTGTAATAGGTATGAAATTAGAGAATTATAGAGGTTGGGGATTTAAATCACTGACAGACACTAGATGAAAATGAATGGAAAGGAGAAATCTCCTCAGGAACTCTTGTGCAGTAAAGATGAAGTAATAATAGCTTATACCAAAATATACCTATCTACCATTCTTGGAATACCAATGTTTAAAGCAGGTCACCCAATTAAATGGATTAATTATTTAGATTTCGGTAAAATTAAAGATTCACAATTCATGATGTTTGTGTCAGACAGTCGTTTCCAATATACAGGGTGTTTCAGAAGTAAGTACCGAATTTTTTAGGGATGGTAGGTTGGGTCTGGTTCATTTTAAGGATAGGAATCTGATATCCCTGATGAGTCGCTTTTATTCTGCGTGATGCCGAAGTTGACTATTTTATGTAACCAAGATGTAACACGAAAAGTTTGTAGTCATAATGTAGAATTTAAGGCAGCCGGAGGTACTTTGGAATGAAAGAGGGAACAATACGTACAGCAGGCTACTTTTTAACTTCCCACAATGGTATGGGGTTTGAAGCACAAGATATCTACTTTGGTTAAGAAGAGAACACACGAGAGGTGAAGATCAGTTTTATTCAGTTTAAATTTAAATTTACTTGAACGTAATTCACAGAAGGTGTTCAAAGTATCCGCCGTTGCCCTGACGACACAATTCCATTCGTCGCACCAAGGACTGTTGGACATCATGTGCGTTATCGCGAACTTCGCCTGCAGCAGCGGCAATTAGTGCCACTAGGTCTTCCTCAGTGTTTACCGAGTTCTGATATACCAAAGCCTTCATGTAAGCCCACAAATGAAGATCAAGAAACCTGAGATCAGGTGACCGTCCTTGCCAATGAACCGCCCACCACCGGTAGAGGTGAGAAACAACATTAACTAGAGAGCAGTCAGCAGATACACTACATAACACTATGTAGTCGAAAGGTGGCGTAGCAGTGTAACCAATGAAAGGCGCTCTTTTCAGTGCCGGCTACCTAACTTCCAGACGGATAGACAGCATGTTGACATTGGATAGCGAGATAATGGATCATCGCGGACACCATGTTCCTATACAAAGCATATATTTCTGAAACATCCTGTATAATATATATATAAAGAGTGTTTATTTTTAATCATGTGACTTATAGTTTTCAATTTACGTTAACACGCGTTAATACATGTCAAATATTGAAATACTACCTTGTATAAACGTTTTCACCTTACTAGGACATCTTCAGATACAGTTAATTGCAATATCTATATATCTTAAATTCTACATTATGATTACAAACTTTTCGTATTACATCTTGGTTATATAAAATAGTCTTGTCAAATGTGTTAAAATATATGAACACTTAATATATTATTTACATCAATTTCATGAGCTTTATTTATATATTAGGCCTATGTTTTCTATGGTGCATTGGTGTTATAGGCTTGTTCTTTATAAACTTTATAACTATCACTTTTGTATTGATATCAATATATTATTACAATTTATCATAAAATTAAATGTTGCAAACTATACGGTAAATCTCACGTTACATTCATTAGCATTTGTTCAAATGTTGTGTTTGTATTTATTTTTCTGAAAATCGCAAATTTGATTAATGATAAACATCTGTTTTGTGTGACGAGTATCGTCACGATTTCTTGAGCGGATTATCTATGAAACATGATGGCGGCATGGAGTTCATGGGCCGCGGAGCGAACGTTCCCCGCTGGCTGGCGGTTAAATTCTCGGGACTAGTGAGACTGTGTCTAACAAGTACTATAGTGAGGATCACATAAGAACAGTTCCTGAACAGCAAATATTGCCGTCTTGTCAGTGTTGCCAACTGTTACCAGTTATCACACGATCCTACGTACTAAATGACTTATTTACTTACCGTAATTTATGTTGGAAGGTTATTCTAAATTATTCAATAATTTGGAACATATTTTCGTAGGCAAATTTTACGAGAAAGGGATCAACATGTCAAGTATTTTGTCTGGCAATATGAAATTCATTGGTTTGACTAAATAATTCACACTCGAGACCTAACCTAAAAATGTATTTTGTTTGACCACATGAAATTATTATTACTAACTCCGAAAACTTACCTGACTATAGTTGAATTATAACCACAACGCAACACATAAAATAACTGTTATTTATTAATAATATTAATACTGATATTGATTAATTACTAGTATGTTCAAATTTCACTAGCTTCCAGTAACGGCTTAGAACTCTAGTACAATTTTAATTTCATGGAACTCCAGTACCGACAAATATTATCGATATTTGTCTCAGCTGCCAACATACCAGTTACAAAATCACTACCATTTGCAATATTTGTCAGTATCGAAATTCGAAACGAAGTTGGCAAAAGAAAATTCAACCTGTAAACTAGAAAATCACCACAATCCACTAGCATATGTAGTAATGGGGGGGAAAATGGTTAGCTTTCATCCTTAGGGTATGAAGTAAGCTGACCCGGACTATATCATTGTCTCACAAGAAGATGCTGGAACAGTCTACCTTCATTTTTCACACATTTCTTGAAGTAATATCTTTACCGATGTTACACTTTAGTTCGTCTAATATACAGGATTTGTCCTGTACAGTTTACCTCTTAATTTTTACCAGGAGGAGGTAGATCGAGGAATTGGGAGGGTCATGTTATTTGTGATGATTCTATCGTCGAATACTTCATGAATTGCCCGAAAGAACACATTGCCTTGTGTGTGCCTCCGCTGAGTCCTGCTAGAAAAACGCGAAACGACGTTCCCTGACAGTTAATTCAGCAGAAAAGGTGTTGCGAAATGTTTTGCACATATTATTTTCTTTCTTTAAAAATGGGTCTGTTATTTCGTCACCGCTAAGTGCGGACCACACTTCAATTTTTAGTTACGAAGGGGTTCCTCATGGAGCAGATTAGATTTTTCGGAACTCCAGTAGCGATGGTTTTTCGCGTTAACGTAGACAAGTAAGTAGAACTAAGCTTCGTCCGAAACCAAAATGAGATTAGGATCAATTTCTCCGTCATGCACGTTACTGCAAACCCATTCTCAAAATGTACTTTTAAGTAGGCCTACTGGATCACCTGGCTTAAGTTCCTTGCCTCACACAAGTTTTATACGGTTTCAATTTAAGTAACTTCGTAGCCTCTCGTACGGGAGTGTAGGATATTTCCGTTTGCTGCGAAAGCTGTCGAACAGGTTTTCAGGGAAATTTTTCACCCGGTGTCCAATGTCATCCAGAGTTTCTTCTGTGAGCACTGTACGTCACCGTTTTAGTTTCTTACCTTGAATACTTCTCGTTTCACGAAATTTATTAACCAAGTCCTGGAACTCGAACGCCTGAAAATGTATCTTGTAATAACTTGACAGTACAAGAGGGTTCAATACTAATAAATGAACACTCTTTCCTTTCCTAGCAGACAGTATACTATCATCAGCAATCACGAGCGTAAGATCACCGCTTCGTATATCCCGTCCCCTCCACCAGAAGTGTGGAGTTCCGCCATGCTCACGTTTCACAGATAATCCACTCACTCAGTATAATACAAAACGGAAGTAGAACTATGTACCTTATGATAAAGAGGTAATATAGTTTTTTGTTTATTTTCCGTCTTGACTTATTAAGATGTTAACTTAAAAATATTTTGTTAATACATTTATTTTTCTTATGAACGTTTTCGCCCTATTGTGAGTATCTTCAGACAAAGATATTTGTACCTAAATTATATAATATATGTTAAAGTACACAAATTAATTAGTTAGAATATATGAATACATTTAAAAATATTTTCTAAAAAGTATACTAAAACACAGCAACAAATTATGTAATAAATATGCATATTTAATGTAATATTCTTCATGTTAGCTGGAGATCGTAAACAAGTTATTATATTAGATTAAAATATGTAATGACTCAAATACTTGTTGAAAGAAAAGCTTCTTAAATTAAATGTGCATATTTTAACATGGTATGACACAGAAAATATTACATACATAATTTAAAAGTATCTTCAATGTGTTGAAATCGAGGGGAGAAAGGTTTATGGGATCCTATTTGACTGTTGTGGGAAATGGTGTAAATGAAGAAGGACTTAGGATTGGCGACGAAGGTTTTGAGAGTATAATATGGATGTTTGTATAAACTAAATTGATGTCATGTTAATCTGTTAAAACAGAATGTTTTAAATATGCATTATTGCAATAGTAATAAAGTCAACTTGTTACGATGGATAATGTTGTTGTTGTGGTCGATCTCGTATTGCTGTGATGATTCGTTATATAACAATTAATTGATAGTGGTGTATGACTTAATCATAATGTTTCGGTCGCAAGTAAAATCTTGAGAAATATATTAACATCATAAGTTAAAAACAATTAAATGTCAATAAGTAATGATGAGTTCACAAGCATCATAATATACTAAAATTGTGAACCATTGCTGAAGATGCTATGGACATGAGATAGTTAAATCATGTAATCAATATGTGGTGGAGTCACAATTTTAAAATATGTACCTTATGTTCAAACTTTTACAAAACTAATGGCAGTAATATTTATGATTTTGCTATGAAAAGAATGTTAATTTCAGCAAGTACTATTTTATGTCTACCACTGATACCTATCATCAAAGATAGGATAAATACTCACAGAGGCTATAAGGTTAGGTAAGCATAGTGTGTTCGTTGTTGAGAAAGAGAGTGGGCGTAGCAATGCAGGTGCATGTTAGGAAACTCTGCCGTGGTATAAGCAGGGTGAGGTTGTAGATTTATGTGGTTAACCATTCAACGAATCGCAGTGCAATGCAAACAAACCAATTGTTGGAGCATAACGCTGAACCCCACGCATGAGAAACATATCCTCATTCAATTGCTGCAACACACAACACATTTCAGTTGTAACCTGGCCATACCTCAGGCTTCACGTCATTCATGACGTAACGACAGTCTGTGCACAATCAACCAAATATTATCATGTTGTGGTATAAATTCCTACCTTTGCCTATCATAAAGTATGAGTATAACAGTATTCCTGGTTTCAGTTGACTACTACTGGTCTAAATAATGCACAATTTGAAGATATTTACTTCAGAATATTTATTAGTACACTACATTTCTTCATGTTATCTAGCGTAGATAGAATTGATTATAGCAAGGTGCTTTTAGCCGATATGAATCCTAAGATTCGATGTCCTATTACATAACATTCCACTTACAGTTGGGAAAATCCTCGGGAAAAACGCAAACAGATTATATTATCAGTCCGAGCGAGACTCGAACCTACGCCCGAACAAAGCTCGGGATCAGCAAGCAGACACGCTCTCTTCTGAGCTACGCCAGTCAAAACATTTTCTTACATATCGTCGTTGTTCCTGCAATAACTCATATGTGACATATTTATCAATTTTAAGATTTTTCCCCTATTAAATAACTTAAATAGTAGTAAAATCTCCTATATGTAATTATATTTCTTTCTTTCGAAAATGTAAGAATTCACAATCTCCTATGTACCATTGCCATAGAGTATAAATGTGTTTTTTTTCCTCCTACTGAAAAAAAATATATTTTGCACATAGGAGTTATTGCAGGAACAACGACGATATTCAAATAGACCTATATATACAGTATAAAATTTGAACCGTCGATTTGTTACAATTAGTCTTTCTTTCTTTTTTTCTCACTCTGTTTAACCTCTCCTTTTCTCCGACTTACACACCATTGCGAATAGGGGACGGAAATGCAATTAAATCAGTACTCGTTTAAAAATTGTATCATGTATATTACTTATAAAAAAATATAAATTCAATCTGTTCTAAAATTAATATTTATGTTCGAATAGTCATATTTGTACAAAAACTTTATTTATTGATAAATACTTATATGACTTGAAAGAGGAAAATATTAGTAAAGGTACTAATTGTCTCGTAAAAGTAAGGAAAGAAGCGTTTAAAATATTGTCCACTGAAATATGCAGTTGTACATTCACAAGCATAGGTTACACGTATAAAATCATTAGCAGTTTCATAAATTGTTAAAAAATACAATTTTACGTATTTTCCGTAATGTTTGTAAACCATTAATTTGTATTTCCAAATTCTAAATTTGATACCTATTTTCAGTAACATTTTTTATCTCTGGATTCCTTCAGAACGTTTCGGATTGGTTTGCATATTCGGTATGAACGTAAATGTTTAAATTACATTTTTCGGCGAGACATTTTCTACCTAACTTCCCCTGGCGTGCAGAGAGCTCTGTTTTATTCCACTTTTTCCATGGTACCTCTCATTCAACGAGTTTCTTCTGCTAAGAGAGTCTTTTGTTCTAGTTTCCATGGTATCTTCTCATCTTCATTCATTTACGTTTTTAGATTTCTTTTGTTCTATGTCCCCGTGTTCGCATTTAATATGTACCGATTTTGTGCAGTCTTTTGTTTTCCATTCACATAACATCTTCTGTCATTTGTTTCGGCTTCCATTTGTAGTGTACTTCCATGGCTACTTCTCTCGTGTGGCTCTATTGTTTTAACTCTCTTGTTTTACACTTCCACGGTATCGCGAGTCCCTCATTGGCTCGAGCGCGTCCGCCCTAAGTCGTTACCATCGCAGACAAGTTTGCAGCCGCCTTGTAGCTACGGAAACAAAGTTTACGTGCTTCACTTGTCTACAATATTCGAAATTCGTAAAGGAATCGTGTTGACACGAACGATCGAAAGCCTTGAGATCGGAATCTAATTCATTCATTTCTTTTTTATTTGCATTGCTGAGTGCGGACGCTATCGAGCTGTTTCAGTGGCGGCTCCGGCTTTATTTCTAGCTTTCAAAATATCTAACAATGTTAACAGTATACAGCCCGCCTTTGTTTACCTAATGCATATGATATTCCGGAATAGAAGGAGCGATAGAAACAAGACGACTTATATTTGCCATTATTTCTGTATTTCAACAGATTCTGTACCACATAGTATTATATGGTGGACAAAGTCTTAATCATCATGTAAAACTGATCGAGAGACCTTTTGGAGTTCGTTATGGATGTATTTTTCAAAAACAATTATTCAGATTATGATATATCGTTGGTGCAACCAGTAGAGTGTCGACTTTCCATTGTTGAGTACAGAATTCAAATTCTGGTGCGTCTAAGTGGAATTTGTAGTGCATAATAGGTTTTCTCGGGTAGTCCCGTTTTCCTTGTAGGTAATCTACCATTGCTCCATTAATCATTCTTCGAATGTGAAGTAGATCCATCCTCCATATTATATCAGTGACAACATTATGGCGGCAAAGTGGTCCACGGTTTGGCATTGCAGTCCCCAATGGTCTTATTGTGTAGGATCGGGATCATTCTCCACAAATTACTTGTTACGTATGAGTATCTAATTCGTCACACATTACATTTTCGTGATAGGACTATGCGGCACATAATACACTTTTGTCACGCAATACAGTTCAGTAACATTTCCATGGTATTACCACAAAACATTTTCATGGTTTTCACTTTTCTAGTATCACAAAATATCTCCATGGTATTTATTTTTCTATTACCGCAAAATATTTCCATGGTCTTTATTTTTCTAGTATCGTAAACATTTCCATGGTTTTTATTTTTCTAGTAGATCTACCGCATAACATTTCCACGTATCGGAAAACATGTTCATGATATTCGTTTTTCTATTGCCGCAAAACCTTTCCATCATATTTATTCTTCTATTGCCGCCAAACATTTTCATGGTATTTATTTTTATATTGCCGCAGATGGTTTTCATGGTATTTATTCTTCTATCGCCACAAAACATTCCGTGGTTTACACTTTTCTAGTATCGCAAAACATTTCCATAATTATTATTTTCCTAGCATTACAAAATATTTCCATGACATTTCTCTTTCTATTACAACAAAAACAATTCCATGTTATTTTTTTCTAGTGCGCAAAAATATTTCTATAGTTTTTATTTATTTTTTTTAGTATTGTAAAACTTTTCCATAATCTTTATTTTCATAGTACCGCAAAACATTTTCATGATTTTTATTTTTATGTTATTGCAAAACGTTTCCATGATATTTTTTTTCTATTGCCACAAAACATTTCCATGGTTTTACTTTTCTCGTATCGCATAACGTTTCCATGGTATTTATTTTTCTGTTATAGCAAAACATTTATATGGAATTTCTTTCTACTGCTGCAAAACTTTCTCAGTATCACAAAGCATTTTCATGGTTTTTGTTTTTCTGTTACCGCAAAACGTTTCCATGGTTTTTTTTTCTACTGCAGCAAAACTTAAATGGTTTTTACTTTTATAGTACCGCATAATAATTTCATGGTTTTTGTTTCTCTAGTATCACAAAACATTTCCATTGCGTTTATTTTTCTGCTACCACAAAATACTTCCGTGGTATCTATTTTTCTTGTGTCGTAAAACATTATTTTTTGTTGAATTATCTGAATTATGGGGGACGAAATCAGATTAACAAGAACTGAAAGTGGTGTTGACAAACTTATTTACAAAAGTAATATTCATGAAACCTCGAGTGAAGGGAACTGGTACTGCGTGGCTTTGTGACCTGCATAATGTAGGCCTATGTTAGTTGATGAAAAAGACATAGTAAAGTCTTGGTTTTTTCTGAACCGACGCATGCGACGTGCGGGGTGCGAGGCCCGCCTCACATAAATCCGGACTACATGAGAAATAGCGAGTGGTTTCTATGGCTGTGAGGTGCGCAGATCTCTCATCTCGCAGTTACAGAAACCACTCACTACCACTCGTGTAGTTCGGATTTGTGCGAGGCGGGCCTCGCACCTCACACGTCGCATGTGTCGGTTCAGAAAAACCAAGGCTTTAAAGGACCTTCAGAACATTAGGATCATGTTCCTAAATGAGGAAGAATGCAGGTACAATTGTGTTTACAGTAAAATGAGGATGGCAGCTAGCATATTGGCAGAAGTTCCATCACAAATTATTCAGCAACATCTGCTAAGGATCTCCAGTGAGCAGTATTAAACTTGCTAAAAGGCAATCTGTTCAAAGAACGAACATCACTCTGTTACACAAGCGAGTTTACTCGACTCCACCCGCACTGTGAAAGGAAAAAGTTCCTTTCAATGTGGAAACTTATACCTCCTGTGTTTCTTCTTCCGATCCTGCAGTCAGCTCTTCTAACGCCTCCCCCCTCCCACCGTATGTGGTAGCTAATAGGTTACGTCCATTTTCGGCTTTTTTCCCTTCAAAATTTTTTAGAGTTTCTTCAATGGAACAGCGAAATCCGAAGTGAGACAAGTGGCCAACAGGCTTGGAGCTCACATATTCATCTTTTCTCAGCTCCGAACTCTCTTGTAGGACGCGTTTCACGTACCTTTTAAAGTTTCTCCTCCCTTCCTCTCTTATTCAATTCAACCTACAGAAGATTTGACAAGAAAATCGATAAACATTTAATAGGACTTCCTTTACGTGGGATTAACATTACGCTGGTTTCCACCTAATACAAAACATTGACAACGTACAAACATTCATATTCAAACCCATAACTGTAAACTTCACTCAACGTTAAAGCTACAGATATTATGATCAGCAAAATATTGTGTGTATATCTAATTTGAGAAATTTAATTGTATCTCTCGTTTCTATTATTGCTGTGTTGCGTGCAGAAGTGGTCTTAGCACCATAATAAATATATGTCCCTTTGTCCCTTATTGTGTCCGTTTACTCGGTAAAAAATCCACACTTGCTGACAGATTTGACCACGAGCTTAATCCTTTATAAGAGCACATGGCCATTTTAATGCTGTTTGTGGTTTTAGTGTTGGTGGTTGAAAGTGTGATGTTTGTGGTTGAGACTACGGTGATGATGTTGGTGGCGCAATTGAACTTTTGACCGCAGTTTTTATTCAGAGTCGGAATCTTGATGGATGATGAATTGAAAACAGACTTTCGGAGTTTTATTTCGATTTATGACCTGTTTTAATCTGAAGTACTTCCGAATAAAAATCAGCCAAATCGTTGGTGAAGAAATCAGTTTAGATTGTTTCGAGCAGAAATGATACGCTCGGTCTCATGTTAATGAATATGATGGCGATGATGATGATAATGACGATGATAATGAATCCGATAAAATTATGAACATACTTAAGATACTTTTCGTATAGATTTGCTCTTCATGTAGACAAATAGGCGCAGAAGTCAAATTTGATTGAATGCAAGAAATATTCTCATGTTTGACGCAAGTCATCTGTAAATACATGTTATCGCGTATCTGAAATATTAGCTAGCGCTCTGTCTTCCATCCAGGCGGCCCGGGTTCGATCGTCGGCCATGTGAAACAATCAGCAAGTCCATAGCTTTACTATGCTACATAACTTTACGTAGATCTACGTTTGGGTGCGATCACCTGTCGACAGGTGGATAGCGAGGGAAATAAAAAAATAGCAATGGGAAGACAAGGAAAACAAAGGGATACAAGGAGAATAATGTAAAAAACACGGAAAATAATGGGAATACAAAGAGAATAAGGGAATACAAGGAGAATAAGGAGAATGCAATCATAATTGAGCAGTATGAGATGTGGCTCCGTCCTGCTGAAACCACATGTTTTCGATGTTAAGATCGTGCAGTCTCAGTGCAAAGAATGTTTCAAGCATAGCAACATACTGCTAGATAATCGATGGAAGCCGTTCGTCAACTGTTTGGAAAGCGCGTCATGTCACGTAACGGTTACATTCCATGGCCTGCAAGATCCCCTGATCTCAGTGTTGCGATTTCTTCCTGTGGGGATACCTTAAAAGCAATGTGTACCGCACACGTCCTGCAACCATCGCTGAACTAAAACAGAGGATTTAAGACGAAATCACTGGCATTCCTCCAGACATGATACAGCGAGCATTCCAGAGTTTCCACACCAGGCTATCAGAATGTGTACGCCGAAATGGAGCACATCTTTCCGATGTCATCTTCAAGAAGTGACATTGTGTAATAATGGCAACATAAATGGCATGTTATGTACATGCATTTCCATCAATAAATAATGTTTGCACTGTGTTTATTCGTGCCATTTACGTTAATTCAAAATTTCCCGTTTCCCTGCGTCACTCTGTATAAAATAAAATTGTTTCCCAAGTTTCAACTACTGGTACTTTTCAAGACTTAAAATTACGTACACCATACTTAATTATTAATACTTGTGTTAGGTAAATGTATAAACTTTTAAAAATTTGGAAAGCTGTTTACGAGTAATCTGTTAGGACCGGGCATTCGTCTTATAGAAAAATAATTTATCGGGCCGCGGTCTCTGAAAGGTTGAGAACCACTGGTCTAGACTGTCTAGAGTAGAATCATGCAGGGCCGAGTATGCGAGCACAAAATGAGACTTTAAACCGAATCTACCCAGCTGGGTAGGCTACACGCAGCTCACTCTGAGGTTGAATGTGGCCAATGTCATACTCGAATCCAGTGTTCAGTGCACATCGGCTACTTTATCCTATCGTCATTCTAAAATGAATGTTTTTATAGGTTATTCGTTATCTTGTGAAACGAAATGCATGCGTACGCTTTAGCTTAAAGTAAGAACCTTATGATAGGGTTAAGTTAGCTAGCTAGCTAGCTGCAAGTGGAAGCATAGCGAAGGAAGGAAGTTTCCCAATTCAATTTCTTCAGGTAGGTTTCATGAGATATCGAATGGCCTGTGTTCAATACAGAATAGAAGGCATTCAGTGACAGTAACTTCACAGAGTAAATCCTTATAACCGAAGAAACAGAATTTTTCTTTACCATTTTGTGTTGTTTATTTTTATTTAGTGATAAATCGATTTTATTCCTAGAAAAAATTGCAATATCGCAGCAAATACAGTAGCATTTGCTAATGTAAGGAAACAACCCCTCTCCGTAGCAGTGGGGACGGTTATGTAGTCGATGTAAACATCAGACCTTTTCCACGAGGCGACTGCGTTTACGTACTGCGGTAGTCAGTCGTTAGATTGAAGCACTCGGTTGTTAACAACGTTGCCAAACTTCCATTACTTAAAATTATTTATTAATAAAATACTAAAATGCTTTTGAACCGTAAAAATATTATGCAAAATTATTTACTGCAACCTATAAATCTTGATGTAAGGACGTCTATAAAAATGTGGATTTCTAAATTTATTTTGAAGATAATCCGATCAAAATGTATAATGTAAAATAATTAATCCTGGGAAATCTAAGCGCAAGAGAACAAAAAAAAGGACTTTTCCATTCATAACATGCTCAGCATTCGTCCCTTGAAAGGACTGTCATTTAATACATTCCACTCTGTAAAAATATTTCAGCGTCACTGTTATCGCTACCCAGGAAGAAGAGAAAACGTTTCATGGACTGGAATACTTACTTACTTACAAATGGCTTTTAAGGAACCCGAAGGTTCATTGCCGCCCTCACATAAGCCCGCCAGCGGTCCCTATCCTGTGCAAGATTAATCGAGTCTCTATCATCATACCCCACCTCCCTCAAATCCATTTTAATATTATCCTCCCATCTACGTCTCGGCCTCCCTAAAGGTCTTTTTCCCTCCGGTCTCCCAACTAACATTCTATATGTATTTCTGGATTCGCCCATACGTGCTACATGCCCTGCCCATCTCAAACGTCTGGATTTAATGTTCCTAATTATGTCAGGTGAACAATACAATGCGTGCAGTTCTGTGTTGTAACTTTCTCCATTCTCCTGTAACTTCATCCCGCTTAGCCCCAAATATTTTCCTAAGCACCTTATTCTCAAACACCCTTAACCTATGTTCCTCTCTCAGAGTGAGAGTCCAGGTTTCACAGCCATACAGAAGAACCGGTAATATAACTGTTTTATAAATTCTAACTTTCAGATTTTTGGACAGCAGACTGGATGATAAGAGCTTCTCAACCGAATAATAACACGCATTTCCCATATTTATTCTGCGTTTAATTTCCTCCCGAGTGCCATTTATATTTGTTACTGTTGCTCCAAGATATTTGAATTTTTCCACCTCTTCGAAGGATAAATCTCCAATTTTTATATTTCCATTTTGTACAATATTCTGGTCACGAGACATAATCATATACTTTGTCTTTTCGGGATTTACTTCCAAACCGATCGCTTTACTTGCTTCAAGTAAAATTTCCGTGTTTTCACAGTCGTTTGTGTATTTTCTCCTAACATATTCACGTCATCTGCATAGACAAGAAGCTGATGTAACCCGTTCAATTCCAAACCCTGCCTGTTATCCTGAACTTTCCTAATGGCATATTCTAAAGCGAAGTTAAAAAGTAAAGGTGATAGTGCATCTCCCTGCTTTAGCCCGCAGTGAATTGGAAAAGGATCAGATAGAAACTGACCTATACGGACTCTGCTGTATGTTTCACTGAGACACATTTTAATTAATCGAACTGGAATAGCTTTTACAAATTCCTGATGAAACAGAATAAGAAGATCTTCCAGTGCTATCGCAAGTTGCAAGATTATCTTGTGTATTCCAGCAACAAGCGCTCCTAATGAACTTTGTTCTAAAGCTTGTATGTTGTTAACAAACCGCCTGTAGCCAGCTAGATCCAGACCGCATTAGCAGTCTACTAATGATCAACTATAACTATACACCTCTATCATTTTCAAACCAGTGAACAGTTGTAATCATAGTTAAGGAGATTAAATCGATTATAAAAACAAAGTGTGTTTCCATATTTGATTGTTTTATTTAATATGCTTGCTTTAGCTATGTCATTAGAAAATTAACATTACCATTATTTCATTGATCATATTTTTTATCTTAATCATAGATATATGGAAACTAGTATATAGTCACTTAGTTCCAAGTTAAAACACTATTATTGGCTTTTCCAAATATGAGTACAAAGCAAGTAATAAATATAATAATATTTGACAATTAACATTTCCTATTAAACAACAAAAAGAGAGCAATACATGTAACCATATTTAATTCCTCTAAAAATAAAGATTGCAGATATCTGAAATGCTCGTATTACGGTTAACCAAGAGATGAAATCTATACTAATAATAAATCTATAGCCGAAATTTTTCTGGTAATTTTCGATTTTACAAAAATAATTGGTCCTAACATATATAATTAACCACCCTGAAACCGAAAATCGCTTTTTTTTAATTTTTGTTTGTATGTCTGTCTGTATGTTTGTTACCTTTTCACGCGATAATGGCTGAACGGATTTCGATGAAAATTGGAATATAAATTAAGTTCGTTGTAACTTAGATTTTAGGCTATATGGCATTCAAAATACATTATTTAAAAGGGGGTTATAAGGGGGCCTGAATTAAATCAAAATATCTCGCTTATTATTGATTTTTGTGAAAAATGTTACATAACAAACGTTTCTTTAAAAATAATTTCCGATAAGTTTTATTCCTTGAACAATTTTGATACGACTGATATTTAATGAGATAAATGAGTTTTAAAATTAAAATAACTGCCATCTAAGGCCTTGTAATGAATTAAAAAACAAATGACTTCGTCTATAAGGGGCCTTGGACATCAACAATCGAAAGCTATGAAAGATAGCCTACAGAGAATGTTTCTGTGTTTGTATGAAGTAATATCGGAAGCTAAATTAACAGATTTGTATAATTAATTATTTCACCATTGGAAAGTGTAGTTTCTCTAGATGGACATAATGCTATAATGTTATTACAGTAACTTCTGATATAATATAATATAATATAATATAATATAATATAATATAATATAATTTAAGTTATTTGAAGATTTCAGAACCATAGTGGGCCAAGCGCCATTTACTGAATACGTAGAAAACAAGGTTAAAATTAAGTTATTACCATAATTCAATAGAAACCTATACACTAACAAGTAAAATAAATTATACACATTAAATCTAAATGATGTCAATCTTCATTAAACTATGGTTGCATGTAATAAAAATTAAGAAACATGTTAAAGGAATTGTCATTGCACCAAATGAGTATCTCTGGACCAAAATGATCGCATTTTAATTATTTGGATGCAATTTAAATTAAGTAACATATTAAACGATTTATCCTTCTGTCAAACACGAATGTTCCCTAGATCAAATGTCCCATTTTAATTATGTAATTACTTTATATTTCTAACGGGTGCAGCGGAGCGACTAGTAAATAATAAATAAATAATTGTTTAATATTTGCAAAATTCGTTTCCTTTCCGTTTAGTTAATTCATTCAAATCTTGGAGGGTTTGGAATAATAGAAATGGTGTAGTCTATAGGAGGGAGAAACCTAATGTTGCTTTTTAACTTCGAACTGCATATTTGTAAGTGTTTTAAAAGGAAATACAGAACATTAACCAGTAGAAATGGAACATTTCCTACCATGGACGCGAGTTGTCTGCGCAGTAACCGTACAGTGTCACTGACTGTGAGCTGTGCTTAGCATTAAGGCGTAAAGAAACACAGTTTTCAATTATGACATTAAGAATCATATCCAAAACCCTTCATTATTTAAGGCGAAACTAAAAAATTAGGCCTACTTAATGTCTCACACTTTCTATTCTGTAGATGAATTCTTGAAATTTCACTGTGTAAATATTTTAATAGGCCTACTATTAAATTGTAAACATATTTCATTGTATAATATGTTATTGTTATTAAGGTATTAATTCTGTATATACTGTATTTCATAGGCCTACTTGCATTTTTATAAGTTAAACTTAAGAGTTAGACATGTTCTTTATTCTGTGCTATAAAGCAAGTGTAAGAATATTATGGAACGAATAATCTATCTATCTAATGTCTGTCTGTCTGTCCATATCTGTCTGTCTGTCTATGAAGACGAAGTATAGTTAGATTAAACAGAAAACTTGCACAGCCTGCGATACATCTAAACTGAAATACTCATTTAAGTAATTTGCTTATGATTGTATTGTAAATTGTGACTATTGGCAGTTCTACATGCAACGTATTGTACAATTGAACCAAATCCTACATACATAGGTTACAACGGCATAATGTTCGGTTTAGTAACGAGTATTCATATTGTTAGTTGGTGTCTTCATCTTCATAATCTCTGTTGCAATGTACAATGAGATGTTTTTTAAATGTGTCGAAAGTGAATCTTCTTCTCCTTTCCGCGAAACAATATTTATATAGAGAAAACCTTCTCTTGACGTCACATGAAAAAATTGGTGCGAATTTTAAATATTTCACATCGTGATTCGATATACCTTGCCTTTTTGCTACCTTGCAAAACAATTCTAACACCACAGGAGTTTTCTCAATGACGATTTTTAATCTATGCTGCACTTTTTCTTAATTTTGTTCTGAAGGTCCTCTGTTAATATCTTCAGATACCTCCACTACACATTTTAGGGCATCTGGCATTGAAATAATATTTTATTACAGATGACTACGTAGCATTCAGGTAAATACTATTAAATATGTGAAGAGCTGTTCAACTTGGGAGATCTCAACTTTTGCGTTTTTTAATGAAGTTTCAGAAATGAGAATTTAAGTTTTAGAAATCGGAATATTAGCAGATACCATCATTTCACATTTATTTAAAAAATTTCAGATTGTGTAGTTGACAATGATTTTTGCTTGCTGGCAAATTTACATTTTTCATGTATTTTGTAGAATTACAATGGCGGTTTAGTTATTGACCTTTTAATCCCTTGAATTCTATCTTAGACAATTTACATAGTATTTTTTCTCATTTTACTATGAAAAAAATGTTGACTTCCGAATTCCTCTATAAGCACATTCAATTTGAAAATATGTGATGTTACTTGTTCCACCTTAATAAAATTGCACTACATGTTGTAAGATACGTACTTCTCTACCATACTGTTCACTTAAGAAGACACTTCAGTACCGTTACTGAACGAGACTGTACCTTTCCCTGATGTCATATATCCTAATTCGTGTTATGGTTATGCTGATATCATGAAGGAATTGTTTAATCTCTATTAATAAGTAACAGAACTTAAAAATAGTTTTTATACAGATACTTATTTACATGTCAATGCAGCATTTCGTTCTAATAATAATTTAACATCTCTAATATACAGATACTCGAAGAGAACTTAACTTCTAGAGAGCGGTCACTTTTTCTTTTGACAGCTGTACCATTTTTTCACTCAATTTTCTGTGAAGGAATAGCAAATAGTTTGCATTTCTTCTACTAGCAATCAAATGACTTGCATGTTACTTTTGGTATTACTGAACTGACAGAAGCTACAGCTGCGTCAATAAGCTACCCCTTTTAGGTATACTTAGCTTTACTCTTAGCCTGCGCAGCAATAATTATGAACAGTACAACCTACATGACATGATAACGCAACTTCTGCTATCCGCCTAAAATAAGATTAAGAATCAACTCAGTCTGAGTCGGCCCCTGCTTATGTCTATGGAGTATAATATTATAACGGAAATGTTGTACGCTGACTCCCAGCTAGGTAGATTTCCAATTCACACAAGCTGACTACACCAAGGTTCGCTGAGTATCAAATTTCTAGCAGGCAACCTCAATCGTCCCTAGACCAGCCCCTCTGTACGCTGTCAGCCGGGGAGACATCGAGACGCGCGACGGTCACATCAACTGATCTCCGACATAGTGTTAGATGCGCCACGACTTCCAGCCCGAGATAATATTAAATGCGGCAAGGTTTCATAATTTCCTGACACATTTTCCTTCCTAATTTACCAGACTTAAAGACTGGGTACGAAATTACGTAGATGTGGTTAAAAATGATTGGTCAACGCACTTTGTCAGTATTGGTTAAAATGCTTTAGCGAATACTTTTTGTCTATACTGATGTATCATTTATTAATATTTGTTAAGTTTAGACCATCTGTTTTCATAAAATAATTTTTAATAAAATCTGCTCCTGTTATTCTATTTTCAGCACATTGTTCTTTCAGAATCGTAATTTTCCTGAACTTATCACAGACTTTACGAATTCTTCTCATTGGTACATGATGATGACTGCTTCACATTTTTGCATAATGTTAAGATTTGGAATAATTGCAATAGAGCATGGGTGCCCAAACGCCTATAGAACCGGGCGATATTGCACGTCAAGCATTCTCTGCTAAGGTCAATAACTTTCCATATAAAATAGGAAAAACGATCTTAAAGAATATGCGCTGCGGGTTGCTTACGCCAGGGGTTACCTAGTACGAATTACAATTGGACATCTATGCAATAGCGTGTCAATGCAGAGAAATCTGTTGGGATGGATATGATAAGAGGAAGAACTGAACATTGACTGGAACGATTCTACGGGATTTGTGGCTTCTTTCATCTATTATGCGCGGTGAATGTTTGCCACATTCTGATGGAGGGAAACTTGGCGTCTGGAGAAAAATAATAATAATAATAATAATAATAATAATAATTTATTTAACCTGGCAGAGTTAAGGCCATACGGCCTTCTCTAACACTCAACCAGGAGTAAAACTGCGTTACAAAAAACACTACAAATTTACAAAATACACTACAATTTTACACACAAAACTGAATAAGATGATAATAATAAAATGTAAACAACAAGTAAGTAGAAATCAGACATAATATATGACATATATATATATATATACATATACATATATATATGCTCTGACCGTCAAAAAAAAAAAAAGGAACACTTTGAAATCTTTAGTGCAAACTAAATCAATTGTGCATTCATAAACAGTTATGGTAAAAAAAAATTTATGTGCGTCAATTTTAAACTTCTACGATATAAAAACTTTGTTAAACTTTAATAGCGATGTCTGCTACATAATAACATTAAAAACTTTGTTTCTGCGCAGGAGAAGTTAAATTGAAGATCTAGAAAAAAAAATGAATAACTCAAAATTTGAGTCTATTGTTGCGTTTTTCATTTGATATAAGACAGCCATTTTGTGTTTTATGCCTCTCTCTCATCTCCTGAAGTAGCAGCTGTAGTGGCATTGGTGGAAAACGGTCACAGTCTTCGATACGTTGCCCGGACATTGAATGCAGCCGCCTCTATGGTGCATAAGGTACTGCGTCGCTTTTGGGAAACTCAGCAGTACGCTAGGAGTCCGGGTTCAGGCCATAAGAGAAAAAGTTCAGTCAGAGACGATCGATTTTTGGTGCCTCAAATCTTGCAGAACCGACACATCACCGCTGTCGAAGCCCGTAATTGACTTCAATTGGCCACGCATATCAATATCAGTGAAGAGACAGTTAGAAGAAGAAGAAGCTTTGATGAAGCAAATCTGAGATTTCAGAGGCCCGCAACTGGTCCTCTGCTGTCTGCAAAACAACGCAGAAATCGCCTTGCATTAGGACGGAACCACCAACATTGGACACATGAAGATTGGAGCCATGTACTCTTTATGTATGAATCCAGATTCTGTGTAAGAGGCCCAGATGGAAGGGAACGTGTATGGAGGAAACCAGGAGAACGCTATCTTGACTGTATGATCTCTAAACGCACACCAGTTTGAAGTGGCTCCATTATGGTCTGGGCGGGAATATCTGCCAACGAGAAAACGGAGCTTGTCCTCATCGAAAATGGATCTCTGACGGCAGCACGATATATTGATGAGATTCTTCAATATCGTGTGGTTCCGTTCTCGATATTTGCAGGAGAAAATTCCACACTTATGCATGATAATCCCCGTACTCAAACTGCTCGCTGTACTGCAGGAACGGGAAAACATTGGGCAAGAATACATCAGTACTGTGTTAAGGAGCATGCCAAGCCGAATGGAAGCTGTCATCAGAGCAAGAGGAGGAAACACCCGCTACTAAGTTGTGTCCCTGATGCGAGCTACTCTATCAGAAACAAATTGTTTTAATGTGTGAACAGATATTAATTCACACAAATTAATTCAAACCTTAATTTTATTATTTTGTTTTATATTTTACGATATTTGTATCGTAAAGTCATTTCATCATCAACATCATCCTTCACGAATTAGGCCTCTGTAGACCTGTTTCGGCCCCATCTAGCAATCTTCTTAAATGTCTTCCTGGTCGACGATGTCCTCTAGGTTTATATTGCATCATAATTTTTGGGATTCTTGAATTTTCCATTCTTCTTATATGATCTAGCCAATTGAATTTGTATCTGCTGATTTTTTCTTCTACTGACTCTACGTCTAATTGTTCTAAAATTTCTTCATTCCTTTTTCGGTCTAAAAGAGTATATCCTGCTGTCCTCCTGAAAAATTTCATTTCCGTTGCTTTGATTCTGTTCATGTCTTTTTTTCTTTAATGTCCAAATCTCGCTTCCGTATAAAAGGGAGGGTAATGCTAGTGTATTATATATTTTTATTCTTATAGATTTTTGTACTAATTTAGCTTTTAATGTATTGTTTATTATTCCTAGAATTTGTGTAAATTTGGTAATTTTCTTGTTCACATCTTTTTCATTTTGATAAGATATTTCACAACCCAGATAAGTGAAATTTTGCAGTTGTTCGAGGCATTGGTTATTGTGAATTATCTTACTTCTGACTGGGTCTTGTCCTAAAAATGCCATTACTTAAGATTTTTGTGCTGAAATTTCCATCCCAAAATTTTTTAATATTTTATTTAATGTATACAGTCCTCTTTGTAAATTATCCTCTGAATTGGAAATTGTGACTTGATCATCGGCATAGAGTAAGGTATTTAATGTTAGAGTACTGGTTATTTTGATTCATTTAAAGTCATTTAATTTACCTCAAAAATCAATTTCGTTTCATAATAATTCATGAAATTTCCAGAATTAAATGTTACTTGGAAATATTCAAGGTGGTCCGTTTTTTGCCAGTCAGTGTAGTTATCCAATATATAATGACAAAAGAATTTATTCTGTCTCGTCCAGATTTGTTAGCCTAAAGTTATCTGTGAAGTAGTCGTCATTGTCTTCAATTTGTAGAAATGTAAGTCCAAGAAAGTAGTCCAGAAATTTACTAGACTCGTGTCCACTTTAATTTAAATGCCGTGGCGCACCTAGATATTCTACTTGCAGTAATTGCCCTAGTCTGAAATGTTTACCATGCACATTAAATGAGGATTAAAACCCCAACCGTGGCGCACATAGTACACACCTGTCAGCCGGCAATCGGGGAATGCTATGAATTGAACAGTGTGACGATGATGAGGAAATTGAAAAACCTCGATAGAAACCCAAACTGCGACCTTGCTTGATATAAGTTTTACTCACTATGGATTTTTCGATTTTTCAATTAAAAATCTCAAGCTTAACCGGGATTCGAACGTAGACCCTCTGATCTATATGACAGGCCGAAGGTCTAGACCACTCAGCGACCGTAGGGTCTATAGTCATTATGAAACTACAATGCGGTTTTTATAAAGTGGGGAAAAATGATTACCTCTCTCCGTTTGCATTGGAATTGAACTTAGGAGAGATAGGCTGTCTCTTATTCGGTAAAGCTCATCTCTGGATCAGAACTCCAGACTTCCAAATACATAACCTCGAATGACATATTGCAGCTTACCCGTTTATTTCGAGAAAAGAACACAGTCGTGACATATCATAAATATACAATCGTAGTTATAATGCAGACATTTACATGTATGCGCTTATTAACTTACAAATATGATGTTTTCATAAGCGTACTTTCGACAGGAATGAATATGTGTCGAACTGAAATGTGTAAATATTTATGAAACAGAATAATATAAATGCCATAGGTCTAACTGTTATAGTGACGCTATTGAATACCACCTCTGATTTAGTACATATGCATATATAGTGGTTCAGAATAACACTGATATCCTTCACAGATTTATGAATAAATTATGTCTTCTTTGTAGCTAACACAATAGCATTTTTGTGCGCTAATTCAGCGGATCCAGATTCGGTTCCTGGCAGTAAAGTGGACATTTATATCCCTCTCGTCGGTACGAAATGTGTGTCTCTTCTTTTGTGTTTGTCCTGATATACTCGTATTTTACCTTAAGCTGACCTTATGACCAAGACGTTCTGTTGTTAAGAGTACCGGTATAATTTTGTGTTGCAATTATTTTAGAAATGAAGACAACGCAAAAACGGTTCCAAATCGAAAGAAAAATTGGATGTAATAAAAGGCATACTAATGTTTGTTTAGTTAGCAGTCTGAAAAGTGGTTGGAACTTCAAAAGTGGCACCAATAAGGCATTACTTATGAGGCAACTAAGTCAGGATATAGTGGGTTAGAGTGACCAGTTTCTTTCCCTCTAAGACATTATTTTAAATTGGTTACTTTACGACGCTTTATCAACTACTATGTTTATCTAGCGGCGGAATAAGATGTATTTTTTAAGTTGTATTCTGTGAGTGAGTGAGTGAGTGAGTGAGTGAGTGAGTGAGTGAGTGAGTGAGTGAGTGAGTGAGTGAGTGAGTGAGTGAGTGAGTGAGTGAGTGAGTGAGTGAGTGAGTGAGTGAGTGAGTGAATTCTTCACTCACAATTTCAAACGTACGAGAGTACGAAAATATAGTAGTAGCTACGATGTTCCTCCTCTTCCCTTTAGTACGTAATATTATCTAGAACTCTGCTGCACCTGAAGCATCATGGCTTCCGACACCCTTGTGACGCAGTACTTTGCGTATCGAAGTTTTCTTTTACCTAAACAGAACATGATGTGAACTTGTCTCCTACTCTATTCGAGTAAATTGTAATATATGGCAAGAACACAATATTCTCCCAGCAATTTCGTGCAGTTCGGTTATATATTTATTTGCTTTGTACATTTTTCAGTTTAGTCATTAGGCTCGATATTTCTTTAACGTCCCCAACAAAATATTTCATTAAATAACACATGTTTTTTTCTTAGATATACAAACTATTGCAATAATTAGCATGTTAAATAAGGACCCTTCAGATTATCTAAGATCACATTCGAAGTCTGAAATGTTCATTGCAAAAAATGTACACTTTTTCCATATCCTGCGTCAGAGAAAGTCGTGAAAGATATGGATAGTTATTAATAGACAGCGAAAAAAGTCATTCGAATGTGAAGGTAACTATAATGCGAGTATTTTGTCTCGTCAGAAAGTTGTTGTTTACGTAAGGACAGTAGGTACACTAGAGACACGTGCAGGTATAGGCTGGGAGAAATGTAAATTGACACATGGAATAATCACTGAATATTGGTTTACGTTGATACAACTATTATATTGGCATATTTTGTGTACTTTTCTATAAACCCTTTAAAGTGAGTATTGTTCAACGCTTTGAATGGAATATTGCAACTTATCATCATTCGACACAAATCCTGGCAAAAAGTCATATTATCATATCATATTATGAAGAATATCTTCATTGGTGTTCAGTGAAGTACGTATCTCAGTATTCTCTATTCACGTACAGACGAGGACTGACTGAGAACGCAGAGTGGCAGTTGTTTTCGGTGTTTGCGTGGTGCTCTCTAAGGACTGTACCGTGTTGTACCTACTTGGGATGTGTGCACACATCATGCCATAGTCTATGCGTACAATATTTGTAAACTGTAAACATGACTTTTATTTGACTTTTTTCCGCTGTATAGTTATTAATCACATTCCAAACTGCCTGCCGGTATATCGTTTCAATGTTCACATTATCTTATGTAAGTTTATTAACGATTTAAATAATTTTATTAATTCACAATTGTGTTATTTATTTAATAGGGATTAGTTATTTGTTACATTTCACGTGCATTATAATTTATAAATTGACCCGTAGAAACTGAAAATTATAAAATCAAAGATTAGTTTACTATAAGCCGTATCAGTCTGACGAAAAAATAGGCCTACATGCTGTGACAACAAATGCTATCTGAATGTCGGGGATACTGAAAACACTTTTCTATATCAGTGAACAGTTTCGCGTATATACTAATATTATTTTAATGTATCTATAACAGATATCATTCTCACCCATTATTGAGATGATATGATATTTATAATGAAGAAAATATGGAATGTGTATGACCAATGTAGTCGGAGATTTCATGCCTTTCGAGTCTTCTTGTGAACTAAAAGTCTGATAGACTTTTATTACACGATTTAAATGAAATTTTAAATAACTATCCTTTAGTTCGTATTGATTTATTCATTAAATCACTCTCCCAGTGTTTTTTAAAAAGTACATAGTTTAAAATTCAATAAAAAATCATTAGGTAGCACACACTTTCACATTATAGACATTTTAAACTTACTTGTGAAAGAACTGAAAACATCTTAATAATGCGTGGTTCAGGAC
The DNA here is from genome assembly GCF_040183065.1 of Periplaneta americana. Taxonomy (NCBI): domain Eukaryota; kingdom Metazoa; phylum Arthropoda; class Insecta; order Blattodea; family Blattidae; genus Periplaneta; species Periplaneta americana. Next base: position 40,654,472 of record NC_091125.1, read on the forward strand.
ATTCTTTCTGGTGAATCGCAATGAAAGAAGGGGAAATGGGAGGAGAAACAATTGGAAAGGTATGCGATTGCACGTCCTTACAAGGAAATTTGAGGCGGTAAGGAAGGATCTATGTGAGCTCCAAGCCTGATGGTCATTTGTCTCACTCCGCTTTCACAGTTACGTTCAAGGAACTTAAGATAATTTTGAAGGAGATAAGCCGAAAATGGACGTAACCTCATATCTATTACATTAAGGAGGGGTAAAATTGCAAGCACGGCCCGCAGCACGAGTGAAAAATCTCAGGACAGGGTCGCCGAAGATGATAAAAGCCTGGGCAGAGAGGACGTCGCTGTCCACGCTAGACAAAGGAACCGAACAATTGTACTAGGCGAGGGAAGATTTAGTAAGCTCTCCCAGAAGTACGCAAGACAACACGCGAAAAAAAAAACAGGGCTAGGGTTTTTAAAGGCTTTAACTTGAAAAATGCTGAAGTTTATAACGGGGAGTATGTACTACGCGTCCCATGTTACATGACCGCTGAGCGTTATATACAAAACATCGTAGGCGATATGCACTTTCATTTTTTTTTTTTCAAAATTTCTTATTTTTAATTTTGTTTTTATTTTGCGCAGTTAACAACTAAGAACATTTCTAAATCAGTTTCTGTGAGGTTCCTATGCTTGTCAGTCAATATATTTTTGTAAGCAGAGAATGACCTCTCTACATTGCAAAAAGTTATGGGTGCAAACTTGAATGAACCTTTTCTTTTTATGTAGTTTTCTTTTCTTTTCCTTCTTCAATCCTAATTCCTGAAGCTAACATAAGGGATACAAAAATCGAGAAACTGAGATATCCAAACAAAACCATTAAAACATGCATATAAACTGAATCTAATGTATATTATAGGCATTATTAAGCTGAAAATTGCTTAAATATGTATCATGCATGTTTTTATCCACAAAAAGGCCAAAACATGCAAATATGCACGGAAAAAGTGCACATATTTGGAACCGGAAATTAATTAAATGGATAAGTACTAAGTTTGAGCTATGTCCTTTGTTCCCATAAAAACATGCATTTGCATAGAATTCTCGTCTCTAGCGATTACGAAGCGCAGTGCATTGAGGGGATCGAAGCATTCGTAGTGGGGTATGATGTATTCTGCTAGTTCGCGGAATCAACACCGTAAATCTGTGGTCCATTTCTTTTAGGGTCCATCGTCATTTGTTTTGTAACCTCAGAAAAAACTACAGAAAACTACAGGCAGGATAAGTTGTCACAATTTAGGAGACTATACAATTGGCTAAAAAATGACTAATAAAATATGAGCACATCGACCCTGAGGCCATAATGTGAGGAATACTGGGTAGTGTAACAGAGGGATGTGTTTTACCTGTGTGAAGAGTCCCTGTGTTACAGTTGTACCGGTGTTTTAAGTTAAAATGTCATTCCCGATGCAGTATACCAGGTCACCAGTAACCGAGTTTAATTCCATCAGCCCAAATTGGATTGGGTCTATGGGAAGGGTTTATGTTATTCTTTTGCAAATTATTACATTTCCACTAAAGAAGACTTTTGCTGTGAAGTTCACAGCCATTTAAAGATATCTACAACATAACTAAGCACAATAAGAACTCACAGTTAACTATAGTTGTCCTCTGTGATGGGGCGCTTACCATGCTCATCGCTTGATTCAAAGTTCGCAGACTCAATTCCGGCCGAGGCCGATGGAACTGAAAGGGCATAAGATCTTTAGCACGGTCTCTTTTGGGAGGGAAGTAAAATCGTGGCTTCCGTATCGTATATTTATGGCATGTAAAAGAATGCTGTCCATCCTTTGAAGGCTTCAGGCAAAATTTGCTGGCCATTTTTGGTCCATGTTAAATTTTGACGCTGAATAGCCCCCTGTAATTAAAAGATTTTGTTAAATAAAATACTACTACGAGACTACTCCTCTCAACTATATCACACCCCTGCCTTCACTGTAACATTTGTACACAAGTTTGCTTATAAGACAATCCAGTGAATTTAGAAGCTCTTCTTCAAACTAGTACGAAATGATACGAGTAGGCTACATCAGTCTCCTGAACTTACGGCATCTCTTATCTATTTCATTAACATCTAACTTTACTTACCTACATTTTGAAAGTAATACTTTAAACTTTAAAATTCTTGTAAAGATGCGCCTTATTTGTAATAAAATTTTTAAGCAACTTGAATAGCAGCTGCGGAAGCCTACGCCAACAATAAATTAATTGTTTTCGGGCAGACATTTTTCAAAACTTCTCATGTAAGAAAGACTCAAAATATGAACTAATTTAGTTAATTTTGAGTAAAACTCTATTTTGTGCAATTTAGATTTTCAAATAATTCCCCCTTCCCCTCTCTCTCTCTTCCTTTATCTCTCTTTTTGGAGGGGAGGAAGTATTGATTCGTAAATATTAAGCATCATGACAACTGTCCAATTTTTCTCGAAGAAAAATGCATATACATAGATGGACGGCGGATTAGAAACATCAGAACAACTCTTTCGGTATTAGTGACGCTTGAAGCATGCATATTTTGTGAATATTTTGAATTAATGTTTTTAATTATAGCAATACCTTGTATATATTTTATAATTAATTAATTAAAAAATAGATAACAAAAAAATTTAATCCTCATTATAACCAAGCATAATGAGATTCGTAATAATTATCAAAAACTCATTGAAGATTACAGGTTCTGACGAGATAATGCTCTCCTGAAGCGATAGTACCAATTACCTTAATTATTGAAGTTCATATGGCTCCTAGATGCATGCTTCCCTTTACTCAGTAGTGTCGAGCGTTTTGCAGATATGGTACGGCAGTGTATTGTCTTCATTATTTCAAGCGCTTCTAAATTTGTGCGTTTTATCTCCCACATCTGATGTGCCATGAAGTTTCCATACACGGAAATATTTCTCAATGGCGTAGGAAGTGCTACTTACCTGCGTGCGCAGCCCAAGGAGGAATAACTAATCAATGAAGAGAGCATTTAGCACAATGATTATAGACCTACTATTTTTATCTTCTAAATCGCTGTTGTCAGGTGTGACAAAAAATTCCTAATAGTGTATAAAGAAATTTTTCACCTGGTATATATATATATATATATATATATATATATATAAGTGTTTGTATGTATGTATGTTCTGTATACAAATCTACACATTTTGACCGATATGTGCAAATTTAACCGTCATAACCAGGAGAAAAACATAGGTTACATAAACATTGTGAAAATGAACGTTAAATTAATTTTAAAAATAAAATATATAAATAAATTCAAACATTCCTGTATAATTTTCAAATGCAATCTTCTATAGTCAAATGTTCTTTATTATTGTCTGTTGTATTCAACATCGACTTTCACGAGGCCATGGAAATTATAACACGAAATTAAATAGCATTGTTATTGTCCACTGAAAATAACACTGTATTAATTCTAAAATATACGTCTCTCAAAATATTGCTGTTTTTATGTTCGAAAATGTATTACTGCGAAATTATTTATTTAACGGAATATTCGCACATATCAACATCAGATACAAGTCACAATAAAAAGTGGACTGATCCGAAATCGAATCACTAAACAATTTCAGATTTTCGATGTGTCTTTTAAGATCACAATGTTTTTGTAAAACACGGCGCTTTTTTAACTTTTATGTCCAACTTACACACATTATACCATTATATATTTTCGTCCTTGGCTGAAAAGTAATCATATCCGGACTCTTTTACAAGCACAGGAAAAGTTAAAGAGCCGTATTCATAGACCCGGGCTTCCGGTGGATGATCAGCGAACTAACGCTTTTCGTATTCATAAACCAGTGTTAGCGATATGATATGATATGAATCCTGTACAAATAACCAGTCGATAGCCGCGGGTAGTTTAGCACGCTCGTAGCGCGGGCTAGCGAAATGTCTATGAATAACACCCATAGATTTTATTGGCGGCATTTTAATATATATTCACAGTATCTTCCTTCACTAGATCACAACAGAAAATAGACATGCTGTGTCGAAACAGCCTGTTAGAATGCAGTGAAGAATTAAAAAGCAACACCCATTAAATTCCGAATGAACGAGTTCCCTTCACGTGACATCTTTCATTTTGCATACGAACCTGAAGCTACATCAGTAAGCATCTGACGTCATCCTATATCCTGGGTTCCTTAAACCTGTAGCCGCCTCCAGGCAATGTTTTGGTGTCACAACTTCGTTCTCTAATGATAATCTAGAAAATGAACTTACCGTTTTGAACTACTTTTTTGAAGGGTTATTATTATTATCATTATTATTTGTTATTATTATTATTATTATTATTATTATTATTATTTAGGGTATTTAGGGTATTTTCTTCTACGTAGGTATTTCTTACGTAGTACACAGAGAATTCTCGCAAGGGACAGTTGGTAAGATTGTACCTTTAACAAACAATTACTGTAAAACTATGTTACTTCAAATAACACACTAAAAGCAATGAGAAACTGTTAACGAATTTCAAATGTTAAACGTAAATTCATAAAGATCCACTTATTGCCACTTCTAATTTTTTTTAAATAATCCACGATTACAATCTTATTTTAATATTTATATTTGATAACATGAGATAGAAGGTTATACGAAAGGCAAAGATAGCTCTTCACGTAAGGATTTGACGTTGACAAGACATTGCGATGACAGAAAGGAACCTTATGTTCTCTGGAAGCTGAGCACGTTGAATCAACTGAAGGCACTGCACCGCTGAGCGGATAATCGCATGATATAGCTGTTTCTTTTCGCTCCTCGAAACAATTTCCTGCTCTCGGAGATGGCGCCCTCTGCAGGGAGATGAACTGATCGACACGTCACTTCCACTGCAGGAGTGCGTTATACGGCAGCTGTTACTATCAAAATATGACTTCTTACTTTTACACTCCGAGTCGCTCTCAATAATATAGCGGTTATTTTTCTGTTAGAGCCGAAGTTGGCTGGCTCAAATTCAGACGAGAGTGATGAATTATTGATGGAAATAGAAATAATCAGCATTGTTTCGTTCTCTGGATTTTATGGCATGTAAAAGAACCCTGTACCTTAATGAGAGTTTTCCAAACGAAGTTCTTTTTTATTCTAGCATTGTAAACAGTCTTCATCGTTAGTGAAAATCGTGCATAATATACCACATTATTGTACCAGAGCAGTAAAATATTACCATGCCAACTAAAACATCATGACTTCTATTATAACGTCATGACTTGTGCCATAGAGTTAACATTATGAAACGATTTGCCAATGCTATAATATTTAATATACCATTGTTGTCATAGCAACCTCTTTTTTCGTAGACCAAGATATCAAACTACCAATCATTACAAATCTGATGTTATTTCCTTATTAATTGTTTTATAATGCTGTCGTTCAAAAAGATTACGTATGAAACACGTTTATAATTTTGAACATTATAGCTAGTGGAACTCAAGAAGTCCTTAAAGAGAATGACCACTTCCATGAACTTGAATGTGGCAGATGTAAGGCTTTGGAAGTAGTGTCACGTATTAAAGAAGCTGTAGTGTCGTCCAATGAATCTACTAGTTCTATAATAAGCAGGCAAGTAGGAGAAACAGAAAGCGAAACTTACCTGAAAATTCCGAAAACTGGTTCTTTAAGACATACTGTGCAAAGAGAAAGGCTTAAACTGCTACCTCCAAATCCAAACCAATAGCAGATTTAAAGTTGAAAAAGACGGTCATGAATGGATGCTACATTTCAGTCCTGACAGTAAATTAACAATCTTTTCCACACAAGATCATTTGCAAAAACATGTTATATCTGGATATTGGAATTGTGATGGAACTTATGCATCTGCTCCTAAAATTATGTATCAACTATACACGATCCATGCTAATATAAGGGGCCATTAATTTCCTGCTCCGAAACAAAACCAAAGCGTTATTTTGTGACCTGTTTAGTGTGTTTATAGATAAAGTGGATACATTTTTCGGAGAGCAGTTGTCGCCTTCATTTATTTCAACTGATTTCGAGCCAAGTGCAATTAATGCAATAAAGGAAACTTTACCACTAGCTAAACCAGCCGGATGTTTATTCCATTTGAAGAGTCCACTGCAAGAATGATGGATATCACTTTCTTGTCGAAAATGAACCAAGACTGTCAATGCATAGCTTAAGACATATAGAATGTACATAGAGAGTTATATGGCATAAATACAGATAGCCATTGTCCAGTAATGTTCGGAAAATCACAGTTAAGCTTTGAGCGCTAAGCATTTCAAACTTTCAATTGCTTCTCCTGCAAAATGTATTCCAAATGACATCCATCATTCTTGCAGTGGACTCTTCATTTAGGACAGGCATTATGGCGTAAGTTGTAATCTGAAGGACTAACAGGACTGTATTTGCAAGAGAATAATACAGACATTCGCTTGCAGTTTCATTCTCTAATTGCGCTGGCATTCGTCCCATACAGGCAGGAAAATGACGGATATGAAGTAATGGAAGCATTCAACCTCCTTCGAGAACCCTCTTCAGATGTTCTAGAGCCTTTGTTTGATCATCCAGAGAAAAACTACATCAGAGGACGTCGTCATGGACGTGTGTACAGACAACTTATGTTTCCAATCAATCTGTGGAAGTACTATGATCGCACAATAACTGGTCTTCCAAAAACCACCAGTCCAGCAGAAGGCTGGCATCACAGATTAAATCTCATCATGGGGAAAGCACATCCTTCTCTTACAGATTTCCTGCAAAAACTCCAAAACGACGTAGCTCTAGTTAGTAGGCAAATTCTCAAATTGGACGCAGTTGGTTCCCTCAAAAAGAGGAAAACTATGTTGAAGCAGACAAAAGGATAACCAGAATTCTTTAAAGATAAGAATATTATAAATATAATGAAGACATACTTGGTTGCTTGCGAGCTATTTCTCACAATACAACTAGCAATTTATTTTAAGCTTCTATGGTATTATACCGTAATTATTTTCAAATAAATATTTATTACGCTTTAACTTCCTTGGTACTTCTTGCTTGGCACAAATGTTTCCACGGTACAAATTGTCCGAGACGAACAGTCTGCACCGAATTTGTCAAGGTAAAATTGTGCTTGGTACGAAATACATAGTACGAAAAGTACTGATACGAATTCAAATTGTCGCATAATCCTTGAAGTCGTGAAAGAAATTCCAAAGCAGACGACAACCGCCGAGAAATACTACTTCTATTCAACATTGCAACTAGCTTCTACAAAGAGTCGCTACTGAACGGGAGATAGGGTTGCATATTGCAGAGGGTGAGGTAATGCCCGCTTGGCCTGCTCGCTGACAGTGTTCAGCGCCCGCGTCCGCTGTCGGCGGAGTTGATGATCAAACAACGGGCCAACAAAATAGTATCCTCCGCACAGATGCAGCCAACCTGACACGATGTGTAAGCCGAGAACGGTTGGGCACGCAGTATAATAGCGTAATTAAAACGATATTGTTAAAATGGAAAATAATTGCAAATTCAGCCTTTATACAATTATTGAAATATGACATTCTGTAATAATTTATATCTTTATATACCTATATCGACGGGCCAGTTCAAAAGGGAAACAACTCCAAATTCAAAGTTTTGATAAACCTGCATTTTAAAGCTGCAGGTTGCTGTGAAAAATCCAACGATCATTGAAATTACTCCAAATTACGTTAATGATTATATTATAAGTTTCAAATTAAAAGTGTGTTAATTGGATAACATTTTCGAAATCGAACCTCAGTATCCCAACTCAGAAATTATCATTTGATAGCTACTGCCGGACCGCAGAACTAATAACAGTGACGAAATTGAATCTCGGTCTCCTTAACTGAGACATTATGATTATTATTTATTATTATTATTATTATTATTATTATTATTATTATTATTATTGACACCTACTGGCAAGCTAGCACTGATAAAAATAACGGAATCGAACGTCAGTCTCCTTAACTCCAAAACCATTATCTGGCATCTACTGCCAACTTGCTATGAGTTCAGACTTTAACGTTTAATAAAAGCGACGGGATCGAACCTTAGTATTTTTAATTGAGAAACCGTCTTCTTAAGATTACGGCCAGAACGTAACTCATCGAAATGGTCCATTTCTGAAAGATGGAACTCTAGGATCCTGGATACGAAATTCTTTCTCTAACCCATGATCTGCCTCTTCCTTAAGACTTTCCGAGCATAGAGAGATGGGGAGATGAGAATCTTTTCCGGACAGTGAATAGCCTCTACGTAGCCCGTGCCATTTGAAATGAATGGAGCGGCATTATACACAAGATGACTGAAAGATATCCTTTATGTTGCATATTAAGTCCTGTTTCATTTTCTTAGTCATCATCCTCCCGGTCCTCACTTTCCTTTCACTAAGATTACATGTTTTGGTGTACAATAGAAAAAAAGTATGGGTGTGCGTGCGTGTGTCAGAGAGAGAAAGACGGCTATGAATTGTATAAATGTAATCATTTAGGCTTTCTCTGTAATCACTCATGAAAGAATATTGAAAACTGTTCAAGATTTCTTTTATTCATATTGGAGATCGTACATTTATCATTGCCCCAGATAAACCCACTATTGGAACAACGGTATGAGGAATGCATTATACACTTTGTGAAAATCCGAAACAATTTACTTTCTTATATTATCTATCAGTTACGAGGATATTCCTGCATTCGTTACATAACCACGTTTTTACATTATACTGTAGAATACATTCGATTTTTTGTTACCGGTACCTCACTCGACTGGCAAACAGACGCTGACACACATCCGAAAGCACGTACTGATTCCCAAATGCACATAAAACAGCTATTCGTATAAGAAATAGGAAAGAAAGAAGAATGAAAGAAGTACAGAAACAAAGAAATGAACGGATGGATGGATGGATGGGTGAAAGAAAGAAAGAAAGAAAGAAAGAAAGAAAGAAAGAAAGAAAGAAAGAGTAAGGGAATGAAATATTTATGTAGAAAATGAATGTATGTATGTATTTTTAGTAGGTTATTTTACGACGCTTTATCAACATCTTAGGTAATTTAGCGTCTGAATGAGATGAAGGTGATAATGCCGGTGAAATGAGTCCGGGGTCCAACACCGAAAGTTACCTAGCATTTGCTCATATTGGGTTGAGGAAAAACCCCGGAAAAAACCTCAACCAGGTAACTTGCCCCGACCGGGAATCGAACCCGGGCCACCTGGTTTCGCGGCTAGACGTACTAACCGTTACTCCACAGGTGTGGACTATATGTATGTATGTATGTATGTATATATGTATGTATGTATGTATGTATGTGCACTGCAGATGGACAAACACCCGGTGGCAGTGGTAACTTAATTACACACAATAATTACAATTAATACTCTCGAGGAAATTAGACTCAGAATAAATATGGGAAATGTGTGGTATTATTCGGTTGAGAAGCTTTTGTCATCTAGTCTGCTGTCAAAAAATCTGAAAGTTAGAATTTATTAAACAGATATATTACCAGTTGTTCTGTATGGTTGTGAAACTTGGACTGTTACTTTGAGAGAGGAACAGAGATTAAGGGCGTTTCAGAATAAGGTTCTTAGGAAAATATTTGGTGCCAAGAGGGATGAAGTTACAGGAGAATGGAGAAAGATATACAATGCTGAACTTCACGCATTGTATTCTTCACCTGACATAATTAGGAACATTAAATCCAGACGTTTGAGATGGGCGGGGCATGTAGCACGTATGTGCGAATCCAGAAATGCATATAGTGTGTTAGCTGGGAGACCGGAGGGAAAAAGACCTTTGGGGAGGCCGACACGTAGATGGGAGGATAATATTAAAATGGATTTGAGGGAGATAGGATATGATGATAGAGAGTGGGTTAATCTTGCACAGGATAGGGACCGATGGCGGGCTTATGTGAGGGCAGCAATGAACCTTCAGGTTCCTTAAAAGCCATTTGTAAGTAAGTAAGTAATTACAATTAATAATAATAGTAGTTAAAATAACTTAATAAATGAACCTAATTTTCCACTACAACCTACACATAAATATGACATGCATATTGTGCTGATATTCTTTCACTACTTTCATTTCACTCTCATCTCACTCACTGCACTGGCACCATGACACATTTCACTGACACTTTAGGACACATTTTACTGACACTATTTAACACATTTCACTGATACTAAAGAACACTATAAATTATCACTGATCGAAACTATTCACTACCACTGTAAACTATAACTTCACTGATACAACTCTTCAAATAAGACAAACAATTACACCTTTATTGTTTTAATTTACAATTCAAACCAAAAGAATAACTCGTCAGGCTAAGTAAATACATATCACCTATAAGGAATAAAATTTATCTGCGTCCAAAGGTATAAACTATATTGTGTAAGTAGCTATAATACCAAATAATTTAGAGGAACATGAATTTAACTATAAGGAACGTAAAGTACAAACGGAAACTGTACTTCACTTTGATCATACATAGTTTGGTTACATAAATTATCAACCGAACATTCTGTTCCGTCATTACTTAGGAAGGACATTAGTAAGACATTATAGTAAAATCAGAGTGGCCGCACGGTGTCATTGCTTTCAACGCAGTCTAGGGGCGTCTGAGGTAAATATTATTTATTTGTGTTAAGCCAGACATCATCATGACTAGGGCCGTGACATCGGTATATTTGTATTAGATTGAAGGTGAAGATTATTGCGTTTTATAAAATCAAGACAATACAATCATTGTATATAAGGGTTAATATCAGAAAGGTCTAAAATGTTGGTGAGGTTGAGAATAAATGTTGGAAATCATACTTAAATTGTTATAAGTGTGGTAAAACAAGTCTCAAAATATGTTTTTTTTTTTTATTTAGAATTCTGCATTACAGTTTTAGAATGCCGAAAACGTAAATGGCGTACAATCTTGCTTTCTCTATATTTAACGGTTACATTAATTTATTTATCACGTGTATTCCGTACCTTACTTTTCTTGCATGTTGTTTGCCTGGTTTCGGTTCCTGCTGCAGTAAACAACAGCATTCATTTTCAAAGTTCCAAATTAAAATGACCGCCGAGTATGGAATAGTATAACCTTGTATGCGTTCAACATCGGCTGAAACTAAGGGCGCATATGTAAAATATTTCACATCATCCATTTCTACATTAAGTTAACAATCGCACTTGTCATCTGACAAAACTTTTGCAATTTTGCATAATGAATTGAAACCACCGTTTTTTTTTTTGTATTACTGTGTTCATTTTCGCACACACCATTTTGCTTTTATCATCGTGCAGATCATTTACTTTTGGGTTGAGATTATTTACTGTCGATATTTGCTCCACCAACTTCACACCAGTCTTTTCGAGACATTCGATTGTAAGGGGATAAATCCAAAATTAGATTAAATATATTCACACTGTTTTTTAATATTTGGACCACCAAGAAGAGTTTGGGCATTACTTATGGAAGCTACATCGTTTCCGTCAAACATCTGTATGACTTCTTTTACTCTTATAACAATGACTGTATTGTCTTGATTTTATAATACGCAATAGTCGTATACAAAACAATGTATATTTTATGCTAATTGGATGCTAACTTAAACATATAACCAACTTAAATAGCTCAAGCTGGAAATGACTTCCAGGTATTAGGTCTATAGTATCTCACAATGCACAAATGAAAGTTTATCATTAATTCATTATGTATCGTGTGTAGGCCTCTGTATGTGTGTGGACGTTAAATATAATAAAATACAAACACAAATATAATGAATAGCATGATAAACTTTAACTTAATTATTGCTACGAAATGCCTAAGGCGTATAATGAGAAAGTGTGTTTCATTTTCGTGACACTGTTTACTTTCCCTCAATTTCTTCAAGGATTTTAGAACATAAGCTTATAGTTAAATTGTATAAATCTAAATCCAGTGGATCTCTTTATACTTGGAAATGAAACAAACTGATAAAATAGCTCAAACACTGAACTACATACGTATTTACAAATATTTGACATAAATGACGAAATTCATTCATTAACAAGGCGAACAAGATCCCTCCTGAAGAAGCCACGCTTATCGCGATTAGTCCAATAGCAGTGTTCAAATACGAATATTTACGTGAACTGTATTCAAACTGGAAAAATAACAGCAATATTCAGAATAAAAACCAGGTGTGTGAGATAGCCTACATGTCAACAATAAGAAACCAATATTCAGCGTATCGTAGACAGCCTTCATCTCGAGAAGAAAAACGTATCGCAATAAATCTTGGAAGTTTTCAGAAGAATAAAATCTGTAAAGCTTCTGAACTTGATCTAGTCGGTCGCTGTACAAGCAGCAACAGAACAACTTGTTCCTCCTCGAGCTGTATGTACTTTGAATCTCGTACTAGATTTTCTTCTGTTCTTTTTTATGCAAGTATATAGAATGGAAGCAATATAACTGCAGATTTTAACAACTTATTCCTTGGATAGAGTAGACTTACAACAAAAAAATTATAATGCCGTATTAGTCCCAAATGAATACTTTTCTCAGAAAAAAAAATAATTTTCCCTAAATGTTAACACTGTTTCACTCGATAAGTACTATCTTCATGATTTTTATGTTTACTCTTATTATTAGATAACTGATCAATAGTAATGATTTATCCCTTTGCAGTTTTTAAATAAGATGGACGGTTTTCTTGCAAATTAAAAAAGATTAACGTGTAAAGGTATTTCCTGCCACGAGGAGATCTGGCAACCTACTGCAGTAAGTAAGGGACGGAACGCTGCTATTCAGACCTGAGTTCATGTGTCAATTCGTAGTGAGCCGACATGCTCTGTCAAGGCTCGTCTCCACTGTTAAACTTTAACAACAAAATGTTAAATATAACATGTATATGGACATTTGAAGTCTCAATTGACTAAACTTTAACAACAAAGTGTTAAATATAACATGTATATGGACATTTGAAGTCTCAATTGACTTAACATGTTGACTGAGTATGTTGAAGTTAACACTTTTAACATGTTGGTGTGTTTTCCAGCAGCAATGGAAAACATGTCAAGTCAATTCATTTGCTCGTGCAGCGTCGGTACAGTTCGCCAAAGTTCGTACAGTTTCCATAGCAACAACTACTTCCGATTTTGTGACGTGTATCTTGATCATTTTTATTCTGTCATTGGTCCTTGATGTTGGCTTAAATTGTTCGAAGTAATGGAGTGGACGAAAGAAAATACGTTAGAATAAAATTAATGAACTGATGGAAAGGCCTTGTTTGTGGGATGTGTCTGCAAAAGAATACAGAGACAAAACAAAGAAGGCCGTCTGTTTTAGAGAACTGGAATTATATTATTTAATTATTCTCGAGAATACAATAGAGGGTTTTCGCACTCTCGTCGTACGCTAAACGTTAATGCTATGTTGACGTCAGTAATCTTCGTATTTGGTGATGTAAGTTAACATTCGTAAAACTTCCGAAAGAATAATTATACGATATTACCCGCTCCTTTAACATCTATCATGTCGTAGGTCCTATGATAGTCAATTAATCGCGCTGTAATTTTTAAATTGAGATGAAATGGCTGCTCTTAAATTAATGTGTCTTTCTTTGATGTAACAGAAAGTATTTTTGCAGCACTATATTAAAATCGTGTTCTGACATTCTCAGCAAGTTTTTGAATCCAAATCGATCTTCAACTTTAAGCTCGTTTAGAATGTCTTCTGCATAGTGTACTTTACTAAGGTATTCTCATTTTCTTCCTTTTCAAGGCCTTGTAACAAGCTATAGAGACAATTACAAAAGTCAAATCATCATCTGAGTCCATTGTCCAAAGTTTGAAAATAGGACACTATCTACTTTAAAATCTCATAGACTGTTTATAGTGGACTACGCAAAGAAAGTAAAGTTTAACATGTTTAACACTGTGGACAAAGTGTTAAATGAAATTAGCATTAACATGTTCAATCAACATGTTGGAATGTTAACGGTAAACAATTTAATATTTAACATGTTGTTGTAGAGACGAACCTTTACCAAGCTACGCAGAGTTTCAGACTATACTTCATTCCGTAATGTCTGACAGAAGTAAACATTGTCAACAGCGAAGGAGAGAAGTATAATTGCTATTCAACCAATGGCAGAGGTCTCATTTCATATTTATCTTGAAGTGTGATGGGGTAGAAGTAAACATTGTCGACAGCGAAGGAGAGAAGCATAATTGCTATTCAACCAATGGCAGAGGTCTCATTTCATGCTTATCTTGAAGTGTGATGGGATAGAAGTAAACATTGTCGACAGCGAAGGAGAGAAGTATAATTGCTATTCGACCAATGACAGAGGTCTCATTTTATGTTTATCTTGAAGTGTGATGGGGTAGAAGTAAACATTGTCGACAGCGAAGGAGAGAAGTATAATTGCTATTCAACCAATGGCAGAGGTCTCATTTCATGCTTATCTTGAAGTGTGATGGGGTAGAAGTAAACATTGTCGTCAGCGAAGGAGAGAAGTATAACTGCTATTCAACCAATGGCAGAGGTCTCATTTCATGCTTATCTTGAAGTGTGATGGGGTAGAAGTAAACATTGTCGACAGCGAAGGAGAGAAGTATAATTGCTATTCAACCAATGGCAGAGGTCTCATTTCATACTTATCTTGAAGTGTGATGGGGTAGAAGTAAACATTGTCGACAGCGAAGGAGAGAAGTATAATTGCTATTCAACCAATGGCAGAGGTCTCATTTCATGCTTATCTTGAAGTGTGATGGGATAGAAGTAAACATTGTCTACAGCGAAGGAGAGAAGTATAATTGCTATTCAACCAATGGCAGAGGTCTCATTTCATGCTTATCTTGAAGTGTGATGGGGTAGAAGTAAACATTGTCGACAGCGAAGGAGAGAAGTATAACTGCTATTCAACCAATGGCAGAGGTCTCATTTAATGCTTATCTTGAAGTGTGATGGGGTAGAAGTAAACATTGTCGACAGCGAAGGAGAGAAGTATAATTGCTATTCAACCAATGGCAGAGGTCTCATTTCATGCTTATCTTGAAGTGTGATGGGGTAGAAGTAAACATTGTCGACAGCG
The DNA here is from genome assembly GCF_040183065.1 of Periplaneta americana. Lineage (NCBI taxonomy): Eukaryota > Metazoa > Arthropoda > Insecta > Blattodea > Blattidae > Periplaneta > Periplaneta americana. Next base: position 40,669,552 of record NC_091125.1, read on the forward strand.
AAGGAGAGAAGTATAACTGCTATTCAACCAATGGCAGAGGTCTCATTTCATGCTTATCTTGAAGTGTGATGGGGTAGAAGTAAACATTGTCGACAGCGAAGGAGAGAAGTATAATTGCTATTCAACCAATGGCAGAGGTCTCATTTCATGCTTATCTTGAAGTGTGATGGAGTAGAAGTAAACATTGTCGACAGCGAAGGAGAGAAGTGTAATTGCTATTCAACCAATGGCAGAGGTCTCATTTCATGCTTATCTTGAAGTGTGATGGGGTAGAAGTAAACATTGTCGACAGCGAAGGAGAGAAGTATAATTGCTATTCAACCAATGGCAGAGGTCTCATTTCATGCTTATCTTCAAGTGTGTTGGGGTAGAAGTAAACATTGTCGACAGGAGAGAAGTGTAATTGCTATTCAACCAATGGCAGAGGTCTCATTTCATGCTTATCTTGAAGTGTGATGGGGTAGAAGTAAACATTGTCGACAGCGAAGGAGAGAAGTATAATTGCTATTCAACCAATGGCAGAGGTCTCATTTCATGCTTATCTTGAAGTGTGATGGGGTAGAAGTAAACATTGTCGACAGCGAAGGAGAGAAGTATAATTGCTATTCAACCAATGGCAGAGGTCTCATTTCATGCTTATCTTGAAGTGTGATGGGGTAGAAGTAAACATTGTCGACAGCGAAGGAGAGAAGTATAATTGCTATTCAACCAATGGCAGAGGTCTCATTTCATGCTTATCTTCAAGTGTGTTGGGGTAGAAGTAAACATTGTCGACAGGAGAGAAGTGTAATTGCTATTCAACCAATGGCAGAGGTCTCATTTCATGCTTATCTTGAAGTGTGATGGGGTAGAAGTAAACATTGTCGACAGCGAAGGAGAGAAGTATAATTGCTATTCAACCAGTGGCAGAGGTCTCATTTCATGCTTATCTTGAAGTATGATGCGGTAGAAGTAAACATTGTCGACAGCGAAGGAGAGAAGTATAATTGCTATTCAACCAATGGCAGAGGTCTCATTTCATGCTTATCTTGAAGTGTGATGGGGTAGAAGTAAACATTGTCGACAGCGAAAGAGAGAAGTATAACTGCTATTCAACCAATGGCAGAGGTCTCATTTCATGCTTATCTTGAAGTGTGATGCGGTAGAAGTAAACATTGTCGACAGCGAAGGAGAGAAGTATAATTGCTATTCAACCAATGGCAGAGGTCTCATTTCATGCTTATCTTGAAGTGTGATGGGGTAGAAGTAAACATTGTCGACAGCGAAGGAGAGAAGTGTAACTACTATTCAACCAATGGCAGAGGTCTCATTTCATGCTTATCTTGAAGTGTGATGGGGTAGAAGTAAACATTGTCGACAGCGAAGGAGAGAAGTATAATTGCTATTCAACCAATGGCAGAGGTCTCATTTCATACTTATCTTGAAGTGTGATGGGGTAGACGTAAACATTGTCGACAGCGAAGGAGAGAAGTATAATTGCTATTCAACCAATGGCAGAGGTCTCATTTCATGCTTATCTTGAAGTGTGATGGGGTAGAAGTAAACATTGTCGACAGCGAAGGAGAGAAGTATAATTGCTATTCAACCAATGGCAGAGGTCTCATTTCATGCTTATCTTGAAGTGTGATGGGGTAGAAGTAAACATTGTCGACAGGAGAGAAGTGTAATTGCTATTCAACCAATGGCAGAGGTCTCATTTCATGCTTATCTTGAAGTGTGATGGGGTAGAAGTAAACATTGTCGACAGCGAAGGAGAGAAGTATAATTGCTATTCAACCAATGGCAGAGGTCTCATTTCATGCTTATCTTGAAGTGTGATGGGGTAGAAGTAAACATTGTCGACAGCGAAGGAGAGAAGTATAATTGCTATTCAACCAATGGCAGAGGTCTCATTTCATGCTTATCTTGAAATGTGATTGGGGAGAAGTAAACATTGTAGACAGCGAAGGAGAGAAGTATAATTGCTATTCAACCAATGGCAGAGGTCTCATTTCATGCTTATCTTGAAGTGTGATGGGGTAGAAGTAAACATTGTCGACAGGAGAGAAGTGTAATTGCTATTCAACCAATGGCAGAGGTCTCATTTCATGCTTATCTTGAAGTGTGATGGGGTAGAAGTAAACATTGTCGACAGCGAAGGAGAGAAGTATAATTGCTATTCAACCAATGGCAGAGGTCTCATTTCATGCTTATCTTGAAGTGTGATGGGGTAGAAGTAAACATTGTCGACAGCGAAGGAGAGAAGTGTAATTGCTATTCAACCAATGGCAGAGGTCTCATTTCATGCTTATCTTGAAGTGTGATGGGGTAGAAGTAAACATTGTCGACAGCGAAGGAGAGAAGTATAATTGCTATTCAACCAATGGCAGAAGTCTCATTTCATGCTTATCTTGAAGTGTGATGGGGTAGAAGTAAACATTGTCGACAGCGAAGGAGAGAAGTATAATTGCTTTTCAACCAATGGCAGAGGTCTCATTTCATGCTTATCTTGAAGTGTGATGGGGTAGAAGTAAACATTGTCGACAGGAGAGAAGTGTAATTGCTATTCAACCAATGGCAGAGGTCTCATTTCATGCTTATCTTGAAGTGTGATGGGATAGAAGTAAACATTGTCGACAGCGAAGGAGAAAAGTATAATTGCTATTCAACCAATGGCAGAGGTCTCATTTCATGCTTATCTTGAAGTGTGATGGGGTAGAAGTAAACATTGTCGACAGCGAAGGAGAGAAGTATAATTGCTATTCAACCAGTGGCAGAGGTCTCATTTCATGCTTATCTTGAAGTGTGATGGGGTAGAAGTAAACATTGTCGACAGCGAAGGAGAGAAGTATAATTGGTATTCAACCAATGGCAGAAGTCTCATTTCATGCTTATCTTGAAGTGTGATGGGGTAGAAGTAAACATTGTCGACAGCGAAGGAGAGAAGTATAATTGCTATTCAACCAATGGCAGAGGTCTCATTCCATGCTTATCTTGAAGTGTGATGGGGTAGAAGTAAACATTGTCGACAGGAGAGAAGTGTAATTGCTATTCAACCAATGGCAGAGGTCTCATTTCATGCTTATCTTGAAGTGTGATGGGATAGAAGTAAACATTGTCGACAGCGAAGGAGAAAAGTATAATTGCTATTCAACCAATGGCAGAGGTCTCATTTCATGCTTATCTTGAAGTGTGATGGGGTAGAAGTAAACATTGTCGACAGCGAAGGAGAGAAGTATAATTGCTATTCAACCAATGGCAGAGATCTCATTTCATGCTTATCTTGAAGTGTGATGGGGTAGAAGTAAACATTGTCGACAGCGAAGGAGAGAAGTAAAATTGCTATTCAACCAATGGCAGAGGTCTCATTTCATGCTTATCTTGAAGTGTGATGGGGTAGAAGTAAACATTGTCGACAGCGAAGGAGAGAAGTATAATTGCTATTCAACCAATGGCAGAGGTCTCATTTCATGTTTATCTTGAAGTGTGATAGGGTAGAACGCTTCAGACCGTCAAGTTCAAGACACGTGTGAAATGAGACCTCTACCATTAGTTGAAGAGCAATTTTATTATACTTCTCACTTCCTCTCCGGCAATGTTTACATCTCCTCTCAGACATTATGGAACCAAGTATAGTTTTCTAATTTACCATTCACTTAAATATAAAACGCATAATGACTTCTTATTTATTTTAATGTATTCTGTTGGCCCTTTCAATCTGCACAGTCATAGGCCTATCACTTCCACTCTGTATAAAACCAGTATATGCGACGTAATCATGCTACTTTAACAGTTAATTGTTTAAATTAATACATGCATATTTTATAATTATATGTGTACGTGCGTGTTTTTAACCGTAATAAGCATTTCATATTATCACAACTTTAAACTGATCATAAATGAAAAGAAATGCAATTATCTCTGTTTGAAGTTTAGAAACCTGCCACTGAGGCTAGATTTTAGTGTTTGCAATGGAAGTTTTATTCCCGTAAACCTTCATATAGCCTATAATGTAACTCAATGTCATCAATCGACCCTGATAGGATATGTAGTTTAGTGGAGTTCCTGAATAAAGAATTATGCAGCTTAAAGCAGAATGGTCATCAGTTAAAACGTTCATGATAACGGTTGATATTTCACAAGTTAATCTAAGATAAAATGCGAACGTTACGCTCGTGCGAGATGCTGTTCTGCAGTGTAAAGCGGTTGCGTTCAGGAAACCGCTGACTCTTGTGAAAATTGGACGGGCTGAATCACGATTACTGAGTCCTTCTTTCTGAACGTGGTCCAATTTGTCGCCATGTTTCACCTGCTAATGGCTGATATGTTTCCGATATCTCGTTATGGCCTCGACAGAATCTCGAGGGCTTACCTCATAGTTCGTTTTATTAATAGTCGTTTAGTTCTTCAGGACGCTGTTATAACGTAGACGTAGAGTGTTAGGAGAGCGTTGAAAATGCATTTTCGCTTTTCACATATAGCCTTTATAAGAAAAGGGAACAATTTGTTTGTAGATTCTGAATGTAATGTTAGACCTAGCCTAGTCGAGTGAATCTCAGTTTTGTACGGGTCGATTTTCTTCTGCACCTTTTGATTATTTTGACCTCTTCAGGACATTCACCCATTGTTCGGGATTGTATACAAATTGGACATGTCTTTTGACATAACTTTCAACGTGGTCAAAGTCTTGATCAGATGGAAGCATAGTGTGACCGGCATGGAAAAAACGTGTTCTATGATCTCAAAACGGCCGTTTGCAGCCAGATATATCCAGAAAGAAACTACAGACCAGTTCTTATTCTGCCCTCCACAGTTATCACTAATCGTTATCAGTCTTCTGTTTAATGTTTAATGTCTCAAAATGTTTCTTTAAACAGCTCACAACTTTTTCTGTACCTCTTCCGCTGTGGACTCATCCCAAAAGTAAAAGCCTTGTTCCGTTTGTATTAATGCATTCAATTTATTTGCCAAATTGATTATTTCGATAATATTTTATCTTTCTTCATTATTTCCACGAATATAAAATTATTAACGGAAGGGGAATCATCGTGCTATCCACACGTTACATCCATACTGGTAGGATGATAGATCACCTCTGCTGAAGTATGTGGACGTGAGGTCAGAAGTCGTCTTGTAGACTGACTTTTGTCCTCTATAGACTATCACGCGCAGGATTATTTATTTTATTGATTTAATTATATATATATATATATATATATATATATCGGGTGGAAGTGAAATAACCTTGGTGATTTTCAGAGTGAGTAGCTTATGTTGTATGTAACAAAAAGTGAAATACTATAATACTATATTAGTGGAAAGTTCATAGTTTTCTCAGAAAAAAATGTTTTTCCCAAATGTTAACACCCTCTTATTCGGTAACTATTGCGAGTAGGATAGTGATTTTTGTCCGTATCCATAGAAAATCTAATAAGTAATAATGTATCCCTCTGGTATATTTCAGTGTTGACGGTTTTCGTGTAAATTTAAATTAAAAACCACTCATTTCAAGCCACTGAACGATGCGAGCAAATTGCAATGTCATAGCGAGAGAGAAAGGTTCGCGTACAGAGGCATACCTGAGTTCGTTGACCTCTTACATCTCTAATACGAGAAGTAAGACGAATGTCTTATCGGCGATGTTGCCAGTCTGCTGAAACTTGCAACTTAATTTTCTAATTAACCGTGCATTTAATCACGAAACGTAATATAGGTTGTATATTCCTTTAAGTGTACCTTATCGTCCCTTTCAATCTGCAGGGTTATTTCATTTCCACTCTGTATATACTGTATTTGCCCATTTGTTTCTGAAGAATTCAATATATTGAAACTAGATTATAAAAAGACAAAAGGAGTGGGATCAACGTATAACAAAAATGTTGACCCATAGAATTGTTAATACTGGTCGAGATGGATTCCTTCAAGGGCGGAGAACACAGAATAGATGGTGCAACTCATAATTTGGGTGAAACAGACCATACCCTGTTTTTCGCCTATTGCTTTCCCTTCCAGCTACAGGACTCACAGACTAAATTCCATAGTAACATCTGATAAGTAAAAATAAGGAATATTGTAAAAAATACTCTTCTGATCATCATTCTCGTCACCCGTCATATTATGGAGGCAATTTATTACTCTTAGAGGTGCGTCCACTACAGATACAGACTTCAACTCCTTCAGATAAGCATAATTCCGTAACAAAAGGACTTAGATTATCATATCTGAAGTACTGAGAACCAACAAATCAATCAACCTGCTTTCGAACCAGTGAACAGTTTTTGATTGAACACTATTATCTCTACTTTCTATTACAAATATAGGTTGTATTCTTTTATCGAGTTCTCTGTTGCGTAGTGAAAGCACGGAATGAATTTTAGCTGAACATCCACTTCAGCTTCAATAATAAAATTGTTATTCTTGCTCTAATTTTCTTTAGATGAAATTATGATTATCGTCATAAACATGATGATGATAACGTCGGAAATTTATATATGGCAGTGCGATAATGGGAAAACCGCTACAAATCCTGTCCCGACATCGTCTTTCATTTTCAATTTCCAGATCTGTCGAGGAGATTATAAAACGCGAAGTTTTTTTAGACATACTTGAAATATGGTTGTTAAATTTTTAGGTAGTAGTTTAGTATTCTATTTAGTATAATAAAGGTGCGGTAATTTAAAATATTATTAAACTTGTCATATATCATAGTAACCATTTTAAATAACTTCTTTAAAACGTTAACTGAATTTATTTCACGACGGTGATACAAATTTTACGTATATTGAAATGTAAAGTTTGGCACCTTTACAAAATTAGCAAATATCATTGTTACTCATACAGTATCTTCTAGAAATTCTATTTTGAAATATATGTGGAACTGATTTGAAAGAATGCAAGTTTCACGTCATTTTCAGGAATTCTATTAAACACCTTTCTCTTGCGCTTCTGAAAGAGAAACGCCAGGACTAGATATACTCGTACTTACGAATTTCATCATAATTACAAATAAATAATAATTTAATAAAAAATTGGTATATATCTGACATTATAGAAAATCAGAAGAGTTTCATTGAGTTCTACAGTTCCTTCTGTAATATATGTAAACTGTTTATAGTTTTAAAAATTGAACAACATGGTAGACTATGCTTCGATTGTGCGTCCACTATGTATCTATGAAAACAATGTAGCCTATTTTCTTATTGAGACTGATCTCATCTTGTAACTTCTTTTTCTTCTTAGTCCGCTATATTCTCTGTGTTCTCATGATGTTTCCCTGTAGTCTCAATGAAGATATTGGTCTGCAGAGACATTAATTCGAACAACAGGTAACTTCATGGGGCGAGAAACATTGGCCGATAATTTAATTTGAAGGCCTCTCAATAAGGTTTAAACTTGTGAATTTCGAAACTAACGGGATATCATTATACAACCGAAGACAATCACTTCCAATCTTACAAATGAGAGGTTCACAACCAGAGTGGACCAAGTCCTTCTGGAATTATTTTGAGAAATTGAGTCTTAAAGTTCCTGGCTCATGCTTAGTAACCTTCACCTTCCATAGAAAATGTTGCTCTGTGTGGAGTAACAAATGAGTTATGGACTTGGTTTGTTATGGCAATGAATAAATCTAAGTTTTCTTCATCCGAGATTGTATTAATCCACAAACTGACCACTGGTGGACTTGGTCCACTCTGGTTGTGAGCCTCTCAAATATATTAAATAAGTATATAATAAATTTTCAATCTTAAGACATATCAACTTGCAAATGTTTATTTGCTATTTAATTAAATAAGTATATAATAAATTTGCTATTTAATTAAATAGCAAATAAACATTTGCAAGTTGATATGTCTTAAGATTGAAAATTTATTATATACTTATTTAATAATTCACTAGGCATATTGAAATATAAAAATGAATTGTAAAATCTCTCAAATATAACTGTGGTTCCATAACTTTAGAGTATTTATTGTATTTATTTATTTACATTCCATGGTATTCGTACATTGCTTCACAACTAGAATTCTAAAAAAAATCTTAATAGTACTATAAAGTCTTGATTATAGTCACAGTCTAGTTGAAATATATACAGAAGAGTTTTACAATATAGTCTGCTAGTTCATACAAAGTTTAGTATCAATACTTAATACAAGACAGAAATATTCATGAAGCGTTGCTGAATGTCATAAATTCACTTACTATCCATAGGGAGGCTATTAAAAATTTTTACTACCATATAACGCACGGCTTTTTGATAGCACGATAGACTTGCCGATGGAGTATGAAAGTCATTTTGATGCGTATTTATGCTATGAACTGTTGAATTAGTTGCAAAGTTTTATGATTACATACGAGGAAGGTTAATAATGAAAAATATACTAACAAGCCAAGGACACTATTTGTAGCTTTTTTTTAAATGGTCCTACACGATTTCCTAGATTTGGCACCTACTGTTATTCTAATTACTCTTTTTTTGTAGTAAGAATGTACTGTTACTATCTGTAGAATTTCCCCAGAATAGTATTCCACAACTCATTGCCGAGTGGAAGTATGCAATATTATATTGTTTTTAAGGTATTGATACTTACTATTCCTTGCATAGATCTAATAGCAAAACATGCTGAATTTATCTTAGTAAGCATTGTAATAATAATTTTCCGACAAGTCATTGTACAATATAATATAATATGAATATCTGTTTTGTTGTTCAGTCAAATGAGTTATCAGTATTTAAAAAAAAAACATCAATAAAATTTATACATATAAATATTCATTGAAGTTAAGTTTAAAATAATGCTAACGTTTTCGCCTATTTGGCATCTTCAGGCACTTTTCAAACAATATCATGTGATACATTAATTTACAGTAGATGGAATAACTGTTGGATATATACATTAATCAATCTTAAAACTAACATATTAAAATAATATTATATGCAAATTAAATAATAAACTATAGTTGAGTTAATTATTGTTTTAATATTAATTTTAATATTAAATTTACGACAAATTTAACCCATGTTCTATAGCTGTTTTAATTATTGTTGTAAATTGAAGTATAAATGAGGATTAATTGGTCCAACTATCACACATATTAAAACAATAATTAACTCAACTATAGTTTATTATTTAATTTGCATATCATATTTTAATATGTTAGTTTTAAGACTGATTAATGTATATATCCAACAGTTATTCCATCTACTGTAAATTAATGTATCACATGATATTGTTTAAAAAGTGCCTGAAGATGCCAAATAGGTGAAAACGTTAGGATTATTATTTTTAACCTTAACTTTAATGAATATTTATATGTATAAATTTTATTGATGTTTTATTAAATAATGATAAGTCATTTGACTGAACAACAAAATAGATATTCATATCATATTATAATGCTGAATTTAGTTTGTGGGTAATTTCTTTAATATGATTTTGTAAACCAAGAAATTAGGTTGTTGTTTCTATTAGGGACCTGTTATTAATTATTGGGCTTGAAATTTGCGAAGTTGAATTTTGGCAGGATTTAAATTGGATTATGTTAGTTTTGTTACAATTTAATACTAATAGTAATAATAATTTATTGGCTGAGAACCAATCACATATTTTGAGGAGAATTGCCTCTGTTGAAGATTGGAATGTGTTGGAATTATTGGCTGTAATTATTATAATTGTGTCATCTACAAATAATACTATAGACACAGCAGGCTTACTCTTGAAATATCACAATTCGTCATATTGACAACTTGCAAACATTTATGTCCAAAGCGGGATTCGAACATGTGACGGCTGTAGGGCTCTTTATAATTATTTTTCTTCGAATCACGTTGCGATCTTATTTTAGATGTCTTCTGTTGATATAAAGATGTCGCTAAATTTGCGACTCTAGTGGCTAATCGATGAAGTTTCACGTCGATGAAAGCGCGGCGTGGTGGCGGGAGTCTGACGTACTTATTGTGAGAAGAATGGCCGCATCGGACACGGCAATAACTCCTGCACGAGAACAACAAAAGAATAACCGGCTGACATTCAATTTTTCTTGTTTTTAGTTCGCGTCTCTGCCACCTGTTACCTGTGTGCGCCACCTGTCAGCGCCATCACGCCCCCCTGCTGTTAGCACCCCGCTGGTTGCTAAGTGACTGCCACAACAACGCGATCTTGTCGTAGATTGCCCAAGTGATTGCCTGGCATTAATAATTGACTTGAGATTCCTTATTTATTAGGAGTATTTTTTTTTTGTAGATTTAAGTCTTTGTAATTCGAACGTATTTCACATCTGTTGTAAATAAATAGGCATGATATAAAATTTGATGAAGTTTACAAGAAAACAGTCATTATTTAACCTTTCTAAACTGTCCAGTATTGTACACTCAAGAAGGAAATTCTTTGCTTTATACAGCAAATGTCGTGTTCATTATATGAACAAATGTAAGTCATGACGTAGGTTCCTTTCTTTCTTATTTTCCATCACCTTCCCCTTATTCGACTTACACAACACTGTGGATAGGGGAGGGCGATTATTTGGATTTCATACTAGACATCTCACAAATGCGGGTCTCCTAGATCATGGAACCGGCATGACGCAGGGCCAGCACCGAGGCATCACAGGACAATCACAACACAACGGACAAATACCCAGTTCTGTGGACAGAAAATAAATTCCATCAGATTCAAAATACGTACACTGGATTCCATTAATGCCGTCTCGTTCTTTAGTCGTACTGACAACGAAATTGTGTCTTCTACCCTCATCCCTATCGAGTACGTGCAGCATGACTCGCCTGTCTTGTGCATTCCGGTTTTCAGTGGTGTTCATTCTAGTATAGTAGCTACAAAATTAGAACTCGTTTGCGATGTATCCCAACATTTCAGCAGTACGGCGGCACGCCACTGCTCGTAGAAATGGCTATAAGTGTGTGTCTGTTATATACACGCGAGAGAGGGATGGAGTACAGACTATAAACAACTTTAGAACTTGACGGAATTAATGAAATTGACTGTACAAGAACTATGTCACTGAAGAGAGTCTTCCGAGGAAAATAAAATTAACGCATAATATGTCATATATGGTAAAAATTCAACTCTACTCGTCATTAACCCCACCAGTTCAACGAAGCTACTCAATTCCACCTTGCAGATTCAAGAATCCACCGTCTCTGGAAGTGTTAGCTACAGAACAACAGTTTTGTATTGTAAAATTTATGTTTTGAACTTTTTTCTCTCATGCTTATCTTTTCCTTTCGCACCGACTGAAAATCCATTGTGATGTAGGGGAGGATATAGCTTTAGACAAACATTAGACAGGCACACATTGAGGGCCACCCTGGTCAGTACGACACAGAGCCACCGCTGAAAAAAATACAGGACAGCACATGACAAGGGAGAAAAACCCAGTCCCATGTACGGATGATAAATGTATTCCATTTCGAGTGACGGGAATCGAACCACGGAACGCTTGGATGGGAAGCAGATAAACTATCTACGGACACATGCTGACGGAATTTATGTTTTCATATGAGCTATAAATATTAATGTATTTGTATTTGAAATTTTTCTTCTAAATATAGAGTTTGAGAAATGGTCAAAAGTGTATAGAAATAAAAGGGCAGGAAAGGAAATTGGATTCGAAGTTCTATTAAATCTACAGACAACAGTGAGCTCGTATCTTCAAAAGGGACTAGGAATTGCAATGATGGCCAGTATTAACTCTCACATCGAAATGTGAAATAATTCATAGGAACGACGAAGAAAGAGTCAGTGTTATTGTTTTAGTCAACTGTTCGAAGACAGGTTTGGACATTGTAAGTGACGCGAATAAAGCATCACTCATGAGGCAACTAAGCCAGGAGATAGTTTCTTTTCCCTTTAATTTTATACATTGCTGACTAATAAGGAAATAGAGGATGAAATGCATAATAATAATAATAATAATAATAATAATAATAATAATAATAATAATAATAATAACAATAACAATAATAATAATATATGTTTAAATGTATAATTAAAATCTTTATTAGGCCTAACTATTGCATTCAGATCTGAGCTCGAAGTTACCATATGTGTTGCAACAGAACTATATTCATGTCCACACTTACAGAATATGTATTACTAATTTGTTATCAGTTCATTTTATACGACTTAATATTTAAATATAATAAAAGTATAAACGTTAGAAACTTAAAAAAAAAAGTTCAGTGTATTAAAATTTGCTTTAAAACGTAATATGCTTTAATATGTCGTTCGACCGTTTCAGAGTAAACGGATTGCTTTTTGAGTTTTAAAGTTTTTAGACTTTTATTCTATTTATTACTCTTTTCAGCGACCTTCAGCGGTGGTTAGCCTTCCTTATTTCTACCGGCATGCTGTAGGGTTGTGTTATCGTGGTAATTGTCAAGATCGTAATGGAAATAAGCGGATAAATTAAATGAATAACTTCTGAACAACTTTACTTGTATGCATCTCTTTCTCCTACTTTAATCTTTCATGAGTGCAATACGCCGGAGATTACGGATCTAAAATGCCGCGTGTTACTTCGCTCTCTACAGGTTTGCTCCGCCCGCGTTCTTCGGATCAAGCGTGACGCGACCGCACTATACATACCTAGCGCAAAGAAAACGGCAGAACAAGCATTGTTTATTGTTTACAGTTTTGCAGATAATTCGTTATTTCATAAAAAAAAATTTTCGCATGAGGGGAAGAAGAAAGTGGACTGGAAAGCGTCTCTGCCTTTACGCTTTCACTTGCAGCTAGCTAGCAAACTAATTCTCGCCATAATGCTCTTACTATGAGCTACGGAGCACGCATGGATTTGGTTTCAAGAGTTAAAGAATATCCTGTATTGCGAACGCAACCAAGTTCACTGAAACTGTAAGAGAGAAATTTCCTGCGGCTTGAAGCTTTAGGGAGCACAGAAAAATTTTACCTAGCAGTAAGCTGTCATTGCTCTGCTGATACTTGTTTAATTTATGACAGTCAATCATGTGAATTCATAAGCATTAGGCCTACATCCAGTATAGACGTAAAATATGTGCTAGAGAAGATATCGCTGGTGAATTAATATTGTCTTTGGCCTGTTTTTATATCAGTGAAATTCGGAATTAACAGTTTATTTGTTTAGTTTTTTAAAGTTGTAACCCACGAAATAAATCGCCACGTTTTTTACTCAGTCGCAAAAATAGCTGCAAAAAGGGATGCGATCTCAAAGCAGAAATTGCACGTATTTAGGATACAATAAAAGAAGTGTGAAAATGTTGATAAAGTAAGGAGCTTGATCACATTGTTACACAACGGACAATAAGAAGAATTTAAAGGGGCCTAAGAAACCATTTATCTACATCTACCAATGATATGTTGGCAACAGATGTTTGTGGTCAATGAAAGTGAGGCACAGAGAGCTGTGGTAGATCATGCTGCTGCTGGTGGTAATGTGATGTGAGCTGCATGGAAGCCGCAGAGTTAAGTATGCAGCTTTCCATCATGAGATGGACAGCACAAATTACATTAAGTGATTAAGGCAGTGTTTCATACCAAATCGCACACCAGAGATCTGTTTCGCTGTTTACTGTTCTTGTAAATTGTAAACTTTGTTTATAATTGTAAACTTAAGTTTTACAGTCTGACTTTGTAAATTTGAACTTTACATAGAAATTCAAATCTTTTCTAATGAAATTTTGCATACTATTTTTACTTGGTTATTTAACGACGCTGTATCAATTACGAGGTTATTTAGTGGGTTATTTAACGACGCTGGATCAACTACTAGGTTATTTAGCGTCGATGAGATTGGTGATAGCGAGATGGTATTTGGCGAGATGAGGCCGAGGATTCGCCATAGATTACCTGGCATTCATCTTAAGGTTGGGGAAATCCTCAGAAAAAACCCAACCAGGTAATCAGCCCAAGCGGGGATCAAACCCGCGCCCGAGCACAACTTCAGACCGGCAGGCAAGCGCCTTAACCGACTGAGCCACGCTGGTGTTTTTTTTTTCGTACTGTATAAGTTTTTTGTTTCATAATGGAGCAATTTTAGAAATGTGTAAATTTTACTTGTAAAGCTGGCACATGGTCTGTAAAGTTTAACACTGCAACAAATTTTGCTTAAGAGAAAAAATATATTTTGGATGCTTCAAATCATCCTTATCATCCTTCTTCTTGAAAGCTACCTAAATGTTCCCGAAAACAAATTTCTTAACCTAAAGAATCGATTGGTGGAACTTCCATTGGACAGATTACGATCTGAAATTGTGACATGTTTTTATGCTTAAGCAAGGGAGCAAGTGGTGTAATATAAAATTTATTTTAGATCTTGTTGTAAGTGTGGACATAAACGTAGTTTTGTTGCAACACATTTGGTGACTTAGAGCTCAAATTTGATTGGAATAGTTAGGCATAATGAAGAATCTAATGATACAGTATATTTAAAATATATTATTATGCAATTCATTCTTTTTATTTCCTTACTAGTCAGCGATGTATGTAATGGAGGGGTAGAGGAACTGGCCAGCCTATCCCATTACATTCTCACTTAGTTGCCTCATGAGTGATGCCTTATTGGAGTCACTTTTGTTGACCTGGGACTGCCTATCTCGTTAAATAGCTCAAATGCTAACTTAACGTATTAAACGTACTAGGTGCGGTTAAAATTATTGCTTTATAATAATAATAATAATAATAATAATAATAATAATAATAATAATAATAATGGTTTTATTTAACCTGGCAGAGTTAAGGCCGTAAGGCCTTCTCTTACACTCAATCAGGATTAAAACTTGCTTACATAGTTGAAAATAAAAATTGGATCAGAATTAAGTAATTACATGCTGATACAATTTAGGTACATAATGAGATCAAAAGAGGTAGTTACATAAAAATTTACCTCATAAAATAAAAATAAACATAGTGAAATACATATTAATGTTGTTGGAATCAAATACGAATCACATAAAACAGAAGCCGATAATTCAATAAAAAAATGTACACAGTAAAAATGAAAATAAACACATTAGTGTACATATTAGTATTAGATTACAATTAAGTAGGATTTACATAATTAAACCAGAAACCGACAATTGAATAAAATGTACACAAAAATAGATTAGTAATAAAAAAACAATACAGTGGGATACATATTGGCGTTAAGTGTGATAAATAAACACGATTTACATGATTACATAATAAAAATAAGAAACAAAAAAGAAAAAAAAAAGAAAAATAAATACAGTTGAACACATTCCATTAAATATTTGCAACGCGTTAGATCTGGCAACTCATCATAAGATATTTTTCTAATTTACATTTAAAGAGAATTAAAGTTCGGCAGCCCTTGACTTCAGGCGGCAGAGAATTCCAGTGACGAGAAGTAGCAACAGTAAAAGATGAAGAATAAAGAGATTTTTTGTGTGTTTAGTGTGTTTTGTGCATATAATATAGGTTAAAATAGGTCAAGAGAATTTAAAATCTAGGTGAATTTAAAAATGAAATTTTCTTCACGATTCGTAGCTTACAATAGCATTACTTTGAAGTTCTTCTACATATCTATTTAGTCCTCTCTACCTTGTGATGTTTGTTTTGCTCGTTACATGTGCAGACTTGCTCATCTCATTGATTTTTAAATAAATGACTAACACAAAGCACTAACAAAACTGATCTAAACAAAGTAAAATCAGTGTATTTTTTATGAAATATGATGTAAGACTCAAAGGCGTATTATGGTTAACGGCATATTATGGTTCATTAGTACCGCTGACCAATACAGTCACTTCCATATAAAACATGTTTACAAATAATGAACTCCTTAGTTCTGCACAAAACAAATTTGACGGAACGACAAAACGAATATATTGCTCATATTTGGCGAATTTTGGCCAAGTTTGAATTTTCAAATTAGAACCTAGGTCGCATATCTCATTATTTCCTAGTTTAGTTGCCTCATGAGTGATGCCTTATTGGTGTTATTTATATGGTTCAAACCTGTCTTCGGACAGTTGACTGAACAGTAACCTAGGTCGTTTAAGGTATATTTGTATAGGAATTTCGAAAAGAAACAACTTTTACTAAAACTTCTTTTCTAACTTTCATTCTTTATACACAGTCATAGAAAAAATGGAACATAAATTGTAAAACCGGTACCTACCTCCGTTTCGGTTACGAGACAGTACAGTAGTGCTCTTGTCTGGAGCAATGGTATTCTGTACATTGTTTCCGAGCGAAAGTACATGATAAAGCAACATTTAACCACAATGAGGTAAACTAATTACTACAATTCAGAATTAGTAAGTACAGTGCAGGTGTTGCAGACCGTGAAAGCAAGTCAACTGGCAATCGACAAGTCAATTTCAACAGTTTTTTATTTTGCATTGGGACAGTCAATAATTCTATTTTTATATTTTTTTAATATCAATGGTCTTCAGTCTATCATTTTTATTTTTTTGAAATCTTATTTTACTAACGTAGCTTGGCCTCCCTGTTCTCCTGACTTATTCCCAAATGACTTCTTTTGTAAAGGCGAAAAAAATCGTGTACCAGATACGTTCATCAATAAGGGAAGACGTAAAGAGAATTAGAGCAGCCTGTTGGTTCTCTCAAATCGTTCTGAAATCCTCCAAGCAAAAAGGAATAAGGAAGAGATCATAACTTTGTTTGGAACAGAGTGGTGGACATTATGAGCACTTATGAAAACTTGTATGGGAATTAGTATTTCCAATATCACAATGATTAATTTTTCTTTATCACAGCATGTTTCATATTAAAACGGAAATATATTTACAATTTATTTTTCTTTCTTCTTTGATTGTCAATAAAGAAAGAAAATTACAACAAAAAAGTTTTAGTAAAAGTTGTTTCTTTTTAAAAGTTATATCCAAAGATACCTTACACGATCTAGGTTCTAATTTGAAATTTCAAAGTTGACCCTGGTTAATCCTACTTCCGGTTTTCCCCAGAAAATGGAACTATCACCAATCTCATCCTTACATAGGTTTGGATTACAATGGCAACAGGATTTCTCCGATCCTGAAGACCATTACGATATCGATTTCGATTCCTGGAATGGGTGTGGCGTCATTATCTGTATGAAAACAAATCCTTCATACTGCTGAAATTAAAAGCATCATCTCACTGTCTCTGTCAGACTCATAAAGACGCAACATAGATAGCGGTGAGTAGTCGATGTTTTCAGGTTTAACATACATGCATAACAATCCGCATCACGGAATCACTTGTTTATTATTTGTTTATTCTTCTTATCTCGCCCTCCTTTCTCTCTGACATAATCCAGGCTCAGAAATATTTTTGTCCACTATAAGATTTTTTCGTGAACACCCAGTATTATGTTGTTTTCGAGAAAAATGAAAGGTGATATGGGTGTTTTGAAGCATATTATATATTAATTTCATTTCATGGGCTATTGGACATTATTAAAAAGTTACATTAAAGTAACGTTTTGTTCAGTGATCTCAGGATTGATTCCTCTCAGAAACTACAGCGTGTTCATAACGCGTGCGTCCGCTTCATTTGTAATGTTCGATACTACGATCATATCTCACTTTCTTTCGAGAAGTTATTATGGCTTAGGTTACATGAGAGGAGAAATCTGCACTCACTTTCACTCTTATATCGAATTATGCACACTTCATCCCCCTATTATTTATTCGCTCGTTTTCATACTCTCTCTCGCTATCATAATATTAATACTCGATCACAACGCGATAACACGCTAGAAATTCCACTTCACACACCATCCCTGTATTTCTCATCTCACTGTCGCTACCTCTCGTCACTGGAACTCTCTGCCGCCTGAAGTCAAGGGCTGCCGAACATTGAAATCTTTCAAATCCAAGCTAGAAAATTATCTTATGACGAGTTGCTAAACTAACTTACTATTATGACAAGTGTTGTATTGCATGTTTCCACGTATTCACATTTATTTTATGTTCTAGTGATATTTAACTTATTTTATATTTTTGTTTTCATATTTTCCGATAATGGTATATCTATAATGTGATAAGTAGAGCTATATATAATCATAATTTTCCTTACTGTGTGTACTTAAAAATATTGTATTCATTGTATGCTTTGTACTGCACTATTTTATTATTAGGCCTACTATTAGTATTATTATTATCATTATTATTATTATTATTATTATTATTATTATTATTATCAATAATTGTCTTATTTTTTTATACTTTATACTTTGTATGTCTCATTTATTTTGAACTGCTGTTCACATTTTATTATGCTTTTTTTCTTTCTTATGTCTGATTTCTACTTACTTGTTGTTTACATTTTATTATTATTATTATTATCTTATTCAGTTTTGTGTGTAAAATTGTAGTGTACTTTGTAAATTTGTAGTGTTTTTTGTAACGCAGTTTTACTCCTGGTTGAGTGTTAAAGAAGACCGTATGGCCTTAACTCTGCCAGGTTAAATAAATCATTAGGCCTATTAATAATAATAATAATATTATTATTATTATTACTATTACTATTATTATTATTATTATTATTATTATTATTATTAATGTTATTTCACAGCAGCTATAGTGATTTAGATGAAGGTATTGAAATTCATGAAAGAAGGTGTAATATTTTCTGAGCCAGAACTAACGACATATTCATTTCAGTATATGAATATAATGAAATGTTTAAAATAACATCCGATGCAATGGAAACACTGTCGTAAGACTTTTTTAACGCCGCGCGTATTAGTATGTCATTTGTGACTCTGCTTACTCTTTTGGCGACTTTGACTAAACATTCTGTTCTGAGATTGGGGCACCCGTTAGGTTGGATTTTGTTCGCTCCGTATGATAGGAGACATGATTATAGAATTAGGCAGGATTGGATGAAGATGAAGGTGGTAATGAGGCGAAATGAGCTCGGAAACCGGCACTGAAAGTGACTTAGCATTTGCTCTTAATGAGTTGAGGGAAACACCGGAAAAGCCTCAACCAGACAACTTGTCCCGACCAAGATTCGGTCCTAGGCCCGCTAGTTCTGCATCAGGCAAGCCGACACTGCTTTAAAGCGATGAATGTACTGCTACAAGATATAGAACATCACATCCAATATCTAACAAGGAAAAGTATAGCCTAATCTCAAAACAACTCTGTATTACTTCGTATTGAATATTTACTGAATGACGGTTCCATACAATGACCATCTGTGTGAAGACGTCCTTTTCCTCCGTTATGTCTGTCAAAACTGAAATCTTATTATATCATTAGTAAATATTGACCCATTCTGAGCCTGTTGAATTTGAAGATTCCTATGACCATTTAAATCGTTGACCAATCAGAGCATTGATATAATTGACCAACCACATCACGAAACTCCAGTTTCGGCAATAGGCCTATAACAAAATCTGTACACTTTAACATGTTTTTAGTCGGTCATTTAGCGACGTTTATTCAATTACTAATTATTTAACGTCGTTGGATTTGGTAACCGAGATGATACTTGACGAGATGAGGCCGAGGATTCGCCATGAATTACATGACATTCACTTCACAGATGGGAAAAACGTCGTAAAAATCCCATCCAGATAATCAGCTCAAGCGGAAATCGAACCCACACATCAGTGCAGCTTCAGATCACTAGGCAAACGCTCTAGTGCTCGAGCTACGCCGGTATTTAACGAAATACCAATTACAGATCACTACCAGTAGGGAAATGCACTCAGGATAAATGGGGTAAATCATTAGGTGTAACTTGCAAATAATCGCATTGATATAGTGCTTACACAGTGATCTGCGTTTCTCATAATCATTCTTATTACTTTTTTCTACGATAGTGCATAAAGTTGCGTTTTACTCACTGTTATCAGTACGTAAATTGAGCCTTCAAAACACTAATGCGTAAAAAAGTAAGTAATCACTGTAGGCACTGCTATTCATTTTACACACTGCCAACAAGTTAATGCATAACTTCGATTTCATGACGTAAATATTACACGTAACACAAATAAGTAACAAATTTAACATTCATATTTACATTTTATCAGAAATAATTATTATTATTAATGTGACTTAATTATTATTAATGTGACACTAAATAAATAAATAACATCAAACAATAATCTCTTCTACTGGAAGTATTAGGCCTACTCGTTGCACGAATGATTGCCGATTTCGAGAGAGGCATTGGTGCTGCGTTATACGATACGATCCAGTGTTTATGCTTTAGTTCGCCTACTGGCCGCCGGCAATCATTCGTGCGACGAGTAATAACCCTTGTGCCACTGAATAACAGAAATCACGCATTTACATATAGTAATAGTAATAATAATAATAATAATAATAATAATAATAATAATAATAATGAGACCATGAGGAAGGCGGGAAATAGGAAAGAGTGGAGAATGCTGAGTTTTCAGTGAAATACCTGCCTTTGGCAGAAAACTGTGAATGAAAATTAAATAATAATAGGCATAATAATAATAATAATAATAATAATAATAATAATAATAATAATAATACAATGCTGTCTGAACTTATCCAGTAAAACGAATGCTAGAAGAGACAGTATCAACTCAATGCTAAAGTAACAAAACTAATAAAGTAACGGTGAAAAATTAAATACGTACGTATGTATTATACGAGTACCGGTACGTGCTCTAACTGTGCACCTTGATACGAGCTCTAACACGACGCAGGTCCATCGCTGTGGAGTAACGGTTAGCGCGTCTGACCGTGAAACGAACGAGCCCGTGTTCAAATCCTGGTTGGGACAAGTTACCTGGTTGGGTTTTTTCTGGGGTTTTCCCTCAACCAATTGAAGCAGAATTGCTGGGTAACTTTCGGCGTTGGACCTCGGACTCGCTTCGCCATCATTAATTTACATATCATCATCATCATCATCATCATCATCATCCATATCATAGCCTGGGTTAAGTCCACGGTGCTCCGTGCTTTTTTTATTTATTTTATTGGGTTATTTTACGACGCTGTATCAACATCTAGGTTATTTAGCGTCTGAATGATATGAAGGTGATAATGCTGGTGAAATGAGTCCGGGGTCCAGCACCGAAAGTTACCCAGCATTTGCTCGTATTGGGTTGAGGGAAAACCCCGGAAAAAACCTCAACCAGGTAACTTGCCCCGACCGGGATTCGAACCCGGGCCACCTGGTGTCGCATTCAGACGCGCTAACCGTTACTCCACAGGTGAGGACTGCTCCGTGCTGTACTTGTACAAGATCGCGGCCGTTCGGCTACCCAATCATTCACAAAATAGGCGTGGTAAGCACAATAAGCCTCAGACTGCAGTGCGAGCCTTCGGTTCCCTCCTCCGTACAAGAGATGAAGACAAAACAGCACGATGCAGTACAGATGCTGAGTCGCCCTGTGCAACAGTTCTCTGTGATCAAAGTTCAGGCGCCATGTAGCCTCGCAGTGAGTTGCTACATAATATATTTTTTCGGTACTCCTCTGTATGGGACATTCCATGTGAAATCGTACAGCAAAAAACCTTACAACTCTGTAATTTCTCGAAAAAAAAAATATATATGTATAGAGGAGTAGGAGATATTTTATTGTGTGAAATCTGTTCTCGTTTAAGTTCAGTAGTTTTCTTGTTATAATGCATTACATTCATCGTTTATCTTCCTGGAAAATTCTTCGTCACGTACAAAGACAGGAATTTGAAGTCCATAGAACACACCTTCAGAGCCCATTTCTTATTTTTATCGCCAAATGGTACTTCAAAATAGGTTTTATACGTACGCCTCACAAGCGTTGTTACATTACGCCTTTGACGAGGAGGTGTGAAGCAGCCACATAACATACGTAACAGAAGGCATCATGCTTATTTACAAATAAGTTATATGAAGGGTACACGGGAAAACGATCAATGTCACATTTCCATTAAGGGTGAGATAATGACCTATTTCAGTATATTACTGCAAAATTTATTGGTGCTTCTACTGAAAATGAAAAAAATGATGAGTGTATCCGTGGTTTTAATTCTCCTTTATCACTTTCGGTAAAAACAACAGTAAAGTTTGTAGTAATACAGTGAATTAGATAACGACATCATCCTTAACAGAATTGTGACCTTGGTCTTTTTTCCCGTGTATCCTTCATATATCATTGAAGAAGCCATGAGCTCATTTTAAAAACATAAAAATATGCCTTTTGTTAATCAGAACTTTTTTATATAAAAAACTGTAAATAAACTAAAATTATGTTTATGAATTTAGTGTCTGTTTAGGTTAGATTTGAGCTTCGTTGTCCACCCATCCCCAGTGTAAATACCAATGAGGATAATTAAAGCGCGTACCAAGAAAACCGATTTCAGATTTAAATCAGCGATGGAAAGAATGTATAGAAACAATAGAAAAATCTGGCTGCCTCCGTGGTCTGTTGGTCAGCATGCTGGCTTCCAGATCAGGAGGTCCCGGATTCGATTCTCGGCCTAGGCTCTCGGTGAATTTTTCTTGAAGAAGAGGAATTCCCTGGGTGTCTAGAGTCTGGAAACTTGTATGAATGTGAGTGTGATTGTGAGTGTGCCGGGTTAATATAAATTAACCAATCATCACAATATAAAAATATGTCAGGACTGTCGCTGGGCAGTAACCTGAACACACGTTTCAGCGTCACATTGTTGACAAGTAACTCCATCTGTTAGCACAACCATAAAGCATCTAATAGATGCTATAGAGTTACCAACAACGAAAAAAAAAAAATAGAAAAATCTCATTCAACAGAAAATGATAAATATTTATTGCCCAGTGTAATCCAGACTGTCGTTTTGACATATTCAAAACTGATCAGTCGTTCCAAATGGTGAGACACTACTGAATATGACTTTTTCAGCAACAGTTTATCGCATACTGGTTTATGTTGCAGGTGTTGGCGAACGTCGTTCTGCTGGCCAGCACGAACGTGGCTGGAGTCTTCACGCATTATCCCAGCGAATTAGCCCAGCGTCAGGCCTTCCTGGAGACTCGCCAGTGCGTGGAGGCCCGGCTGACAACGCAACGCGAGAACCAGCAACAGGTGAGTGGCTCGCGCCAGCGACTCATCTGTTGAATCCCATCGTGCCATCGATTTCTATTCAGAAGTGTGATTGTGGTGGTAGTGGTAGTGGTGGTGGTGGTGGTGGTGGTGGTGGTATGAGCTTATTTAACGACAAATTTGCTTGTAGATCTTATTCAGCGTCGAAGCTTTCCTCATTCTGAGGGCAAAGCATAAACATTTGAGGACTTGAACATTTTCTTCTTCATCATGGCATTGGAGATATGAGACTTATATGAGTGTCAAACCCCTACGGTGGTTGAGTGGTCAGACCTCTGACCTGTCACGCAGACGGCCTGGGTTCGAGTCCCGGTCAATCCATAGTGACACTTGTGGCGGACAAGGTCGCAGTTGGGGTTTTTCTCGAGATTCTCCCGTTTTCCCCCATATTAGGCATTTACATAATTCCGTCACCATTTCTCCATTTCGTCTCGTCAATTCATAGCATTCCCTGATCGCCGGCTGGCGACGCACGGAAGGGGCTGGCCTAGGAACGAAAAGGGATTTGCCTGCTCGACACCTGGGTACGCAGCGAACCTTAGTGTAGTCAGCCGGTGTGGGTTTGGGAATGCGCCTAGCTTGAGGGTTAGCGCAATAGATCGTAACAGGTCACAGTGCTGGGCCCCCCTCCCGTAAATTTAATTCAATTCATTATGTGACTGACAAGCGATTATTTTTAAAAATCATATCTCGAAGTGTAGGCCTTCTCCGGATGTAGAAATTTATAGGCAGATTTCTTATTTCAAATGGAACGTGTGGGGGGAAAAATTATTATGAAAATCCATTATCACGTGGTAAGCCTTCCTTGAAAGATCCCCGTAACGTAGGTCAACAGATCGAGAGCCTCCACATAGGATAACTGAGTTTATTACATCGACAACTGACAAACTTACATAGGCGTGTTCTGCGCTACATTCGGAACTACGACCGTGCCTTTCATGTACCATTAAGGCGGCTTCTTAATTTTAGCAGTCGCACGGGCTTGAACCGACATGATTTCAATTCGTAGTCGTATTTTTTTCCGTACTAACAAGGGAACTAAACGCTTTTGGTCTCATAAACATTTATCGTTCTGCGTTTATGTAAGTTGATCATGTAAAGTTAAGTATCATAAAGTGAACTTGTTCAACTCTCCAAGGTTGTTGAGCCATTGACTGGAAATTTGGAATCGTCCGCTTAATTAGTTGATGTATTTACCTTTCTCTACTTTCGTTACATCGCAGCGCTAGCTCAATGCGTAGTAGACGTGAGGCTGCTAATGAAGAAGTATCAGATTCCAAACACGTTGAGTTTGTTGATGCAATAAAATAACGCGCCGTATTAAGTTAAATAAGTTACAACGATAATTGAAAAGAAAGGCTCACACAGTAAACGAGTTCAAAACGACAATGAACTCGTGGATCTTATTATTAATAATAATAATAGTAATAATAATAATAATAATAATAATAATAATAATGTTTTATTTTCGCTGGCAGAGTTAAGGCCATAAGGCCTTCTCTTCCACTCAACCAGCCTTAATCAATACAATACATAAATTTAAATTACAAATATTTACACTACACTTAAAAGGTTCTCCAGCAATATTCTTCACTACATATTTATTCGGGATATCTTAATTACTAGCGTTACGTCTTTACGTCTATGCTGTAATACTTAACCGCTATCTGGCTGGAATAGGAAAAGAAAGACAGCGCACAACAAAAAGGCAGCAAACGAGTTTCGTAGCCAATAATTTGACAGTATTTGAATATTGTACAGCTTGGCTTTGTTATATGCAGTTTACACTTACTTACAAATGGCTTTTAAGGAACCCAGAGGTTCATTGCTGCCCTCACATAAACCCGCCATCGGTCTCTGTCCTGTGCAAGATTAATCCAGTCTCTATCATCATATCCCACCTCCCTCAAATCGATTTTAATATTATCCTCCCATATACTTCTCGACCTCCCCGAAGGTCTTTTTCCCCTCCGGCCTCACAACTAACACTCTATATACATTTCTGGATTCGCCCATACGTGCTATATGTCCTGCCCATCTTAAACGTCTGGATTTAATGTTCCCAATTATGTCAGGTGAAGAATACAATGCATGCAGTTCTGCGTTGTGTAATTTTCTCCATTCTCCTGTAACTTCATCCCTTTTAGCCCCAAATATTTTCCTAAGAACCTTATTCTCAAACACTTTTAATCTCTGTTCCTATCTCAAAATGAGAGTCCAAGTTTCACAACCATCAGAACAACCGGTAATATAACTGTTTTATAAATTCTAACTTTCAGGTTTTTTGACAGCAGACTAGATGACAAAAGCTTCTCAACCGAATATTAACACGCATTTCCCCATATTTATTCTTCGTTAATTTTCCTCCCGAGTGTTATTTATATTTGTTACTGTTGCCCCAAGATATTTGAATTTTTCCATCTCTTCGAAAGATAAATTTTCAATTTTTATATTTCCATTTCGTAGAATATTCTGGTCACGAGATATAATCATATACTTTGTCTTTTCGGGATTTACTTCCAAACCTATCGCTTTACTTGCTTGAAGTAAAATTTCAGTGTTTTCCCTAATAGTTTGTGGATTTTCTCTTAACATATTCACGTCATCCGCATAGACAAGAAGCTGATGTAACCCGTTCAATTCCAAACCCTCTGTATTATCCTGAACTTTCCTAATGGCATATTCTAGAGCGAAGTTAAAAAGTATGGCTCATAGTGCATCTCCTTGCTTTAGCCCGCAGTGAATTGGAAAAGCATCAGACAGAAGCTGGCCTATACGGACTCTGCTGTAAGTTTCATTGAGACACATTTTAATTAATCGATGGTCTCATAAAGTCGTGTTCCTGTAAGCTGTTACTTTTCTTCAGTTCATCTCAATATCCTCTAAGACAGGTTTCTATTATACACATACAACAGTGAAATAGCTCTTGTCTTTACATAAAGAGTGAAAGGTAAATTTCCATACGTATAGGTCATAAATCCCTATGCTTCGAAATTTCGACTTCCAACTTTGGTAGCGCATTGTATTGCCGCTATATGGACCGTCACGCCCTCGCTAGTATCTTTGCTTTATTCGAATTGAACCGATTACTTTTGAAAGGTCACATATCCACCTTTGCCAATTTTACAGGAGAAGCAAAAAACTGTTTATTTTGCTAATGGTACTTTGTAGTGTAATCAGATATTTTTATTCGACGACAAAGGTGTTAAGTTACATTTAAATGCATAAATTAATGGTAACATTACTAAAACTTAACTGTAAAAAAAATAATATTTATGATGGACTCGTGTAAAACGTAATAAAATGAATTTGTACGTTCTTAAATGTGTTTGAACTATTATTGACTAACAAATACTTATGAATGTAACTGTTAAGAACATTATTTTGCTACGGCAATATATCTTAATTCTGAAATAAAGCAATTTAAAAGCACGAAAGCTTTTAAGTTTCTTCATTAAACACTTCCCCTGATGTTTTTAGTCATCTTCATTGTTTTTTCTTCTATCGGCTACTGGGGAATTTCTTAATAAAATTGAAGATATTCAGGAAGTACCTACTGCATACCTTGGCTGACATCTTCAACTTTCCTCTTATTTATTGGAACTTCTCCATAATATGATTTACTTTAAAGTAGTTTCAAGTCATTAGGATACATCATATTAGTTCTATGCAGTAACTTGAATAATGTGTTATTACTCCATCAATATATTCATATGCAACCACTGTAGGTTTACCCGGGGACTTAGCATCAAAAACCATAATTGAATACTGTGAAATTTAAAAATATATTTTGTGATCTTTAGGCACTCCTTTTCCTAATGATTCAACTACTCGCCACTTTGTAACTGTTGTAAACAAAGAATGGAATCATGAGATTTTATATTGTACATCATGCAAAGAATGATGGGAAAAGAAGAGAGTTTGTTACTGATAGGTCACATGTCCTGAACACGTGCCCTTTCAATAATAAACGGAAATTTCTTTACACTATAACATTCGGTAGAGTGCACATAGGCCTACTTGTGCCTTTTCTTCAGCAAACGGTGCGCTACAAAAGAAGAATAAAATATAATGGTGGTCATAACTCAATTTATCAAAAAAGTGGACATGTGACCTTTCAATAATAATCGATTCAATTATGTCAAAGATTACTAATATCCTTTAAAAAAATTTTTTTGCAATGTATATAGGCTGTGTTAACCAACAATAGTAGTTTCCTGCCAAATCTGGCAGTTTCAGATCGTGAATAGTCAAAAAGATTCAAGTGACTGAGATAGATGGGAAGTGAGGACGTTGTAGAAGTCTCTACAGCGTTTTTTACAAGCTTATTCTTTCCTTTTCAAAACAGGGGAACTTCCGTTTCCGAGTACCGTTGAATAACGTTATAGCCCTATAGTGAATCTGTATATGCATGTTTTGAATTTTATTAAATATTACAGTATATTTGCGCAGATCTCGGTATACTCGCTTCCCGCCGACATGATATATTATCTTTAGACGATGTCACTGTGGTCTACGTAAGTCTTCTTCAATATAATAAAACTTTATTAACAAATTATACCAATCCCTAAAACCATCATAGCTAGCTAATATATGAATACGGTTTTGTAACACAAATATTTATTTACGTTTTTCACTTGCAATGTGTAGCCTATAGATCCAATTCTTTTGCATGAAGAGTGAAAATTTGTTCATATTTTCAGTAATTATGTAACAATTTGTAAGGTATACATTCTGGAATAAAGTAAATTGCATGAATAGAAAGCTCTTTATTTGCTCTTTTATTTTACATATATATTTCAGTTGCATAACTTTCACAGGTACAGACTTATTGGCATTTAACGATGATACGCGTCAGTATGATTTACATTTTGTGTCTAGCGCAGGCTTGTAGATAAACGTTATTCAATTTTAAAAATGATCACAACCGTCCGTGTTCTAATTATATATATGTACGTAACATAATCACTTGCATGTGTATAATAGAGAGAGAAAAAGTCGATCTAATCTGATTTATGTAGATGTATTCAGTATTATTGAAAACTTAAATGTTGTATAGTGTTGGCATAGGCTTCAGCGGCTGCTGTTCATGGGTTGTGTAGAGTTTCCGTGCTTGTGAGACAACGCGGCACAAGCCCGGAAAATCTACATAACCCATTAAATGAAGGGTTCAGGACCATAGTGGTCTAAAACCGTAGAAAACAAGGGTTAAAATGAAGTTATTACCATAATTCAATGGAAACATATAGCAAGTAATATAAAGCATACACATTAAAACTAAATGGTATATCAATCTTCATTAAACTATGGTATTCACTTAACTTTAACCCTTGCTTTCTCCGTTTTTAATAAATGGCGCTTGGCCCACTATGGCTCTGAACCCTTCAAATGTTGTACTGTTTTTCATAAACACACTCTAGCTGTGAGCAGTAAATAGCGGACCGTGATACACAAGTTTTATTTTTTACGAAGAGTTTTATTCAATTTTATAAAAATTAAACACGATTAATTTGTAAGTGTGCATGGTAATTTATTAGATTTTCTTTTTCGAAAAAGTGAGGAAACCCCTGATTTGAAACAATGGGCCATAACCTGCAGATGGTACCGTGGTTCGGTTTAGTGATGATGATGATGATGAGGATGATGATGATGATGATGATGGTGATGGTGATGGTGATGGTGATGATGACGGCGATGGTGGTGGTGGCGATAATGGTGATGTAATTGTGGTGATGATGATGATGATGATGATGATAATGATGACGATGACGATGACGATGACAACGACGACGACGACGACGACGACGATGAAGAATTGCTGAGACGTCACAGAGGAATCCGGATACACGGAGAAAACTCGTAGGCCTATGTTGTCCGGACCGGGTTTGTTCAAAACAAGTTATAAATTGAAGAGTGTGGTCCTAAAACTCGCTCAGTTCATTTGGCCATTTTTATTATGTATATACATATATGATTTTTTTAGACCTCTATCATTATATTTTCTCATAGGTATGAAACAAAAGGTATGAATTCTTTAAGATTGTTTGAACCAAAATGCAATACTGCTACAGTATTTAATCGCAGTAGTAATTAAGGCTCAAGAATATATAACGAATTTATATTTAAATATCCTAATCTTGTTAATTCTAATAGTTCTAGCATTAAATTAAAAAAGTTATGTATGGATTTTATAAAAATTGAAAAATTGTAAATTTAAATTTATATAATCTTATTGCGTAGTAGACATAAGACAAATTGTATTATATATTTCTTAATTTCAATTCAGGAATCCGCCCCTGAGCACGAGTTCTACTCTTTCAGGGACGAGCTAAAGTTTTTCTGTTTATATTATATTTTATGTTACAATTATTAGCAAAATAAATAAATAAATAAATAAAATATTTTAAGCTTCTTTTCTTCCGAAACAATGCCAATCCTCATCTAAAAGTTTGTGTCATTGTGCATGTCACTTGAGTACTCGCTCAGTTCGTAGACCGATGGATAAAAAAACTAGTCCAGTCTTTTCATAAAAATGAACACAACACGTTTTGGGATCACACTCTTCAATTCATTGTGGATATTTGTTGGGCTATTTGAAAGATCTATTCTAGCTATAATGTATTGTCAGTCTTAGAAACAATTGACGCCTCGACTCGATGGTGAAAATGTTTTTATTGCACTACCTATTTACACTAAATTCTTTTCCCTGGCATTTGTTCTAGCTACTTAGGGGCGACAAACAACGGAACGTCAACTAATGGTTTGCTTGTGAACCTGGTCGCTCGTTCTCTGACCATGCGCAATACCTCCTTTCTGTGACTTTAGAAATATCTATGCGCCATCAATTATTTCTAAGTGACATATTTTGAGTGTTTGTACATGATATATCATGAATAATTTCAAGGGAAAAATTGTTCCAGGGCCGGGTATCGATCCCGGGACCTCTGGTTGAACGTACCAGCGCTCTACCACTGAGCTACCCAGGAACTCCACCCGACACCGTCTCAACTTTTCCCTTTATATCCACACAACTCGCTTGGGCTGACGAAACGCCAGAGACCCACAACGAGTGCACACAATCTCTGTGTGACTTGGAATTGTGGTTTTCTGTTAACGTACACAGTGACGTATATATTATGCAAATCTAGTCTTTCAGGTGAAGCTCCCTGTAAAGCAGATTGGAATAATTTCAAGGGAAAAATTGTTCCGGGGCCGGGTATCGATCCCGGGACCTCTGGTTGAACGTACTAGCGCTCTACCACTGAGCTACCTGGGAACTCCACCCGACACCGTCTCAACTTTTCCCTTTTATATCCACACAACTCGCGTGGGCTGACGAAACGCCAGAGACCCACAACGAGTGCACACAATCTCTGTGTGACTTGGAATTGTGGTTTTCTGTTAACGTACACAGTAACGTATATATTATGCAAATCTAGTCTTTCAGGTGAAGCTCCCTGTAAAGCAGGTGTGTGGATATAAAGGGAAAAGTTGAGACGGTGTCGGGTGGAGTTCCCGGGTAGCTCAGTGGTAGAGCGCTGTTACGTTCAACCAGAGGTCCCGGGATCGATACCCGGCCCCGGAACAATTTTTCCCTTGAAATTATTCCAATCTGCTTTACAGAGAGCTTCACCTGAAAGACTAGATTTGCATGATATATCATGATTCCATGAACTTATATGTATGCAAATATTTGGACACTGTCTACTCTCTAGGGATGCCGCATACCAATTCCTTTGCATCCATGCAAGAGAAAGATTGCTCTAAAGTACTTTACATTGCACTAGTAATTGTAATGTCTATTAATATTCCTAATTGAAGTGTTTTCGGATAAGAGTTCCTACTTTCAAATTACTTTTCCTGGTTCTCTATACCAAACTTATAATTATTATGTAGCCTATTACAGTTAGGAAATGTCGTGTATACGTATTTATATTCACACAGAAATTTTTTCAGCCCTAATAGTATATGAAGGTCACAGCCATTTGTTCGAATCCTGTCTTATTCATGAATTTTTTGCTGTCTTTGTGACATTTTTCCATATAGAGCTGCGTTGACTCCAGGTCAAATGAGCCCCATGAATAATTGCCAGTTTTAAAACCGCACCACTGAAAGGCGCACTGCAAAGCCTGTTCCTCTCTCATTCTGCATTCAGCTAAGTATCCACTCATATATCATGTCTGCACTTTGTACGGGGAGATACGTGGTGCTGGCTGGCAAGGTCGAACATTCCCTAATGAGGTGCTGATGAAAGTGAAACTAAATGGAAAACTATGGAAAGATGACGTGGGAGAGAATCAGCGTAACGTCTCGTCACTAAAAGAGCCTGCTCGGTTTCCGGGCATCAAAATAGAAACAGCTGTTATGAGATAGATTTCCTCTGAGAATTTTAATTTTTCCTTTCAGTTTCAGTTCATGATAATTTACTCACATCATCTTACAGCGATTTTAAAAATGAGAAGTACATAGTCTTCCTTTATTACAAGTTCCATCTTTGAACTCACAGGGATTTTAACTCTAGACTCCGACACGAAAAACCTGCTAGTTCTCATTCACTCAAGTTAGGAATTGTATATCAAAATATCATAGTTTCTAACTGGTTCAGATAATCAACTAAGATCCTTCTGGTAAACGACGACTGTGTACCCGGATTGGAATCTCGATGATTGAATCGTATTTGTGGTGGACAAAGCTAAGGTTCCTGACGATTTTTCTCGGGGTTCTCCTGTTTCTCTTCATCATCTTCCATCAATCTCCATTTCAATATTCATTAGCATTATTTTAATAGTATTAATCCAAAATGGTGCGGAGAGATGTAGCGTACAGATCGCAACAGTCTGTGCAGACATAGTACCCTACTCTTTCGAGGGGCGGTGGAAGGGAACTCTAGTGGAACTCCACCGGTCTGAAGCTTACATAGCTGATTCTACGGATGGCGCCACATAGCTGGGTCACGATATTTACCAAGAAAACAGTCGTTCGGACTTTAACAAACATTCCTAAGTAAAGGATTGTGATCGAGCGAAGTGGCTCATGCGTTCCGCATAGGACTCACATTCGGGAGATCAGTGATTCGAATCCCAGACCGACCAACCTGACTGTAGTTTTTCTGAGGTTTTCCACAATTACTTAGGCAAATGCCGGATTGGAATTGTCACTTCCCTTCCCCTTTCGTGTAGAAAAATAATTTAGATTTCATATCATTCACCTTCTTCATCTCTCTTCATAGACCCATGTCTTCGTCCGCTTACTGGGAGGGGAGTCCTATCCGCAACCGTTCTTGGCTTCCCAGCCTTCCGCAATATCTCTGCCAGAATTCATTCCTTAAGAGCACTTCCAAGGACGCTTCGACACCTTGGACAGGCCGTTAAAATGGATCCTGTGCTGCTTAGTCACTTGGCGGTGTGAACTTGGGGCGGGGAATAAGGGGCTCCCGTTGGGTGAGCGGGTGAGGGTCACATGCGGCCAGTGGGCTAGTACACCTCATCCTCATTCATTCCATAAACAAATTCGAGCTGCACAATAGGCCTCAGTATGGCCGACGTGCAAAGGGTTGTCCCTAACTCGCCCCTAGCCACCGTTACCTAACCTAACCTAAAAGGAGTGTAAGACACAACAAGCTTATTGAGAATGCGGTGTCAGCCATCGGGCCCTTCCTGCGTACAAAGGAAAAGAAACCCTCCTAGATGCGCTATTCTGACAACAAATAATTCAGTCTCTCAGGTAGGGGCACGTGTTAAGTGGAATTCATTATCTTTATGGTTTAATGATGGATGAAAATGATGACTAGCAGTGTTGAAATTTTGGCGAGAGCAAAAAAGTTCGGTAATTTTGAGAGTCATTATTCTTTTACGAAATTTCTTCACTAAATTATAAATCATTGCTTTAGAAGGCTCTGGCGAATCAGGGAATGACTGACGGAAGTTTGTTACAATTGTTCTTCAAGATTCGTATTGCCAGGGGCGTATTTTGCGGGCTACCGGGGCTACCGGCGGTAGCCCAAGGAAATTACAAAAAAAAAGTTTATAATATAACATAATGTAATAATTTTGTATTATTAGTTTTACCATAGTAATTAAAATTAAAGTAATTGTTAGATATATTTTGTGTAATAATAGGGTCAGCGGTAGCCCAAACCCTTTAACCAGTATACGCCTAAATACAAAGTTGTCGTAAATAAACACTCGTTGTTCCAGGCTATATTTCATAATGGACACACTACTGCACTCTAAATGTACGGTGTACAGCTACATTCTCACTGTGTGAACGTGTTTACGTAACTAAACACGAAACGTACGCGAGCAAGAGGTCTGACCACTGCGATGGCGCAGCAGTTACTACGCATACGACTTTCCGCTGACGCCGGTCTAGTCCTGGCCGACTCACTCTGTACTAACCTTTCACGTATTTTTGCTCATATAACTTTGATTAATAATAGCATGCACACAACTACGCTTTTATCTCATAGTGAGTACTAGCTTATGTTATAATGAGATAGGTTTGAAAGTAAATCCAGAAAAAATAAAGTATATGATTATGTCTTATGACCAGAACATAGTGCGAAATTTAAATATAAAAATTGGAAATTTATCGTTTGAAAAGGTGGAAAAATTCAAATACATTGGAGCAACAATAACAAACATAAATGACACTCGAGAGAAAATTAAACACAGAATAAATATGGGAAATGTCTGTTATTATTCGGTTGAGAATATTTTGTCATTCAGTCTGCTTTAAAAAACTGAAAATTAGAATTTTTAAAATAGTTATATTGCCGGTTGTTCTGTATGATTGTGAAACTTGAACTGCCAGAGAGAAACAGAGGTTAAAGGTGTTCGAGGATAAGGTGCTTAAGAAAAATATTTGGGTCTGAAAGGAATTAAGTTACAGGAGAATGAAGAAAGTTTCACAACGCAGAAATGCACGCATTGTATTCTTCACCTAATATAAGTATTAACATTAAATCCAGACATTTGAGATGAACAGGGCATGTAGCACGTATGGGCAAATCCAGAAATGAATATAGAGTGTTAGTTGTGGAAAGCCGGAGGGAAAAAGGCCTCCGGGGAGGCCGAGACGTAGATGGGAGAATAATATTAAAATGGATTTGAGGGAGGTGGTATATGATGGTAGAGACTGGATTAATCTTGCTCAGGATAGGGACCGCTGATGGACTTATGTTAGGGAGGAAATGAACCTTCGCATTCTCTAAAAGCCATTTGTAAATAAGTAAGCCTGTGTTATAGAAGCTGATCAAAGTGTTATCAGTCTGCATTTGCATATCCCGATATTTTTTTTATGAAATTGTTATTTACATGCAAAGGTTTTACGTATTTTCGTAAGGCTTCCAAATTAGTCTTCTTACATTGTCTTTAAGTTCGTCTGTAGTGTGGAGGTTATTCCTGTAGTTATACTCTATTTTTAGGGGTTTTTGGAGTGTGAATAACAATTTCATAAATATATGTTGGGAATGTGTGAAATCAGATGTAGCCTACACCACTTTACACAACTCCTGTAACACAGCCTATTCATTACTAAATAAAAATATAATTGTGTACATGATATTATTCATCAGAGTTATAAGAGTAAAAATGCACGAAATGTTATGGATCGATAATGACGCAGTCTATGCCGGTCATGTAAGCATAGCTGATGTGCGTGTTCCCGGACAGGATCCGAACTCAACATTCTGTATAATTGAGTTGATAAATAATGATGAGACGAAAAATTGGCTTCGAGTTTATTTATTCAAATCAGGCACACCAATTGTAAACATGAAGAGGGGCAGACAGTTACTGAGCGTTCCAGTGACAAATATAGCTTGTACTGTAATTGGACATGGGCATGAGTTGCCAATCTTATTTTTCTTGGTTAAATTTCATTTAGCAATACTACAATTTTTGTGACAGTAACAAAGAAACACCCTGATAGGGGAACTTGTTTTCTGGATCCGTTACCCAAAGCAACTATCCAGTACTGATAAAGTTTCTTTTCCTGCCTTCCCTAATAATGGAGCTCAGCAATGCTGAATTGTCTGCATCTGTGATACGTGTAAAACCCAAAACTCTAGCACTAGATTGAATACCTTGAAGCTCTTAAATGGTACATAAGCTTCCTCTTCCTTTCCACATGATCTACACACACACTATGTACGATTAGTATCTTTTAGATGTATTTTTAGGTGGCAAAGATAATATGTCGCTATATTTATGGCACTTCCACTTAATGAAAGAATATAGGCCTACTGATTAAAATCAGGTCGTGGGCCGCATTGAAGAAGTTAACCTGTCTCGTGGCTAGTATAGGCCTAGCAAAAAATGATTATATATTTAAGTTTCAATGTCTTTTACATCTTCCGATTGCCCTTCTCCATTCTTCTCTATCGCGCCGTAGACCATCTTCAAAATTCCTTGCTGTCGTCACTGCTGTTATCCCAGAACTACCGGCAAGATGGGACAACTAATAATAATAATAATAATAATAATAATAATAATAATAATAATAATTACATGAACACCCCTTGAGAGCAATGGTCTCCTAGTGGTACGTAAGGTTAGCTCAGGTTGATTCGTACTGTGAACCAATCCGTGCGAGTGGTACTTCATTTGTAACCTTACATCTGCCTATATTAACTTTCATGTGCTTTTAGTTGACATTTCTTATTGATTACTCATTTGTCACTAATTTGCATAGCTACTGCTCGAGTGTGAGGTCCTGGAAAGTAGAAGGCTCCAGATATTTGGATTCTCTGCACTGGGCAGTACGGAAGATCTTTACATAGGAGTGAAGATCTTGGAGCTTGTTAAAACCCAGAACTCGAACCTCTATGAAAGGTTATGGAGAAGCATAATAAGCCTTGAGGCTGACTTACGAGAGTCAAAGTTCTCAGATATTCTTCATTTACTACTGCTACTGCTACTTAAGTATTTGTAACACTGTATGCACTTTTGTTGCAAATCATCGTGCCTCTCTAGTACTTGCAATAAAAGTTTTCATGTACTTTCATCCTACCCTCAATAACCTTTATTATGTTGAAGTTTTTGATATCCCTGCCTGAGTTTTACTCTTAATCCATGGTCGATCACTTTCTAGAAAAACACATAATTTGACTTTCCTGACTTGGTGTCTGCACAACACCTGTTCTCACATATAATTACTCGTACTTCGGGAACGAATGGGCATTCCTTTCCTAGGCGGGACTAAAACCCAAAACCTTGGCTTTTACACAATGTCAGAGTACTTTGTGGATGGCACTTTCCAGAGAACAGCCCGTTTAAGTGACGACCGATGTCAAAGGGACCTTAAAGTCCACACAATGTCTCCGATATCGCAAGCTCCACGGGAGGTACGTTGCTCTGAAATTAACAGTAAGAGAGCTGCTCGACACATCCACTCCATTTGTGGTTGTCACAATGGAAACAGCTGCACTCGTTTCCAAGTATCCACAGTTTTTAATAAAATTTCCCGTCTCTATGGAGACAAGAGCTTTATGACGTCACAAAAGATGTTGGCCGTTGCTATTATCTCGACCTGGGAAGCCAGACAACGAATAATATTTCCTATGGCTTCTTGGGCTTTGTGAACTACTCCATGTAAATATTTAAAATACAAAAGAGCGCATTATGGATTACAGAATGACAGCCTCAATAGAACAGAAAATAGACCACGGCTCTTTGCATCCCATACGTGCATAGGCTCGTTCAGTAAAGGATATTAGCACAAAGGAACGTGAGTTTAAATCACTGCTGCCAGAAATGTTATTTACTGGAAGTATTTCAATAAACAGTAAGCAAGCAAGGTTTATAAAATAAATTTTAATCTTAAGATTCAAAATAAATTTAAGAACACTTTTACTAACGGTGCTTCTATTTTATTGCTACTACTACTTTTACAGTTAATTCTTCTACTATTTCTACTTGTATTACTACTACTGCTACTACTATTTCACTACTACTTCTACCTTTAGTTTAACTTAAACCACTACTTCTACTAGAATGACTATCGGCCTTATTGTTATTTTAATCATACTTAAATTTCTTATTTCTTATCACATCATCTGTACACAGTAGTCCTATTAACATTGATATCCTTGGCTTAGGCCTATATGTCTATTTTCAGGAAACTGTGTCTCACCATATTTTCTGCTCCTATTTCCTGAAAGAAGATATAGGCTAAATCAGGCTACTACTATTGTTATTACTCACTACTTCCACTCATATTGTAACTGTGTTCTTTGTCGAAACCAACCATTAAAGAAACATTTAAAATGGAAATAATTAATGAAGAGTCCATCTCGAATACAATTTGGAATAATTATGTATAGAATTGAATGACTGAAAAGCAAGTATTATGTAAAACACGCAATGAAACTTCTTTTCTGGCTTTTATGTTATTTGATGTCAGAAACAATTTCTGACTGTACATTTTCAGATTCAAAGGGTATGTATCTCTCCAATTTCTCGATTTCTAACATTTCTCTAGTGTCATTTAAGCCCCGTTCCTTTGCTGTATTTCCGTAATGGTTTTACTTAGAAATGGCTTTTAAGGAAACCGAGGTTCATTGCCGCCCTCACATAAGCCCGCCATCGGTCCCTATCCTGAGCAAGATTAATCCAGTCTCTACCATCATATCCCACCTCTCTCAAATCCATTTTTATATTATCCTCCCATCTACGTCTCGGCCTCCCCAAAGGTATTTTTCCCTCCGGCCTTCCAACTAACACTCTGTATGCATTTCTGGATTCGTCCATGCGTGCTACATGCCCTGCCCATCTCAAACTTCTGGATTTAATATTCCTAATTATGTCAAGTGAGGAATACAATATGTGTAGTTCTACGTTGTGCAACTTTCTCCATTCTCCTGTATCTTCATCCCTCTCAGCCCCAAATATTTTCCTAAGCACCTTATTCTCGAACACCCTTAAGCTGTGTTCCTCTCTCAAAGTGACTATGCAAGTTTGACAACCATACAGAACAACCGGTAATATAACTGTTTTATAAATTAGGTTTACGTTAGTTTTAAAAATTAATCCGTGTAGATTCCCTTGATTCTTAAAATAACTGTTGAATTTTCCGTTGGAGACATAGTTACGTAATGTAAGCTGTGGCGCGACAGTCCATGAAGGGCCAAGGTCGACCAGCCTACTGCTGACTTCACGTCCACATACCTCAGCAGAGGTGAACATTCATCCAACCAGAACGTGGGTAACATGTGGTCAATGCGATGATCCCTCCAGTCGTTATAGCTGGTTTTCAAAACCAGCTTTCGCTACCTACCTAGCGCAGCTTCCCAAATTCATCCCGATGCTGGCTGAGCAGTCTTGTATTGGTCAAAATTTCATGAGAGAATTTTTTCCCCCACGAGGACTCGAACCAACGCTCATTCCGTAACGCGCATCCGGGCATGATGGCTTACACCACGACGCTATGGCGATGGACGTAGTAGGTACACATTAATCAATGTTTAGAGAAACTGAAGCTTTTTTACTCCACTGTTTCCATAACGGCTGAGGTTAATTTTGCAAAGCGGTTCATACTACGAATGTTTCCAAGCACTATATCTTGCTTGATGTTTTTCATTCGAAGTTCAGTTATGTAATTAATTATTAATTTCTCTGACAAAAACATGTTCAAGATGTATTGTCTGTACTATTATCATTTAGTCGGCCTGGGTGGCGCAATCGGTAGAGTGCTGGCCTTCTGTGCCCGAGGTTGCGAGTTCGATCCCGGCCCAGGACGATGACATTTAAGTGTGCTTAAATGCGACAGGCTCATGTCAGCAGATTTATTGACATGTAAAAGAACTCCTGCGGGACAAAATTCCGGCACACCTACGACGCTGATATAACCTCGGCAGTTGCGAGCGTCGTTAAATAAAACGATTTAGTTTTACTGTTATCATTTACCACTTTATCATATATGTAATAATAAACATAAAATAATCCTTAAAGCCATTTCCGAATAAATCGTTTCTTCACCCCTTAATTAAGACCAGCAAGTTCTGCATAAAAAATTATTGAATTTCAGATGCGTTATTCCCGGTTGAAGTGACTTAGCGATAAGTGATGAACAAAATTCTTCTAGCTGTTTATGGGAAATAGTGGTACGCCTGAGAGCACTAGTCATACTTGTTATTCCTAGATCACGCATCATCCACTGTATCGGTCACCTTACTCGAAGAGGTTTTAATTGAGTTCCTTCTGGAAAATGTTATTCATGAAACAATGAAATTGCTTTAAAGTCACTAACTTAAGCGAATTCACTATAAAATACTTAAGGGCTGGAGAAAGTGCTCAATTATTTTAACTAACCGTGCATATTATGCAGCAATTGAAACATCCTCTGTGTTTATTAAACTTTTGTCAAATTATCATCTGTTATATTGTACCGAATTTCTTCATTTGTGAAGTGTCAACATTTCCATTCGCCTTCTGCTCTAACTCGTACACAATGAGTGTCACCCTGGACAATGGCATGCTTCCCGTCTCAGCTTGCTGTTCAACAACCTATAGAATGGAATTTAATGAGCATGTGTACTTAACCGACATGCAGGTGATGATTAATTTTGCAGGTAATTACCGTAATCAAATATTTTTGGGTATCTGCGCTCTGTACTGTTTTTCAACACCATTTATTATGAACTAAAATATGTTTTTTTTTTTATCGTTAGTGTCCATTTTGAATAAATCGTTCTTTGTATAATATTGACATAGGGACTTCAAATAATCAAATGTTATTCAGTAAAACATGTAAGTTTATATATATATATATATATATATATATATATATATATATATATACATATATATATATACCTGTGGAGTAACGGTTAGCGCGTCTGGCCGCGAAACCAAGTGACTCGGGTTCGAATCCCGATTGAAGCAAGTTACCTGGTTGAGGTTTATCCGGGGTTTTCCCTCAACCCAATGCGAGCAAATTCTGGGTAACTATCGGTGCTGGACCCCGGACTCATGTCGCCAGCATTATCACCTTCATCTCATTCAGACGCTAAATAACCTAAGATGTTGATACTAATATATATATATTTACCATATGAACAGACTTGTATCCAGTTTGAACAAAATCCATTGCAACCAGAACACACTTCTTTGGTATCAGAGATGCTGAAGACGTATTCCAGTAAATATCAAAATCGATTTCTTTCTGCATCACAATGTTTTCCATAGACTTCCCACAAAGAAGAAGAAGAGGCTAATTGAATATTATAATAATCTCTTTCAAACATGCTTTTTCCTTGTGACTGTCTTTCTGTTATCAACTAAGATTTTGTGTCTAAGGACACTGATTTTAAAATTGAGTTACTTTTTTTTTAAGATATTTGCACCATGTCGTAGACTGAGAAACTTCCATCCTTTCGGAAGTACACATATCTGCTTCACCATCAGGAGAAACGGGAAGAAGAAAACTATATGTTGAATCCGTTACCAAAGAATATTCTCCAGGAATGAAAATAGCACTGGAGAATAGCCCTTGCTCTTCGTAACAGATCCAACAAATAGTTCCATCTTCCAGCTTCCTTGATGTTGCAAACGGCGAAAAACTGTTTTATAGTTACCCTATTAACATCTACGCATTTAGTTTAGTGTATTAGACACGTTCATTAAAAGTCTAAGATTTAATCTATGGAGAAAAATAATAAAATAACGGTTTCCACTTAGCTTTCGAAACGAATGAGTAGATGTATTTCTTGTGGCGTTTGTACGCTTGTGTTTTACCTACATTTTTAAAATACATAGCAACGTTTTGGAGTATTTTTCCGTTTTCTACCTTGTCCAAACTGTTTTGCTGCAATATTGACTCTACGCACTTAAACCTTCATTACATATATTTTCCTTTTTCGTAGGAGCGACTTCTTTTGTCTGTATTGCCACGCCACGTCGCCATGGAAATGAAAGCCGATATTGCCGGGAAACCCAAGGACACAATGTTCCACAAAATCTACATCCAGCGACATGAGAACGTCAGGTGAGTACACGATCGTTACCAAGCAACACGGCAACAACATGAGATCTAATATTTTGCTTTAGGCAACACTAGACACAGTAACAATATACAACACGATCTGTATGAGAAATTAACATATCACAGAATTAGCTGTCTGAGACAATGAACGTTTTGTTGTCTGTGTAACCAGGCACAGACCGATATGAAACATATAACTCCTATGTGCAAAATATAAAGTCTTTCAGGAGGAAGGAAAAACACATTTATTCATCCTATGTCAGCCGTACATAGGAGACTGTGAATTCTTACATTTTCGAAACAAAGATATATAATTACATATAGGAGATTTTATTATTATGCTGTATCACTATTTAAGTTATTTAATAGAGCAAAAATCTGAAAATCGATAACTATGTCACATAGGAGTTATTGCAGGAACAACGACGGTATAGTTGTGTGTGTATCCAGATAGAATCTGCCTCTCATATTGGACTTACTGTGTAACCAAGCCTAATGAATTCTATCAGAGATTTAAACTTATTGTAACAAGATACAGAACGTTCTGTTTAAGATTATGTTGCTCTTCGCTGTGTAACAAGATATAATTGCCATTCAACCAATGGCAGAGGTCTCATTCCACGCTTGTCTTAAACTTGACGGTCTGAAGCGTTCTATCCCCACCCAACTTCAAGACAAGCATGGAATGAGACCTCTGCCATTGGTTGAATAGCAATTATACTTCTCGCCTCCTCTGTCGGCAATGTTTACTTCTCCTGTCAGACATTACGGGACGAAGTATAATAATAAGAATCTGTATGCGACATTGCATTTAATGTTGTCTGCATAATTAAGGGGACACTATAGTGAAATAATGATGAAAAATTAAGAAAATCCACTTAAAAATGTATTGTGACTTTCTACTTAGACTGAGCTGAAAAAGCTAATTAATGTATATTCCCATGACTATTTTCAAGCTTTTGAGTCAATATGAACTAAAAATTTTGTAAACTTTGTTGCAAGGAACCTTTTTAGTGACGTCAATATAAAATATATTTAAAAAATATAATTTCAGAACTATTATCCCTGAGGACACCAAACTTTGTACAGATGATAGTACCGTAGGCCTGTTTATGTAGTTTAAAATTAATACATTTTGGATGAAAATTGTAGCAGTTTTTAAACTCACATAAGTGTCCCCTTAAACTATTAAGTTTTCCTCGAGATATATAGAAATATATGTTTACACATGTAACCAGACCGGACATGGAGATTTCGTCTGAGGGATTTTAAGTTATTGTTATGTACACAACTACAGAGTGAAATGTATGCGAGATATAACTTATTGCCTGTGGCTCGGATTTTGATGATCTAAAAGTTAAAAATGATAGTGAGTATATCTTTAGTTAAGTGTTATGTATTTGTTAAACACATGGTATTTCAAAAAAGTTAATCATTTTCTGTGTAAACAGCGCGCCACAGATTTTGTTACTTGTGGAGAGCGTACTGTAATCTTCTTTCTGTTTGAGCTCATTGTCAAAAGAATAAGTGAATAGACTTCAGAGTCAATGTTCACCAGACCGCATCGGAATATCCAGTGACAATGAGGGTTGTGCCTGAGATAGGCGAAATGTTTGCTAATCTTTAACTAAACTACGTTGCAATACTAACTTTTAGGTCATCAAAATCTGAGACCTATAATCTTTTCGCTGTAAGAAAAATCCTAATGTAAACAATAGCACGTGGCTGAAGTGAGGCTTCATTGGCCGCTGTTTGACGCCATAGATTCTCAGTACATGTTCCCGCCTACTTTTGTACATTCTGTTTCATGTTAAACATTTCCCGTTCCTCGTCAAGTAGGCCTAACCTCACTACTATGCATTCGTTTGCTTAGGAAACATTTACTTTATAATTACTGTAATTAAAACTCACTTAACTTATCATATACATTTAAGACTATTTGTTTTTCTCCGCTTTTCAGAGGGTTTCCACTCTTATGTTTAATAACCACACACACCCAGGATGCAGAACCCATGCTTCAGTACCACGTGCTTACGTGAACAACTACGAGCTCAAGTGACGCCAGCTTGTTACAAGAACAGACTACCTTGATATTACTGTTGGTATTGATCCGCGTTCATAGTACATAATAAAATATAAAAGTAGCTTTCCTTTTACTTAGCGTTTTACATATGTTTCATTGTACTTAACAATTAGAATTCAATTTTTCATTTCCAAACAATACAAGATTATGG
The DNA here is from genome assembly GCF_040183065.1 of Periplaneta americana. Taxonomy (NCBI): domain Eukaryota; kingdom Metazoa; phylum Arthropoda; class Insecta; order Blattodea; family Blattidae; genus Periplaneta; species Periplaneta americana. The sequence continues at coordinate 40,712,763 of NC_091125.1, forward strand.
TTTCCAAATACGAACTATGTTTTCCTGCGTCATGTGAGTGTTTCGACTGGGAGCCAATCACGGGTATGACAGCAACGTGCTTATGTTTACAGTAGGATTTTTCTTACAACGAAAACAGTATAGATGGGGATTTCTGTCTGAGGGATTTTAAGTTACTCTTGTCTATGTAGCTACGTACAGAGTGAAATGTATGCGAGATGTAGCTTATTGTTAGTAAACTAGCTTAGCTTCACACAGGAGTAAGGATTAATTTTATTCATAATACACAAGACGCATTCCTACTGACGTGTTTATGAGTTCCCGATGATGAAGGCCAGCATGCCTTGTCCTCGTGGCGACACTTCTCTCACAATCTGCATTTGAATGTGTATGAATAGCGTCTTTTGTTTCTATTCATCTTCATCTCGCTTCTCACAACCACTGCCATCTGTAGAGCCATGACAGAGTTAGCTACGAGCGGTCGAACCTCGCATTCTCGCTTACCAATACTGCCAACTTGCTCTTGTTGCAGTATCCTGTTTGCCGACATCTGCGGATTCACGAGTCTCTCAGATCAATGCACCGCCGAAGAGTTGGTTCGCTTGCTGAACGAGCTGTTTGCCAGGTAAATTCAGTCTAGTACGTAAATCCCAAAAATTGGACTTAACGAAATTCCTTTTACACATTTCCTCCCGAACTACAGTCATAGAAACCCAGTCTATAAATTACCGATATATTAACTTTATAAAAAAAATAATTTAAAAGTACAGGGAAAAGCAATCAAAAATCACAGTTCTCTTAAGGGTGATGTCATCTTCTAATTCAGTAAATTACTGCAAAATTTATTGCTGTTCCTAATGAAAATGAAGGAAAGGATTACTGTATCCATTGTGATAATTCTCCCTTACCAGTATAGATAAGAAAAACACTAAAGTTTGCAGGAACGTACTGAGTTACATGATGACATCACCCTTATGAGAATTGTGATTTTGTTTTTCCCTGTACTCTTCAATTGAGGGGTTTTGGGGAAAAACCAGGCAGTTCCAATTCAGTATCTTTCGAGATAATGAAGAAAAACTTAACGCCACACAATAATCATGTACAGAATAGGCAGGTCCAAAATGCATTATAGCTGTGAATGTAATTCTTGGAACTACTTGGTTCTTCGACCAAACGATAAAGCGTATCTTTTTGTCCTCTATGCATAAATAACTCAAAAATGAAAAAAAAAAAATTGAAGCTGCCTGATTTTTCCCCCAAACCCCTCATTATTGTAAATTTCGTTCTTGCAAACGCCAGTTGTTCTCATTTTTCCATTACTACAATTCCATATGAGCCGTTCAGAGCAAGAGTGGTGTAAGTCAAAAATGAGAAATGAGGGTTAAATTAACATTCTGTAAAATACAGCGCAAAGTAACAATTAATATTTAATTTATTTAAACTATTAGTAGTCAGTGAATAGCAAGAAGACCATATTAATTGCTACTTTGTGTTGTATTTTACAGCATTTTTACTTTAAACCTCATTACCCAATTTTTACTTACACCACTTTTGCTCTGAACGGCTCATATCATGGAGGGAAATCAGATTCACAGACTGGAATTGTTAAATATATAAGAATCAATGTGAGTCGCCATTGCCATCTGAAACGTGAGAGGCATGGAAAATATTTGAAATTCAGCGCGGTATTTCGTGTAATCAAAGGAATTTAAAACTCATAGTTTGCAAACGTTATCGAAAGTAAATACTAAGTAGCATGAGGGGAAGAAAGTTTGGGAACTCATTGCTGTATATTGTTACCATTTAATTAAACCTAATTCGATAAACATAAAACTTTATTTATCGTGAGTCGGCCTGGGTGGCGCAGTTGGTAGAGTGCTGGCCTTCTGTGCCTGAGGTTGTGGGTTCGATTCTGGCCCAGGTCGATAACATTTAAGTGTGCTTTAATGCGACAGGCTCATGTCAGTAGATTTACTGGCATGTAAAAGAACTCCTGCGAGACAAAATTCCGGCACACCAGCGACGCTGATATAACCTCGGCAGTTGAAAGCGTCGTTAAATAAAAACCATAAGAAGAAGAAAAGAAGAAGTATCATGAAATAGAAATGAGCAGGTGATTTGCAACACTGTCCCTTTCCACAAAATAAAAAAAAAATTGTTTTCATACGATTGTGTTAGTGTTGGTACACACGAACTTAGAAACGATTATATTTTCTTTCAAAAGCAACTCTTTTCTAAAATATTTTTGTTGAGAAATACGAGTTCAACTGCAAAATTCTCCCTTTCCAGCTTCCAATGCACAGCGGGATTTCCCTTTTCCATGTAAGTAATTTTGTAACCAAACTCTCCTTTTCCTATACTTGTTATGTGTTGTTCATTATTATTTCACCTTTCCAACTAACAGTGATTGAATTGTTATTATCAAAGATACAGAAGGGAATCATTCTTCGAAATCACTGCTGAGAATGCCGCCGTGCGGACATAAAACAAAGATTCACGTGTGAAACTCTAGGGATGCAGGATATTCGTGACTTCTATCATGCGTTTTTATGGGAATCTGAACAAAGTGGATCAAGATTGTTATATTTTGAAGTACATTCCTCACAGCGTTCCACAGAGAACATCTCGAGCAAAAGTACTAAACAGTTCCCGTAAAACATCAGCAAACAAATACTACCTCCGTCAGTACTAAACAAGCTTTTACACGAGTTTAATATAGCAATTACTTTTAATCTTTTAATCAGCGCACACTCCTCATGGTTCAATTAACTGCCTGCGAAACTTGTTTCCAGGACGAATAATTTCACGATTTGGAGACATTGCCTGGCCGCCAAGATCTCCTGACCTGACTGCAGCTGTTTACTTTCTATGGGGTTATCTCAAAAGTAGGGTGTATCGCAACAAGCCTCGCACCATCATCCAGCTGAAACAAAACATAAGGAACGAAATTAGTGCCATCGAACCTGTTTTATTGGGACGAGTTATGCAGAAGCTTCATAGCAGATTGCAGGACTGTATTCGTTGCTTTGGAGGCTACTTACGAAATGTAGTTTTTAAAAAGTAGGCCTAATCAGATACTAATAAATTGCATTGTACTGGGTTACTTCCAGTATAATGTGTTTTCTTTTAATTCGCCCTGAGTGTTCCACAACGGGCCTATAGAAACCGTCATATCCCAATGCCACACCCTATATTATACTAAATGTGTTTTATAAGTTCGCTGAGAGATACGCTGAAGTCACGTTTGATGATGTTATAGGAATTACAAGTGAATTTACTGGTGTTTACGTTTCAGCAATTTTAAGACTCGAAAAGAGTTCCAAGAAATAGGAAAATTAACCACGTCAGGTAAAAAGGACGTAGAAAAAATCTGTCCGTGACAAGTGTGGCGATTTTGTATTAGTGCATTGCACTGGGAAATACACAACTTCTTTATTAAAAATGCGCGAATGTAAAGGCCACTAAAAAGCGACATTTTACGGAGGAATACACTACTTATGACGTGCTTTTGTGTGCCTTCACTTTTTAATAAGAACAGCAGAAGAATACAGTACATGATCAACCGGACAGAATTCCATATTTCAAATACTTTAAACAACGATATTTAAAATTAATTTTTCTTGTATCTTTTGTGCTTCGTATTTTCTTAAGCGTTTCAATTCAGATTAAGCGTATCATTCAGTTTGTTCTCATATTATCCTGTTTTTATTTATTTCTTAATTATCCGTGACCATAGTCTTCCCACTATCTTCTTGAAAAAGGTTTACTAACGATGTGTGAGTGCCACATTTCCTCTTCCTTATCCTGGAATTCAACATCGTTATGTATATCTATTTAGCCAGTAAGCGACACGAGAGTTTCACTGGCAGGTACACAACGGATGAGTATAAGGTACAGAAACAATCTGAAATGGAATATACGAGCTCTAAATCATGCTTCCTGTTGAAGTCCGATTGGTTTATGTTGGCACAGGATTTTTAGAAAGAGAAGGAAATACCGGCACGCATCGTTGCGTAACCTCTCGGAAAATATCTTAGGATGTTGGCGGGAGTGGGGGAACTCCTGATATGTGACCGCTGGATGAAGCAGTGGCGGAGCGGTAAAACTTTAAGGGTGCTATTCATAGACATTTCGCTAGCCCGTGCTACGAGCGTGCTAAACTAGCCCCGGCTATCGACTGGTTACTTGTACGGGATTCGTATCATATTATATCGCTAACACTGGTTTATGAATACGAAAAAGGTTAGTTCGCTGATCATCCACCGGAAGCCCGAGCTAAGAATGTCTATGAATACGGCCCTAAAGCTTTATCTTTTTTCCAACACCGCCGGTTTGAAAAATAATAAACACGAGTGAAACCACCGATATTAAATAAAACGTAATAGGCCTATGATATAGGCTAATATGCACTTTCGAATTAATTATGCTTAGATTCTATTATTTCCAACTCAAAAACTAAAATAATTCATAGTATGGACGCCACCATTGATAATTGAGGCACTCAGAAGACGTTAGTAAGTTTTGAGATAAGTGACTTTGAAGTTGAAACGGAAACTTAAAAATCTGTTACAGGACTATGTTGCTGTAAATTTACAGTTGTATATGTTGGTACCTATATTTTTTAACTTCTAAATAGAAATGATCTATTCTAAAACAGTTTAGGTAAAATAGGGTCCTAAAGTCACTTGTATTATTTTGTCACGAAAATATTTTTGTGGAAAAGTAATATAAGTGCAAGGGTTTTCAGTATTCTTATATTATTTAAAACAAGAATAAGGACATTGCTTACAACATTGAAACATTTCTGTCTTAAGAGCCCTTCAGCTTTCTTATTATCATATTATAACAAAAAATGTGTCTGTATAACCGAAAGAATCAATCAATCAATCAATCTTCTTAATGTATCCAGTTGCTTGCTGACAACATAAAGTCAACTATAGTCCACTGTAGTATTTTCAGTTCTTCTTTTTCATAGTAAATTAGGGGTAATTTGATCGGTGTTTATTACAGACGCCTGTTGTTAGTAGCCAGAGTTGGGGTGTAGTAAATATATACTACAGAGATGTGTCTTCTCCAACTGGTACTGATGATTTTAATTTACTTCTTTTGTGGTTTATGGATGGACAGTATAGAAGAATGTGTTCTAGATCTTCATCATGATTATTACACCAAAGACAAGTAGGATTATCAGAAAGGTGAAATCGGTGTAGGTACAATTGAGTGACAATGTGATCTGTTCTGGCTCTTGTTAAAAATGTTTGAACATGTCTGGGCAAGTTTTTGTACATTTTCAGGTCATTCGGTTTCTTTTTAACGGACTGTAAAATTTTTCCTTTGTCAGAAGAGAGCCAATTGTTGATCCATAAGTTCATAAAATGAAACGTTACTGAAGTAAAGGCATTGGATAGAGATATCACTTGAAGAGGTCTTGGTTGCAAATATGTTGCTTGTTTCGCAACGTTATCGACTTTCTCGTTTCCAGGTAGACCATAATGACAAGGGATCCATTGAAATTTTATTTTCTTTTGGAGTTTTTTTAGTTCACTTATTTGTTTCTGAATTGGAATAATTCTATGTGCGTGCGTATAGGTGTGGTACATATTTGATTATATTAAATATAGCCCCCTTGGAGTCGGTAAGTATTCAAATAGATCTTTCAGAAATTTGAGTAACACACTAAAGAGCAGCATCAATAGCTAGCAATTCAGTGTCAAGACTGGAGGAGGCTGAACATGGTATGAAGTAATTTTCTTGATATTTTGGAATATAATACCCTGCTCCTGATGTTCCATCATCAGGGTTTAGAGATTCATCTGTATAAATTTGAAGGTAATCCTTATTTGTGCTGCAGAGTAGTTCCATGGCATCTAACTTAAGAAAGTATGGAGGGTCATTTTTTAAATGATTTCCTGAAATTTGTAGGCAGTGTTCTGGAATTATCCAATTTCATGGAGGAATTTCATTTACAACTAGAGTTTTAGCAATGAGTGTGTCTGTGTTATAGATTGGTATTTCTTCCTTGTTTATTTTGTAGAAATTACATAGGATATTATCTGACAGTTTGAAGAACATCTGAGATCTGGATGAGGCTTGAAATTTTGAATGTATTTTTAGATCCTTTTTTAATACATAGTGTCTGATTGGTTGAATATTATATTCGACTTCTAGGGCAACAGTTGATGTGGTTTATGGTACTCCGAAAGAAGAGGGCTAAGAAAATTTCAAATTTTAAATGAAATTCAGCCTTAGTCGCTGTTCATTACGTCACTACCCTCATCTAATGAAGTCACATCTCTCTCTGCTGAAACATCTATGTTTCTGTCATGAAGTGCATCTGTAGTGCTCCTACAGCGAATATTCCTTCAACTTCCTCTTCCACGCACTTTTCCACGTTCTGCAGACCTTATTATAGACCCATCCTAATGCTTCAGGTCGTCAAAGAAAGAGTGGTGTATGAATGGGATGAATTTCATTAGCTATTGCAAGTTGCTCCACTTAGCAAAAGTTATCCTTATTGGATCACTGTATCGTCGGTATAGCTCAATGTGTGCAGCCTTTCCACGAAGATGTTTCGAATATGTAATCCATTACCTCTCTCCATTATGGCAAATGAATTAGTCATACACAGAAGAAACGCAACAATAATATGTAAACAACGCACTTGAAATAGTTTGCCTCTCAGTGAAAACTCTGTATGCATTGTAATACAAGTGTAAGGCCAACATGGATCAGTAATGACTGGAACTGCACTTATATTACTTTTTCTCTGAACAGAAGTGACGTTAAAGATTTAGAATATATACTTATCTCACTTTTTAAAAAAATGTCACTTATATTACTTCGCTTCTGAGTGCCTCAATTCTGACCGAAGCAGCTATGAAGAAAGTATAACAACAGCGTTTATTTCTTCCGGAAAGTCCTGTCTTAATGGGAGGTTACATTGTGCTTCATCCGGAGTGGAAACAGATCTTTGGTGAGAAAAACTTTCTCTTTCTATCTGCCTGTGTCATTATAAACCAAAACAAGAGTATACAACTCGTCACACCTTAGTAAGAGCATTGCAGTCATACAGTACGTGTAGAAATACTTCTACTCCTTTCAATTGCGAGTAAATAATGTTGATTCATAATCCTAACAACAATGAGAATGGAACAGGTCAGTAGATTTATTTGAATTTTAAATTATTTTACACTTTTCATATTTAGAATAACTGAATACAGATCTTAACCAAATTACAAAGCTCTGTGACGAACATTGGAAATAAAATTACGTTACATCTTAGGGAATCAATTTCATGTGCAGTGTGTACCTATGAGTACACAAGATAATATTAGAGTAGAGCATAATGCAACAGAACTAGAGTCTGCGTCTAACAGTTCTTAAAGAACCCAGGTTAAAATAAGAGTTAATTAAACATCCCTGAAGTCTTCATCAGTTTTAGAAGCTTACTGTCCTTTGTCTTTATTGAATTCTCTGCCTCAGATTAATTAACTGAAACAATTCACATATTCTGAGTTGATTTATCATAACCACAGATTATATGCTATTATCAGTCCATTTCGAACTGGCAGCCCAAACGCTACAAAAGTACAAACCACGCACGAATCACTGAACTGAAAACTGTGAATTGAAGCACTGGTAATTTCGGCTGTCCCAGCTGACTTTAATTGAAGAGAATGATCCAGGATTGGCGTAAGCACACGTGGCAAAAGCAGCCCATTACTTGACCTTGAGATGCTAATTCGAAATGCACAGATAATAGATGGCCTAGTTTCTGTCCACCAAGCATATGTTAGGGTGTCCATTATGATCTCATTCTATTTATGACATTTCTAATGCATAGTGCCTCGTTAACAGTTTCCTTTATGGTCCTCTGGTAGGTGGTTCTCAGGGCCAATACCTGCTTATTGATGTCCTTTTCACTTCTGTGATAACTTGCCCACGTGATCGCGTGGTCATACACGTTGAAACGCTCACCGCAGGCCAGACTTGAACTTGCACCGCAGGTTCGACCGCCTGGCCGCGGAGCACCACTGCCTGCGCATCAAGCTGCTGGGGGACTGCTACTACTGCGTGTCCGGCCTTCCAGAGCCCAGACCTGACCACGCGCACTGCTGCGTGGAAATGGGACTGGACATGATCGACGCCATCGCACTGGTGCGTGACGTGATGGGCGTGAACGTGAACATGCGCGTGGGCATCCACACGGGGCGCGTGCACTGCGGCGTGCTCGGTCTGCGGAAGTGGCAGTTCGACGTGTGGAGCAACGACGTCACGCTCGCCAACTACATGGAGAGCGGGGGCATCCCCGGCCGCGTGCACGTGACGCGAGAGACGCTGCGCTGCCTGGATGGAGACTACGAGGTGGAGCCGGGGCGTGGGGGCGAGCGCAACGCCTACCTGCGCGACCACAACATCGAGACCTTCCTCATCGTGCCGGGGGACACCTACCGTGCGGTACGTAACTGCAGCAACGTGACCTCCTATGGTAACACGTGATTCCATGGTGTGTGTTATCAAGGTAACATATATGCTTCCATGGTGCGTTTTATCAAGGTAACACATACTTCCATGATGCGTGTTATCAAGGTAACACATGCTTCCATGGTTCGTGTTAACATAGACGTGTTAACATAGAAACACATGCTTCCATGGTCCGCGTTATCAAGGTAACCATACTTCCATGATTCGTGTTAACATGACGACACGTGCTTCCATGGTCCGCGTTATCAAGGTAACCATACTTCCATGATTCGTGTTAACATAGTGACACATGCTTCCATGCTCCGTGTTATCGAGGTGACACATGCTTCCATAGTTCGTGTTAACATGGTGACACATGCTTCCATGCTCCGTGTTATCAAGGTGGCACATGCTTCCATGGTTCGTGTTAACATGGTGACACATGCTTCCATGCTCCGTGTTATCAAGGTGACACATGCTTCCATGGTTCGTGTTAACATGGTGACACATGCTTCCATGCTCCGTGTTATCAAGGTGACACATGCTTCCATGGTTCGTGTTAACATGGTGACACATGCTTCCATGCTCCGTGTTATCAAGGTCACACATGCTTCCATGCTCCGTGTTATCAAGATAACACATACTTCCATGATTCGTGTTAACATTGTGCTTCCATGGTTCGTATTAACATTGTGCTTCCATGGTCCGTGTTATCAAGGCAATACATGCTTCCATGGTTCGTGTTAACATTGTGCTTCCATGATCCGTGTTATCAAGGCAACACATGCTTCCATGGTTCGTGTTAACATGGTGACACATGCTTCCATGGTTCATGTTATCAAGTTAACACATGCTTTCATGGTTCGTGTTATTAAGGTAACACATTCTTTCATGGTTCGTATTAACATAGTGTTTCCATGGTCCGTGTTATCAAGGCAACACATGCTTCCATGGTTCGTGTTAACATATGGTGACACATGCTTCCATGGTTCATGTTATCAAGGTAACACATGCTTCCATCGTGTCATCATGGTAACACATGCTTCCAAGGTGCGTTTCATCATGATAACACATACTTACAAGGTGCATGTTATCATTCTAACACATGTTTCCATGTTTTGTGTTACGGTAACACATATTTCCATGGTTCGTGTTATCACGATAATATACATTCGTCTATGATTCGTGTTATCATGGTAACACATGTTTCCATGGTTCGTGTTATGGTAATACGTTCTTCCATGCTTCATGTTACGGTAACATGTGTTTCCATGGTTCATGTTATCATTATAATACGTTCTTCCATGGTTCGTGTTATCATAGTAACACTTGTTTCTAAGGTGCGTGTTACCATGATATTGATAACACATGTTTCGTGTTATCGTGGTAACACATGCTTCCAAGGTTCATGTCACTTTTATCGACTCATGCTCTTTCATCGTGATAACAGACATTTCGTTGGTATATCAGGGTGCGTGTTGCTATGGTAACACCATTTCCAAAGGACCATGTTCTTGCAACATAAACTTCCAATGGTAACATAAGTATCCATTTTAAGGTATTTTTCTATGAGGATTATTATGGTAACAAAGCTTCCTATTAAACTGGATCGGTTGTGATACAGCACAAAATTTAACTACATCTTGTTGCTGTGATGAAAATGTGACGCTTTTGCAGATTACGACACTATAACTTCCATTTGTCCGCCAATCTTCATCCACTATGACATTTCGGCTAAAACGGTAGTGAACCTCTCAGTCAAACAGAATGAGTATTAATGCGTACAGAACATATAATCTCAAGTGACAAGATAAGCCAGCAACGCTGTAGATTTAGACTGTGGCGTCTCGCAGACTAAATAAAACTAGCATGTCATCTTACAACAACACTAATCTTGACAGTCTGTCCGCTGTATCTTTCGTGCAATGAATAGTAGCTGCTTTCTTACAAAAGGAAGTGTACCAAAACCTGCAGTGAAGTTTCCAACTAAACTAAATCCACCTTATAGACAAGCAAAGAAATTGCGCCATAATAATTTAATAGAAACAAATCGAAAGATAGCCGTTAGATAGAGACGACTAATTGAAGTGAGAGAAGCACGTGATCATCAGTTTGAGTAAAAAAAAATAAGAATTCCGAAGCCTCAGTGACTTTGTTGTGAACCACTTGAAAGTTCCGTGCTTGATGCGTCTTAATGTCAATTTTTCTATATCATTGTTTCATCCTTTGCCGAAAATTCCGCCATGCACTCAAATTCAGCTGGAGAAGTAATTTTCCGCTGCATGTATGCCAGCCATGGGCACAAGAGGGGAAGCACAGAGGGGAATGAAGATCTCCACCCTCCTCACGAGCCCTGGTGTGTCTCTTACCGAGACGCTCTCATAGATTCGGTCTCGCAGTGGCGAAATATGTTAACCGTGCAGCCGTGCTAATCTAACAGTGGAGAAATATTCAATAATAATAATAATAATAATAATAATAATAATAATAATGTTTTATTTTCGCTGGCAGAGTTAAGGCCATAAGGCCTTCTCTTCCACTCAACCAGTCTTAATCAATACAATACATAAATTTAAATTACAATTATTTTCACTACACTTAAAAGGTTCTCCAGCAATAATCTTTACTACACATTTATTTAAATTTAGATAAATCTATAAGGTAAAGTAGTAACTTAATTTATGAGCTAATTTAATTCAATGAATTATAATTAATTTAATATTTGAGATAGCTAGTAAAATAATGAAAATTAATTTAATATAAGCTTACTAGGACTATGTTACAGGGAGAATATATATATTTCTATTTCTATAATGAGAATATTAATGTAATTGCCATTAGAGGTTTTGTAAATCTATTTAGAGAAATTAAAGATAATAAGAATGGACAGATGTTAGTTTCATTATAAGTAACAAATATTAATCAGCAATTCATCTGTTAAGTAAGAATTTATGTAATTTTGACCTAAATGAAGCAATTGTCCAACAACCCCTTATATCACTCGGAAGCGAGTTCCAATTTCTAGCAACTGAAACTGTATAGGATGAAGAATATAAAGATGTCTTGTGGTAGGGTATAACGAGTAAATTGTTATAATGAGATCTTGTACTTAGCTGATGATATGCGGATAAATTTTGAAAACGAGAAGCCAAATATATTGGGGTAGCGGTGCGCAGAATTTGAAATAAGAGAACAAGAGAATGCAGGGCTCGTCGATCGCTTAGCCTTAGCCAAGACAGAGTTTGGAAAGACGGGGAAACATGATCATACTTACGAATATTACAAATATAACGGACGCACGCATTGTGCACACGTTGCAGCCTGCTGCTCAAATTTGCATTTAGGTTACTTAATATAATATCGCAGTAGTCAAAGTGTGGCATCACGAGTGTTTGTACAAGGATTAATTTTAATTTATCAGGAAGAAAGTGCTTCAGTCGCTTTAATGAGTGAATAATGGAAAATATTTTTTTGGAAGTGTGATTCACTTGTTCATTCCATTCCAGGTGACAATCCATATAAATACCAAGGTTCTTCACAGTCGTACTGTATGGAATAGTAGTATTATTTACAATTATCGGTGGCAAATTTTGTTTGTCACACTTCGATCTTTGATGTTCTATTAAGATTGCCTGCGATTTACTTGCATTTAAATTAAGTCCGTGCGTTTTCGACCATATGGATATAGAATTCAAGTCGTCATTAACTTTAGTTATGGCGTCATTTATGTAGTTAGGTCGAGTATGCAGAGTATGCAAGTTTTTTCAGAACACACAATAACTTCTTCTTCTTCTTCGGCTTTTTCCCACTTATAGGTTCGCCGTCTTCAGTTTCCATATACACGTATATCTATCGTTCCTGTCGTCCATTATTGCTCTGACATGGGTTTTCCATTTCAATTTTGGTCTACCACGTTTATTTTTTCCTGGGGGTGACCATTGATATATATTTTTTGGCCATCTTTCGTTGCCCATTCTTTGTACATGTCCATACTATTTCAAAGTTTGATTTTCTATTCTCTTAACAACAGATGTGGGACGTTCATTTCTTTCCAAAGGAGTTCATTTCTAATTTTATCCTGTCTTGTTTTTTGAATACCTCCTAAGATAGTCGAATTCAACTGTTCTAATTTTGTTTTTTTGTAGTTCTGTCATGGACCAAGTTTCACTTCCATATGATAAAATATTCTGTATTATACTCTTGTAGATTTTAATTTTAGTTTCTTTTGTAATATTTTTATTCCAGATTTTTCCATGCAAAGTCTTGGTAGCATTTTTTGCCAAAGCAATTTTATTTTGAATGTCTCTCTCACATGTACCTATATTTGTGATTATTGATCCAAGATATTTAAAGGATTCACATTTTTTAATTTTTCCTGTTTCAAGTATGAGGTCACCCACATCTTTTCCTAAACACATATATTCTGTTTTCTGTAGATTTATGTTTAGTCCCCATTTTCTATATTCTTCCATTAGTTTATTTACCATATATATCATATCATCTTCATCCCCCGCAAATATCACCTGGTCTTCGGCGAATAATAATGAATGTAGTGTTTTACCTTCTATAGGAATACCCATTTCAGAGCATTTCTTGTACCAAAGGTTAAGAGCCTGATCTATATAAATATTAAAAAGAACTGGTGATAAACTGCATCCTTGCTTAAGGCTTTTAGTCAATCTGATTTCCTCTGTCAATTTGTTCTGTATTTTTATTTTGGCTTTTGTATTACTATACATTCTCCTAACAATATTAATCCATTTATCATGTATATTCATATTTCTCATTGCCGTCCACAATAATTTTCGAGGAACACTATCATATGCCTTTTCTAAATCAATGAAAGTCATATGTAGTTCTCCATTTTTAATACGATCTTCTCTTGTAATTGCCTAATACAGAATATATTATCAATTCATGACCTTCCACATCGAAATCCACTTTGTTCCTCTCTTAATCGGCCTAGTGTCTCTTTGAGTTTAAAATTTATGATTTTACTAAAAATCCTTGCTGTTGAAGCTAAAACACTTATACCTCTATAGTTGGAGCACAGTTATTTATCACCTTTCTTAAAAATAGGAGTAATATATGATATATTCCAATCTTCTGGAATATGATCTCCAGTTTCAATTTTTGTAAAAAAGTTTAGTTAAAAAAGTTACCAATATTTCTCCACCATATTTTAAAAGTTCAGCCTGAATATTTCCTGGTCCTGGTGCTCTCCCATTTTTAGCTTCTTTCAAAACTCTTCTTACATCATCTTCTGTTATTTCCGGAGTGTCAATTTTGTCTTCTACATCTACATCTTGTAATTGAAACTCATTTATATTTTCTTGAAGTAGATCTTTATAGTGTTGTATCCATTCTGCTGGCCTTATTAACTGAATATTTGTTTTCTTTCTTTCTGATTTCCTGACATTTTGTAGTACTCTCCAAGCTTCTGTAGATCTAGCATATCCAATCGAATGGTCTATATTTTAACATATATTATCCCAGTATTTCTTTTTTTATTTTCTTACTTCTGCCTTTGTTTTATGTTTCAAGGCAACATATTCAGTATGTGACGTTATTGAGTGATCTGATAGCCATTTCATTCTGGCTTTCTTTTTTTCTTCTACTAGTCAACCGATATCCTGATTAAACCATTCATTGTTTTTTTTTATAATTTAAATCTTCTGTTCAAGTGCTTCTAAGGCTGCTGAATGTATGCTTTCCTTTAGATAATGATACATTTCTGATGCCGTATTCTTTAAATTTAAATTAAGTTTTTGTTTTAACCTTGCTGATGCCTTAATTAAACATTTTTTTAACAAATTTACTATCGGAAAAACATTTGGAAGAATGTGTTATCTCATATGAAATTACATAGCTTGCTTCTAATGCAGAATTGAAATTTAATTTTCCTTTCAATTCCATATTAAAATCTTTCGTTAGATCCATATATTTTATTTTCCTGCCGCCATCTGAAATAAACATAAGCCTGCGATCTATATTCCAATTAGGTTTAAGCATAACATAACATAGTAAACAGGGATTGTGTGAGAAATAAGTCTACAAAATATACATATCTTTCAAAACCAGTATTCTGTATGAGGTTTTGTAGTGCCTGCGTGTGTTGTATGCTTTTATATTTTGTAACTGTTTTTAAATACACACCATGCATTTTATCATCGTTAAATATAATGAAATAAGCATTTTCCAATTTCTTTCGAAACATTCTAAGTCTTTTTTTTATCAGAAACGTTCATTTCGAACCAGTACAGTCGTACAGTACACCACTGACTGTATTACAGATATTCAGGAGTGGTGAACGAACTGTGTTCAGTCCTCCGTAACCGAGTAGTGGGGGTACCTGTCATGCTCCTCTTGGCCCTAAGTGCCACGAATGACCTTTGCTCATGCAAAGGCTTTCTTTGCCATGAATGCCCTTCGCTAATGCAAAGGTTTTCTTTTTTTCCTTCCATCTTACAAGACTATACTGTACTTCGAAGCTCTTCCGAAATTCAAGCTGTTTGATAAAGATCCATAGCAAGTATACGAATAATAACATCAACATTGTTTTCTTGTAATTTATTTTAGATTACTTCGTTCCCAGGTCATTTTTTTTGCATAAAATTGTCGTTGTTTTATGAAACACAGTTTATTAGGCTTCTACTTCCGTATTTTATTTTTGTTTTAGCTCTTTTTTTTTAATTCAAATAGCGGAACTAAATAGCAAGGTTGGCTTGAATTAAATTTTGTATGGCCTCGGTAACACAGACTACAGTATTGCAGATTCCAAATTATATGGTAGAGCTGCTACCTCGAATTCGAAGTTCTAGTATCCATTTATGTCCTTCCAAGATGAGATTATATCATACGATACTTTTTTTACTGCAGATGCATCTTAAGCATCGAAGTCGCCTGTACAAAAAGACACTACACAAATAAGCATCAATGCCCCTTATAAGTTTACTCCTATTTATATAAACTTGTGTTCATTTCTGTAACAATGTGTTTCAGACAAAACGGCCGCCCAACAACTTCTCGATGAACGGCAGCATATCCAAGGAGCTGCGCATGATGGGACACGGCTCACAGCACGGCAAGCACAGCAAGTGAGTGTTT